>NC_133658.1:170786176-171090016 GCF_037893015.1 Macrotis lagotis | reverse complement strand
TAAAGTAGATAAAATTCTCTAGGGCCTCATTGACATAAGATGACAAATTTTTATAGTATTTTGACTTTTTCAGTTCTTAAGAGATGACTTTCTAGGTGGGGAAAGATGGAGATACAGATTTGAAAATAACTATTGGGAGAGCAAAAGATGTTAATAAAAATATTTTTAATTGTTATAGTAAGATGATTGATTATCTGGGTCAAGTAATCATTCCAATTTTATCATCATTCAACAAACATATATTAAGAGGCTGTATAAATTCAGATTAAAAAGTCATGGTTCTTGCATCGAATGATTTTGCAATTTACTAATATGAGGAGCTCAGGGAGTTTAAGTCAAAGGAACTGGATTCATATCCAAAGTCTCAGAGCTTCCTGTGTATTCTTGGATAGGGCTCATTTCCCCTATCTATCAAATGAGGGGAGTCCCTTCAAATTCTTGATCTGAATGCTTATTAAACTAGTTTATACGAAAGCCCTGAAGGGGCAACATGGAATAGTTGAGGGCTGGACTTGAAATCCAAAAAACTTGGGTTCAAAATCTACCCCAGACAGTTATAGCCAAATGACCCTTAGTCACTTAACCTCTCTCAGTTTCAGCTTTTTAAGTAGTAAAATGGGATTTACAGTGCTGATTTCACAGGATCATTTTTCATTGAAGAAAGATTTTATTTATTTTGAGTTTTACAGTTTTTCCCCTAATCTTGCTTCCCTTCCCCCACCCCCACAGAAGTCAGTCTGTTAGGCTTTACATTGTTTGCATGGTATACATTGATCTAAGTTGAATGTGATGAGAGAGAAATCATATTCTTAAGGAAGAAAAATAAAGTATAAGAGATAGCAAAATTACATAAAAAGATAACAGGCTTTTTTCCCTAAGTTGAAGGTAATAGTCTTTGGTCTTTGTTCAAACTCCACAATTCTTTCTCTGGATACAGATGATATTCTCCATTGCAGATAGCCCAAAATTGTCCCTGATTGTTGCACTGATGGAATGAGTAAATTTATCAAGTTTGATCATCACCCCCATCTCATAAGATTTTTATGAAGTTTTAATGATATATGTACACCATTTTGCAAAGCTAATTCTCACAAATGTTAACTATTATAAATTATCTATCATCATCATCATCCTCATCATTATTATTATTATAGTGAATAATTGTTCAACCTTGGAAGGAGAAAGACTTGAGTTCAAATCTTTTTTTCTGATACATATTACCTATTGAGAACATGGCCAATTCACGTCACATCTCAATGCCTCCAGACAGTAATTCTTTAAGACTATAATTTACTGGTGCATTGTTGATCTGCTTTGATGCTTTTTGATGCTTTTTATACTTGGATAATAAATAACCAAATAAATAAATAAACCCATACAACTGGATCCCCTCTCCCTCCAATAAAGAAAACCCTAAAAACCTACAAAAGGAAATTTCATACCAGATCATTTGCAGACGGCATTGGACTGATTTCATCAAGCTTCAAAATATTGCAGAGCCTCCTAAGGAGATCCATAATTACTCAAAAGAGACTTAGTTGGTACAGAAAAAAGAATCATATAGATTATCTATTTTTCATGCTATGCTATTGAATTGGATGGACAGCTCTTCTAGCATCTCTCCATTTATCTTGATCAAGTCTTCTTATAATCAGAGAACTAGCTAGAACACTCAGGGGCAAAGTGACTTACCTAGGATTACCCAGCCAGAGGTGAGATTTGAACCGGCTTTCCTGGCTCTGTCCATGCCATGCCATGTGTGTTATTTAATCATATATCAATATCTTGGACAGACATATCAAATGAGCAATGAAATAAGAATTGAACAGGAGGAGAGCAAATGGAATTACTTTTGGAAAAAGGCAAAATTCTTTTCATGATCCTAGGCTTCTCTTTGTAACAGAGATCTGTCTTTTGAATGTCTGTATTCTTCTACTGATGTTGCAAATCACTGAACTAAATCATAAAATTTCCTCACTGGAAGTCTCAGAAGAAAACTATACAGCCCAACCCAGACTTGGAAATGAATCTGTACTACATCTTTCCCAACATATGGGCATCTAACTTCTTTTTCTTTTTTCCTTTTAATCCCCTCTTTAGGATCAGGAAGTTTGGTTTTTATAGTGGGGAATGTATGCTTAGAGTGCACCCTTCCCCTTTTATTTGTTTTTTAATTTAATCGGCCACATTCCCATAGGTAATCTTAATCTGACAAATGAGATTTTTTTTAAAATACAGAAGAAAAACACAAAAGATGATTATCCATGAAAATAAATCTCCACACCACTTGATATATATTTACACCTACATATATGTATACTTTTAAGCTATTTTACTAGTCTTTGCTTCCTTCTGAACTTTTTTCTATTCTTTTATACTTTTTTCCTCTTTTTTAAACATTACCATCACTACCTCTCTTTCCCCATATTCTCCCAATTAAAACAGAAGAAAAAAAGACCCTTATAAAAAATAAGCATCATTAATTTGAAAAATCTAAACCATATCTATATCTAAAAATATCTATTTCTCTCTTGACTTTGAATCCATTAGGTCTTTAGTGTTATCTTTCCTCTTAATCATCATCCTTTACACACA
The DNA here is from genome assembly GCF_037893015.1 of Macrotis lagotis. Lineage (NCBI taxonomy): Eukaryota > Metazoa > Chordata > Mammalia > Peramelemorphia > Peramelidae > Macrotis > Macrotis lagotis. Next base: position 171,087,421 of record NC_133658.1, on the reverse strand, counting down.
TATACATACACACACATACATAAACTTATCTGCCTTTTTCCTTGTAGGATTTTAGGTATTCCTACAACTAATCTTTTCAGGGTGTGTGTAAACAAGTGTGTATGTACCAATGTTCAATCCTCTTTTGTCTGGTTCAGGTAAGAGGGAGGTTCACCTGCTGCTTACTCCCCATACTCCTTCCTCCGTGTCCAATAACACATCCCCTTTTATCAAAGGTCAATAGAGATATTGACATCCTGGAGGAAAAAAGATTCACATTGGCATAATCAATAAGTCACAAAGATCCTGGGATGGAAGGAGCCATCCTTCCTGGCATGTACTCTTGGACATAACTCCTAATAGGTGTGTCTGATATCCTACCCCATACTAAATTGAAACCCACCTCCCATCTGGGATGGAGAAGCAGCTTTTCAGATATCACCTTCTAAAAGTAGAATGTATACCATCTTAAGGATTTCTTCTCTAACTGGAACCTTCCTCCCCTAAGTCTGCATATTCAGCAAACTTGACAAAATGTTAATAAATGTGTATGTTAACCTAATTCTGCTTTGTGCTTATGGCCAAACCCTGAATGTCCCTTATTAGGACAAACTCTGAAGGTTAACACATATTTAATCTAATTATTATTTTTAAGACCAAACTCATGGAGGTCATCAAAACTTTGCTTCTTTCATTCCCCCAAATTGAGAAGTAGCAAGTTCTACCCCTTTCTTTTGCCATCCCACACTAATGTATTCCTTTTACTTTCCTGCATCTTTTCCATTTTAAAACCTTCAGAACAGAATCATTCTATCATCTAGGTCTCTGTAGTTCTTTAACTCCCTCTATACTCTTTTTTTTTTTTAAGGTTTTTGCAAGGCAATGGTGTTAAGTGGTTTGCCCAAGGCCACACAGCTAGGTAATTATTAAGTGTCTGAGACCAGATTTGAACCCAGGTACTCCTGACTCCAGGGCCGGTGCTTTATCCACTGCGCCACCTAGCCGCCCCCTATACTCTCTTTTTTTTTAAAGAAAGATTTTATTTATTTTGAGTTTTACAATTTTCCCCTTATTCTTGCTTCCCTCCTCCCACCCCCACACAGAAGGCAGTCTGTCAGTCTTTACATTGTTTCCATGGTATACATTGATCTAAGTTGAATGTGATGAGAGAGAAATCATATCCTTAAGGAAGAAAATAAAGCATAAGTGATAGCAAAATTGCATAATAAGATAACGAGTTTTTTTCCTAAATTGAAGGTAATAGTCTTTGGTCTTTGTTCAAACTCCACAATTCTTTCTCTGGATATGAATAGTATTCTCCATCGCAGATAGCCCAAAATTGTCCCTGATTGTTGCACTGATGGAATGAGCAAGTCCATCAAAGTTGATCATCACCCCCATGTTGCTGTTTCCCTCTGCACTCTGTAAAGGTCTTAAGGTGCTATAAAGATATATCTTTCTTATTTATATATTTGATATTAACACTGCATCTTTACTAAATTATAGTGGAAATTTTGCATTTTTTTTTAAATTTATAGGCAGTAGGTAGATAGAGTGGATAGATAGAGCACCAGCCCTGGAGTCAATAGGACCTGAGTTCAAATTTGACCTCAGACACTTAATAATTACCTGAGTGATCTGGGCAAGTCATTTAACACCATGCCTTGCAAAAATAAACAAACAAAAAAAAAGTTTTTTAGTTTTTGCAAGTTAGGCCATTACAAAAGTAATGAAGAAAAATATTCAATTATAAAATTCTTAAAAACTAAAAAAAAGTTATTGACATAATTCTAAGATAATATAGTATAAAAATAATTTAAAAAAAAACTATTCATCGGGGGCGGCTAGGTGGCGCAGTGGATAAAGCACCGGCCCTGGAGTCAGGAGTACCTGGGTTCAAATCCGGTCTCAAGACACTTAATAATTGCCTAGCTGTGTGGCCTTGGGCAAGCCACTTAACCCCATTTGCCTTGCAAAAAAAAAACTATTCATAATGGATTTATGTTTAGCAGGGTTATACCTGCATAACCTATATTAAATTGCTTTCTGTCAGGGGGAAGGGGAAGGGAGAAAAGTGTGAAACAAAACCTTGCATGTAGTTGGGAAAATAAATAAATAAAAATATTTTTTTTAAAAAGGTATTTGTTTCTTTTTCCTATGAGATTTTAGCAGCTTATCACATTTTTCCAACTGATCAAATAAATTTGCTTTTTTTTAGAAGGGGAGAAAGGGAAAAGGCTTTTCTGTAGTGACTGTTGTTCAAAATGGACAGCACTCCATTCTCTCTTTGCTTTGGATCCATCAGCTAAGTGCTTCATAGAGGTAGGTACTGATATTTTCCCCATTTTACAATCGAAGAAACTGAGACAAATAGAGACTAAGTGAATGAAAATAAAAGGTTTCTGAACTCAATATGATTTTCAGTTACCAGTCTTGTTCCAGGAAAGCAAAAGAAATATGATTTTATTCTTTCAGGAGAGAGGTAGGGAATTGTAAGTTCAAAATGTTATATGTCATTAAGTATGAAATCTTGTTGATTAATTTAGCTTAGCTACTTTGACACACTTTGTGATCCTAGGAAAATTGCTTAGATTTTCAGTTTCCTAGGTCCTCTTTATAACTCTTGAGTTTCAGAAAAGATAACCTACATCTAGTCCTGTTCCTATCCTATAGTTTATAGAATTTAGTCAAAACATAGTAATTGACTTGACTTTCCTCCTTCCTTCCCTTCTTTTTATTACTTTGAATTGTTTTGTTGTGATTTTTGATATTTCTATACACTATTTATTTTGTTATAAAACCTAATGTAGTTTTTTTTTTAAATCAAGAAACTTGGAATTGGGAAACACGAGAGGACTAGGTTTGGCCACCTCTATTTCTGAGCCTCAATTTCTCCATCTAGAAAATGGTGCCAGTTACAAAGCACTCTACTATATCACCTGCTTATAAATGGCAGCTAGCATCATCATCAGTGCTTTGGGTTATTAGAAAGATGTAATAATGGTGATACTAGTTGCCATTTATAAACAGGTGACATAGTAGAGTACTTTGAATCCTTACTCTCTAGTACCATTGTCTCAGGCAGACAGTAGATGTTTAAGAAATGTTTTTTTAATTGATTTAAGTCAATAAAGTTTTCATTCAAATCTTGTTCAAGATATTTACTTAGCTTTCTGAATATGGGCAAATCACTTAACCTCTCTAAGCCTCAGTTTGCTCAACAATGGTGATAACAATACTTGTCCTATCTTCCTCAGTATTCTTAGGAAGTGGAAAGACTTGTGTGAACTGATATTGGGTAAGAGGAGCAGAACCAGAATAACATTGTACACCCTAACAGCAACATGGGGGGTGATGATCAGCCTTAATGGACTTGCTCATTCCATCAGTGCAATAATCAGGGACAATTTTAGAGTACCTGAGACAGAGAATACCAGAGAAAGAATTTGTAGAGTTTAAATGAAGACCAAAGTCTATTACCTTCCATTAAAAAAAAATTATCTTTATGTACTACATAATTTTGCTATTTCTAATATTTTATTTTCTCCTCAAGGATATGCTTTCTCTCCCAATACATTCAATTTCAATCAATGTATAGCATGGAAACAATATAAAGATTATCAGACTGCCTTCTGTGGGGGAGTGGGGAAAGAAGGGAAGGTGGGGGGGGAAGTATAAAATTCAAAACCTTACCAAAAAAATGATAGGTAGAAACTACTACTGTATAGAATTGGAAAACAAATAAAATATTTTTTTTAAAAAAAGAAGTCTGGAGATTCAGAAGTAAAACCTAGAGAAAAATAAAGGAATTTGTTTCATAATAGAAAGAAATACTAAATTTCACTTTAAGGTGGATGAAAATAAAAATCTTTTTTTCTTGTGAAAAAAGAAAGGATTCTTGAGCAGATCTAATGATAATGATGATGATAATGATCCCAATAATGATGATGATGATACTAGCTGCCATTTATAAGCAGGTGATATAGTAGAGTGCTTTGAATCCTTACTATCTAGTACCTGTGTTTGGGCAGACAGTAGATATCTAATAAATGCTAATTGATTCAAGTCAATAAGATCTTAATTCAAATATTACTCAAAATACTTACTTAGCTGTATGAAAATGGACAAATCTCTTAAGCTCTCTAAGTCTCAGTTTCCTAATCTTTAAAATGGGAGCATTGGATATCACTTATTTCACAGAGTTGTCATGAGACTCAAATGAAACAATGTAAGTAAATTGCTTTGTAAAATTTAGGGTATTTATTATGATTAAAGCAGCTATTATTATTGTACATAACTTTATAAAACAACATTACATACATTATTTTATTTTCTTAATAACCATGTGTAGGTATTTAACAAATGAGAAAACTGAGGCTTAGAAAGGTGACATCTGCCTATAGTCATACAGCTCAGTAAGAGGGCAAGATCTGAATTCAGGTCTTCCTGAACTGAAGTATTTCAATGACTTGAATGAATCAAAAAGCATTTATTAAATACCTACTATGTACCTCTGTATCAATATAACTAGCCAGATCTGAGGTGGAAATTGAACTGAGGTCTCTAGTGACTTTAAGTTCATTTATCCTCTAACATGCTTGAAATAGTGAAAGCAATTTGTAAAGAATAAAGTTAAACAAGCCTGTTACTACTTCTTTTTATAATTAGAACTTTATTTAATCCTGAACTTATTAAGTATAAGTTACTACTATCCTGGGTGTTGGGACTACAGAAATGAAAAATGACTGTCTCACATGAAGAGGTGTCTCTTGTCAAGACTAACCCTTCTAAAGAATGGTAGAAAAATGTGGAACTCAAAAGCTTGCAAAAGAATGAATGCTGAAAACTATCTATGCATATAATTGGAAAATAAATAAATAAAACAAAACATAAATATTAACTTTAATAGGCATAAATATAAATGTATACAGTTACAAAAAGAAATCATGTGAGATGCAAATGGTTTAGTTATGACTGTTGATGAAATAGTGGGAGGAATTCAAAAATATGATTATATGATTACTTTTAAAATATAAAAAAATGTTTAATATTTGTTCTTTTTAAGAACTCTTTGAGTTCCAAATTTTTCCCCTCCCTCATTCCTTTGCATCACCATTTCTTTTTTACTTTATCATTCTGTAATGAGATTTTCAGACATTTCAGCCAAACTGGGCTTCTTTTGGTTCAGTTCTACATATCCAAACATAAAGCTCTCATTTCATAACATGTCTTTAAATTGACATCTGATGCACAGGGAAAAATACAATATCTTGGAGTTTGAAAGCTGGGACTATCTCAAGAGATATTAGACAGATGCTGGTGGACAATTTTTAAGTTTTTAAGAAACCCGTGTTAGTGGGATTGAGGTTTTTCAATGACTGAAATTTTGGTCAAATGTTACATCTTTCCAGATTTGGGTACTTTAAATTTTATTAATTGATTTAGGAAATAAGTATCAATAATACCATAATTAAATAACCATCCAATTTCTAGAGGTCAAAATATCCAAATAAACCTCTTTGGTGGAGTAGGAAAAAAAAAGACTAACCTTTCTATAAGTGATTCCATTGTCCATCTTCTTCAGCAAATTTTGCCCTCTATTATTTCCACTCTTTCACATCTCCAATCTTTCGCTATCTACTGGCTGTTTCCCTATTACCTACAAACAAACCAGGCTTCCTCATCCTCAAAAATAAAACCAAAAAACCCATCATTTAATCTGTATATCCCCACCATCATCCTGGATCTCTACTCTTTGTTATGGCTAAACTCTTGGAGAAGGCTGCCTACTATCAATGTCTATACTTTCTTTCCTATCCTTAACACTTTGCAGACTGGCTTCTAACCAAGTCATTTAACTGAAACTACTGTCTTCAAAGATAATAATCATCTTTTAATTGCCAAATCTAATTTTTTTTTCTCAATTTTCAGCCTCCTTAACCTCTCTATAGCCTTTGCATATCTCTTCTCCTGGATATTCTCCTCTCTAGGTTTTTATGACAATTGACTATTCCTGGTTTTCTTCTTGTCTGATGCTTCTCTTCTATCTTCTTTGCTGGATCTTCTTCTAATCATGGCCATTAACTCTGGATGTCCTCCAAGACTACTGTTTTCCCTCTATTTCAAATATCATCTCTGTGTAGAGTATTATCAGATCTATTTAACATCAAACCTTTAATTTCCCATCTCTAACTGCCCTTTGGATATTTCAAATTGGCTGACCTATAGTCATCTTTTTATTTTTTTGCAAGTGAAATTTAATTTATTATTATTATTATTATTATTATTAAAATAATTTTGTTATAAGAGTAAACATAACCCCCCCCAAGAAGATGAAAAACCTCAAGAATAGTGAGAGAGAGAGAGAGAGAGAGAGAGAGAGAGAGAGAGAGAGAGAGAAATGTAATTCAGTCTGTACTCAGATTCCAATGACTCTGTCTCTCGGGTGAATTGCTTTCTTTATCATAAGTCCACCAGAGAAGTTACTTCAATATTTTTCCCACAGTTGTTACTAACTGTACCTCCACTCTTTTCCTCCCCACTCTCATTTATTCTATTCTCTCTCTCCTTTCATCCTGGCTCTGGCCAAAAGTGTGTTGTATCTGAGTAACTTCTCCCTCAATCTTCCCTCTCTTCTATCACCTATTCCCCCATTCCCCCTTATCCCATCCCTTTCTTCTCATTTTTCTCTAGTGTAAGATAGATTTCCTCACCCTATTAAGTGTGTGTTATTTCCTCTCTAAGCTATTTCTGATGAGAATGAAGGCTCATTCATTCCCCCTTGCCCTCCCCCTTTCTATTCCATTGAAAAAGCTTTTTCTTGACTCTTATGTGAAGTTTCTTAGCTTCTTCTTCATCTCCTTTCCCTTCCTCCCAGTACTTTATTACCCATTGACTCCATCTTTTTACTATATTATACTATTATATTCCGCTCCTTCCTATGTCCTGTCTATATATGTTCCTTTTAAGCTCTTATAAATGAGCAAGTTCATATGAGTTATCAATATCTTCTTCCCATACAGTTCCAAAACAGTTCAATATCATTAAGTTCCTCATAGTTAGTCCTTCTCTGGTTCACCAGAGTCCTGTACTTGGAGATCAGACTTTCTGTTCAGCTCTGGTTGTTTCAATAGGAAAGTTTGAAAGTTCCCTGTTTCATTGAAAGTCCATCTTTTCCCCTAAAAGAGGACGTTGAGTTTTCCTGGGTAGCTGATTCTCGGTTGTAAACCAAGATCTTTTTTTCTTCTGAAATATCATATTCCAATCCCTTACCTTCTGTGAGCTGTGCTCTGGGGGTGCAGGCTGCTTTCTCCAGATTCTCGCTGTAGATTCTACAACCAGTGCTCCCCACTCCACACTCATTTTGCAGTAGCAGATTCTCTCACAACCCCTTCAAGCTGTTACCAGTGATCTCTGGGCTAAGTAATCTTGGACTGGGAAAATGTATCACTCAGCCTTTCTGTGCTTTTGCCTCTCTAAATCTTGGCTAGAGTCATAATTTATTGGCTTTTGGAGTTTTGGGGAGAAGGAGTTCCCAGAAAATTCTGCCTTCATGCTGCCATTTTGGTTCCCTGATAAAGAGACTTGACCTATAGTCATCTTAAACTAAACATGTCCAAAGCTGAATTTGTTATCTTTTCTCCAAAATCTCCTACTTATTTCCTTATCACTGTTGAGGGTATCATTATCTTCCCAGTCACTCAGGCTAGAAACCAAAGAGATCACTCTCAACTTTTAAGTTACCAAATCCTAGCATTTTCAACATCTCTTCATAGGCCTCCATCTCTGCTTTGATACTTCCACTGCTCTAGGCCATTATTGCATCATACTTAGATTATTATCATAGCCTATAAGTTTTTTTGCCTATTCCAATCTTTCCCTATTTCAGTTCATTTCTTCACTCAGATATTAAATTTACCTTCCTAAAGCACATGCCTGATTATTTCGCTCCTTGTTCAATTAAACTCCAGTGGCTCATTCTTACCTCTAAGATCAAATATAAAACTCTCTATTTGATTTGTAAGACCTTTCCTTATATGGTCCCTTCCCACCTTCTTAGTCTTCTTTCATTACTCCTTTCCATGTGCTCTACAGTCCAGTGACACTGAGTCTCCTTGTCACTTTTCTCACCATACATCTCCTAATTCTAGGCCTTTTCACTGGTTGTCTCCCATACTGCAGTGCTTTACTTCTTCATCTCCACCTCCTTGATTCTGTAGCTTCCTTCAAACTTCAATTAAAGTCCTATCTTCTGTAAGAAGCCTCCTTAATACTTAATGCCTTTCCTCAAAGAATATTGCCAATGGTCTCTAATGTACAAATCTTTCTCCATAATTGTTGACATGGTATCTCCCTAGTTAGACTGAGTACCTGAAGTATAGGGATGGTGCTTTTTTGGCTCTTTTATTAGTGTCTGGCTCTTAATAAAAGCTTGATGACTTGATACTCTACTCAGCTATGGGATGAAATTGAGAGGTATCTATGGCCATCTGAAGCTTCTTAGGTCAGGTTCAGAGTAAAGTTCTACGTGGAAAGTCCTTAATAATGGAAAAGCTAACAATACTGAATCAGTGATATGGAACCAGGGGTCTCTTAAAAGAGAGATTGTTTGCTAAGCAAAGACCCTAAAGACTGGAGACTATTTGGAACAGAGACATGACCTGATATGAAAGTTTCATAGCATATTAAGAGGAACATAAAGAAGTAAGATGCCAGGTCAGGCAGAAGGTTCAGATACAAAGAGATACAACTAAGGTCTAGATATTCCAAATTTTGAAATTTGTATCACTTGGCTACTGGTGAGCACATGAAGCAAGTTAACAGAAATAGATATTTCTTCAGAGAATAATTATAGGAGCTGAATATCCTAGACTATTCAAGAGGTTCTATAAGATATGAGTATAAATTCATGTTTCCAAAGGAAGCTGAATACTAAAATCTTTTTTGTAGAACACAGTCCCACATTGTTATCCTAGGATTGATTGAACCTTTCAGTTGAACTTCAATAGAACATATTCCCTCACTAAATCTGTAAATTCTTTTTTGAATTCTTGTATGACTGTACTTCCATGAGTCAAGAGCCTTTGGCCCTTGATCATGAATACTAGCCTTGCAAGCTCAGTCTGCTGTTTCTACAGAGGGAGTCTTTAACCAAACCAAGTGATGAAAATAGATCATTTTGATTACAGGAAACTGAAAAGCTTTTGAATGAATCAAAAAAACAGAACTAGGATAAGAAGGGAAATTTTAGAATGGAAGAAATCTTTGTCTCAAATATCCCTGACAAGAATCTGATATCTAAGATAAATACATATTTATTTTTTGGTTTCTGCAAGACAAATGGGGTTAAGTGGCTTGCCCAAGGCCACACAGCTAGGTAATTATTAAATGTCTGAGACCAGATTTGAACTCAGGTACTCCTGACTGGAGCTTTATCCACTGCGCCACCTAGCCACCCTTATCTAAGATAAATAAGGAAATAGCACAAGCATATAAAATTGAAAGTCATTCTCAATGGAGTAGTCAAAGAATATAAAAAAAAATTTTCAAATGAAGAATTGCAAATAAATAATAGCCATATAAAAGAGGTCTCTGCTTCATTGATAATAAAAGAAATGCATGTCAAAACAACTTTGAAGTTTTATTTCATACTTAGTAAATTGTCCAACATGACACAAGATGGAAAAAGTCTATGTTGGAGGGATTGTATGAAGACAGGCACACTAGAAGATTATTGATGGAGCTGTGAATCAGTATGAAAATTTTGGGAGGCAGTTTGACATAGTGCTCTTTGACTCAGAGAATCTACCATTAAGCATATAACCAAAGGAGATCAGGGAGAAGAGGAAAGGTCCTAAATATGTCAAAATATACATAGCAACAGTTTTTGTGGTAGCAAAGTAACTACTTATCATTTGAGGAAGGGGTGAGGAGAAAAGATTGAAAAATGATTCCAGATTTTGATACTCTGTGACCAGGAGAATGATGGTTCCATCGACAGAAATAGAATAGTTAGGGGAATGGGCAAAATTTGGTTTGTGGGACAAGGTTGGGGAGGCAAGAGTGAATTATTTGGTGGCATATTGAGTTTGAGGTGTCAGTGGGACATCCGAATAGAGATGTCCATCAGTCAATTGGAAATTCAAGAGTGGAATTCCTAAGCGAATTTAGAGAGAAATGAATAGACTACAAATTTCAGGTTGCTGGGACTGATCTATCTGAACTTTCCATCTCCCTAGCACCTAGCAAAGAGCTGTTAGTACCATAGGTGCTTAATAAATAATTATTGTATGAATGCATAAATTATTTTTCTGAGAGTTGGTATTCTGTGGTAGAAAAAATACTAAATCTGGAATCTGGAGAGTCAAGGGTTCAAATCCAAACTTGTTAATTATGTAAATTCAAACTAATGAATTAATCTCTCTGAGTCTAATTTTCCTTATATGCAGAGTGGGGATAATTGTAGTTGTTTTACTTAGTTCAAAGGATTGTTGTAAGGAAGAAATGAAATATGTATGAAAGGCTTTGCAAACATCTAAATATTAGTTATTATAATTATTACACAGTTTGGGGATTCATCTACACGGAAATGATCTCTGAAGCCTCTAGAGAGGGAGAGGATGAGATCACTAATGGTGAGAGTGTAGAGGGAAGGGAGGAGAGAAGGGGACCTAGAATAGATCCTTACAGTATACCCATACAAGAATAAATAAAGAAAACAGAGTCAGTGAAACTGAGGAGGAACAGTCAGAGGAATTGAAGGAAAGCCATAAAAAATCAATGCCATACTCCTCCCATCCATGAAATAGATACAAGAAAAAATGATTGAATTGGGAGAGATTGGTATAAGTCAGACATGTTAATTCATTGTTGATGGAGCAGTGAATTGATCCACCTTTTCTGGAAAACAATCTGCAATTACTAAGGAAAATACATTAAACTATTAACATCCTTTGACTCAGAATCCCAAAATCAGGAATATTTCCCAAGAAACAGGAAAAATAAAGCTCTAAATATAAATAGTGATACTAGCACTTTTTCTAATCACAAATTGGAACAAATTAGATGTCTGTCAACTAGGGAATATCTAATTAAATTGTGCTGTATGGATATAATGAAATATTATTGTTCCATGGGAAATGATAAATGAATTCAGAGAAACACCTAAAGTCTGATATATGAGTGAAGTAAACAGGACCAGAATAGATCATCAACAATCAATGAACATTTATTAAGCACTTACTATATTCCAGGCCCTGTGCTAGGTGCTGGAGATGCAAGTACAAACAATGAAACAATTTCTACTTGGCTGGAAGTTTAAGTTCCAAGATTCAAGTATGGATGATGTTTTGTTTTGCTTTGCTTTGTCTTTTGATTCGTGGGTAAATTAGATTTAAATGAGGCAGAGTTGTTTGAAGTCCTCCACCTCACTCTCTCTTCCAAAGTCATCATAGTCCAGTGGCAAGCCAGAGAGTCAAGAAAACTGGTGATGGCTTTAGATGCAATGGATGACCTTGGCATCTTTGATAGCTAACCAAGCTCCAGCAATTCCACAATGCCTGCTTCAGCAGCTTTCATGACCATTGGAACAAAGTGTTCTCATCTACCCATTCCACCAGTGGAAGACTTCACATGCTTAGTCACCCCCCACCTCCCAACTCACTGATGAATTTAAGACTCCCTCAGTTATCCTCTTTTTTTTTTTTAATTTTTGCAAGGCAATGGAGTTAAGTAACTTGCCCAAGGCCACATAGCTAGGTAATTATCAAGTATCTGAGGCTGAATTTGAACTCAGGTCCTCCTGACTCCAGGACAAGTGCTCTAACCACTGTGTCACCTAGCTGTACCCTTTTGGCTACCCTCAACCTGGTTTAGCTAGTCTGCTGAAATGGTTTCCTGGGATGTGGCACTGTGCATGCTACAGTTTCTTGGAAACACCAGTTGAATTAGGTGGTTCAGGTGGACATCAGAGGTGGAAAGCTGCCTTGAAAAGGGTTCAGTAGCCCTCACATCAGAAGTAGTAGTCTTCCCTGAACACATTCTATATATCATCTGTGGAAAAATAAAATACTATACTTATATATCTCCTCACTATATATAATGACTGCAATCATCTAGATTACAAGAACAGTAAATGTCAGCTCAACCCTGAGTAATTGTAATAATCACTCGAGCCCAGAGAATAGATGATGAAACACATCTTCATCCTCTTTGTAGAAAGATGGGGGAATTAAGGGTTTGGAATATCATATAGACTGCCAGACAGAGTAATTGGGTAGTTGGTTTTGATTTGTTACAAGGGAAAGCTCAATGTATGTGTTTGTGTGAATATGTGTATATGCTTATATGTTTATTCATGATCAATTATATATGCTTAGTATGTCTGTGTTGAAGTTGGGGTCCAGGGAGGACTATATCCTGAAATGACTATAATGTAAAAATAGCATTAATAAAAGGTTATTCTCCCACAATGCTGGAAGAGGAGTATTTAGAGAGAAAGGGATAATCAACAGTATCAAATAGTAGAAAAATAATAGAAAAAGTTAAAAAAAAAACCCCAAGCAAACTAAATAATGGCCATTGGATGAAAAGACCATTAGTGACCTGAGAGAGATAAATTTCAAAAGGATAGTGGGAATGGAAACCAGATTATGAGAGGGTAAGGAATGAATAAATGTAAGATAAATAGACTAGTCTTTCAAAAAGTTTGTCAGTGAAGGGAAGAAGAGACATAAGACAAGAGCCTAAAGGAGTAACAGGATCAGTGGAAGGTTTTTTTTTATTTTAAATAGAAGTGACTTGATCATGTTGGTAGATTGAAGGGAAGGATTTATTAGAAGATAGAGCTGGAAGATGCAAGAAGCAATGGGGATAATTTACATAAGAATAATTCCAATAAATATCAGCATAAATGACCATATAAATAACCAAAAAAATCCAAATTTTATGATTATATCAGTAAATGCAGAAAAAAAAACCTTTGATAATATACAAATTTCATTCCTATTAAAAATATTAGAAAGCATTAAGTTGGGGCAGCTAGGTGGCATAGTAGAGCACCAGCCCTGGAGTCAGGACCTGAATTCAAATTCGACTTCAGACACTTAATATTTACTTAGTTGTGACTTTGAGGAAGTCATTTAACCTTTTGCCTTTTAAACAAAAAAAAATTTTAAAAAAACAAAACAACGAAAGAAATCATAGGACATAAATGGAGTCTTTCTTAATATGATTAGTAGAATTATCTAAAACTAAAAGCAAACATCTGTTTGAGGGTAAGCTTGAAGCATTCCCAGTAAGATCAGAAGTGATGCAAGGTTATTCATTATCACAATGACAATGAGGCATTAAAACAATCAATCTTTAAAGCTAATACTATGGTACATTTAGAAAATTCTAGAGAAGCTACTAGAAGTCTAGTTGAAACAAGATACAAAATAAACCCCCACAAATCATCACATTTCTATATACTATCAGCAAAACCCAGTTGAAAGTAATAGAAAGAGAAATTCTATTTAAAGTAACTGCTAACATTTGAAAATATTGGGGCCATTACAAATTTCAAAATTACAAAACACTTTTTCATAAAAATAAAGACAGATCTAAGCAAATGGAGAAATATTAATTGTTGATGAGTAGACTAAGTCTATAGAATAACAATGGCAATTCTAAGACTTGTTCAGTGCCACATCAAACTACCAAGAATTATTTTATAGAACTAGGAAAAATAGTAACAAAATTCATCTAAAATATCAAAAGGCAAGAATATAAAGGGAATTAATAAATAAAAAGGTTAAGGAAGGCAACTTAGCAATTTCAAATTTCAAGCTATTATAAAGCTGTAATCAAAACAATCTAGAACTAGATTAGAAATAGAGTGGTGAATCAGTGGAATATATTATGCAGTAAAAGACCATAATAATTTAGTGTTGTTAAATTTAAAGATCTAAGTTTTTGAAGAACTCAACATTTGGGGGGGGGGGGTTGCTAGGCAATGGGGCTAAGTGGCTTGCCCACAGCTAGGTAATTATTAAGTGTCTGAGGTCAGATTTGAACTCAGGTACTCCTGACTCCAGGGCCCATGTTTTATCTACTATGCCACCTAGCTGCCCTGGAACTCAATATTTTACAGAAATTGGTGAGTAACCTAGAAAGCAATTTGACAGAAACTAAACAAAGACTAACATCTCACAAGATTAAGCCAAAATGGATATACGATTTAGATATAATGGGTGATATCATAAGAAATTAAGGGAGCATGGAAAAATATACCTGTTAGATTTATGGATAAAGGATAAATATATGGGGGAAAAAAGAATTATAGGAAGGAAAACTGATAATTTTGATTAATGAAATTAAAAAGCTTTTGCAAAAATAAAAACAATGCAGTCAAAATTAGAAGGAAAATAAAAAACTGGAGAAAAAAATCATGGTAGGAAAATTTGAAGAAAAATAGGAAACTGGAGGAAAAATTCATAGAGCCAAAATTTTTCTAACAAAAACATTAATTCTCCATTGGGAAATGGTCAAACAACAGTTTTCAGAAAAAAGAAATAAAAGCTATTAATGATCATATGAAAAATTGGTCTAAATCACTTAATTTAGAAATGCAAATTAAACAACTCAGGTACCATTTCATACCCATCAGATTGGCTAACATAACAGAAAAGGTAAATAATAAATTTTGGAGACACTAATAAATAAAAATGGGGCCACTAATGCACTACTTGTGGACCTGTGAATTACTCTGACCATTCTGGAGAACATTTTGAACTTTATTGGAACATTTATAGTCCAAAGGGCTATAAAATTGAATATATATGTTTTTACCCAGCAATAAAGAAAATTGAAAAGGACATACATTTTATACACACACACACACACACACACACACACACACACACACAATATTTATAGTCTCTTTTTCTGATTGCAAAGAATTGGAAGTCAAAGGGATGCCCATTAATTGGGGAATGGTTAAATAAATTATGATATTTGATTGTATTGGAATACTATTGAGCTATAAGAACTGATTGGTTTCAGAGAAACTTTAGAGAAACCTTGCACTCTGCTGCACTCTGATGCAAAGGTGAAATAAATAAAACCAAACATTATGCACAGAATCATCAATAAGGATGAACAACTATGAAAGCCTAAATTCTCTGATCAAGACAATGGTTCAAGACATTCCTTAAGAATCCCTGATGAAAGATGCTATTCACCTCCAGAGAACTCATGAATTCTAAATGGAGAGAGACCCATATTTTTTCCACTTTATTCTTATTTTATTTTGTTTTTTCTTTTACAACATAGTTAATAAGGAATATGTTTTCCATGACAACATATAATTGATATAAAGTTTTTTGTCTTCTCAAAGAGGTGAGGAGTAGGAAGGCAGAGGAGAATTTGGAATTCAAAACTTTTTCTTTCAGTGAGTGTTAACTTTTTAAATATGTAATTTGGAAATATATAACAAAATAAATAAATAAAATAAATTTTTAAAAAGGGGAAAAATAATTATTCCAAGGTGCCAGAAGAACTGAGAATGAAGACCATGAAAGGTACAAAAGGCCAAAAAAGTGATGAATGTCTCATTCTCTGAAACTGTAGAAATATTGAGAAGACTTGAGAAGTATTGGGGTTTTCAAAGAAAGATTTTAAAAATTAGAGAAGGAATTTAAGATAAAGGGATTCACTTGGAATTATAACCAAAGGGCAATAAAAATGTGCATACCCTTTGATCTAACAATACCACAACTGGGTCTTTACCACACAGAGATCATGAAAAAGAGTAAAACCATCCATCACATGTCCAAAAATATTCATAGCAGCTCTGTTTGTGGTAGCAAAGAATTGGAAATTGAGTGAATGCCCATCAATTGGGGAATGGCTAAACAAATTTTGGTATATGTATGTTATAGAACACTTGTTCTATTAGTAAACAAGAGGGATGGGAATTCAGAGAAACCTAGAAAGACTTGCTGAACTGATGCTGAGTGAGATGAGTAGAACCAGAAGAAAACTGTATACACTAACAGCAACATGGGGTTGATGGTTCACCATGATGGACATACTCATTCCATCAATGCAAGTGCTTTTTTTTTTTATCTCATTTGATACTTATAACATCTAGAGGTAGATGATATTATTATTCCCATTTTATAATTGAGGAAATTGATCCAGGAGAGAGCATGGGAGCACTAGCTTTAATAGGGACATTGGAAAGAATTGTTACTAGGTGAGAAAGAGCTCTAAAAGGGTAGATGAGAAAGTCTCACAAATTTCATCTTCAGTTGACAAATATTATTTAGTACCTACCACAGTTTATTCAAAATATTGTAAAGATACTTAATATTTAGCTGATTAAAAGGTGGGACCAGCAAATTATTGAAATAGGTTTCTGAAGGGGATAGTGGATATTTTAGAGCTAGCAGAATATTAGGGAGGTAGACTGCCAGCCATCCCTTTGCTATATTCTCTGTACTAACTGATATTGCAATAGGTATCCATCATACAACTAAATTCTATGTTTGGTTTCTCCCTTTTAGAATGTAAGCTTCTTGAGGGTAGGAAGGGTCTAACTTTTTATATTTGTATCTTCAGTGCTTGTCACATGGTATGCATTCTCTCAGTCTTCATAAAATCTTTTCATTGAAATTTGTCACTTAAAACTTCCCAAACTGCCTCCAGTTAAATTTATTTCATATTACTCCTCTCAACCTACTCCTCCCTCCTCCCATATTCTAGTCTGACTGGCCAATTCACCCACTCTCACCCCCACCTCCATAAACAACATTATATTTCCTTTTTCTATTCCTTTATTTGCACAGGCTGTCACTGATGTCATTTCTACCTCTTGGGGAGTCCCTTTGCTGCATTTGAGGCTTATTCAAATGATACCCCTCCTTCCCCAGGTTTCTTCCTGATTCTTTTAGGTAATAGCACTTCCTCATCCCCAAAAAGACTTTGTATAAATGTGGGCTGTATTGATCAAGTCCTTTGTAAAAGAGGGACCCGGGCCATAGATTATGGATATGGAAGTATCTCCTCAAACTGCATTAAGACCATTAGAATACTCCATTATCTCTGAACATGTTTTTTCCTCAGCAAAATATAAGCCTGAATAGTGGGCATTGTTTTTATTTCTCTCTCTGAAAGAACATTCTTTTCTTTCTTTATTGATGCAGGGAAATGATTAGAGAATTGTGAATGTGGTAGAAGCAAAATCTATTGACTGTGGAGGTTCCCACTCTTGGGATTCTGCCTCCCTTGGACACTGTTGATTGTTTCCTGTCTCCCTTTGACCCTGTTATATCTTGTCCTCCATTTCCCTCTTGACTTAACCTTGGCCTGGACACTGGTGGCAGGAAATGACATGTTGAATGTGGACATCAAGTATCTTGAGACAGGAAGGACCAGCACATAGGTGGTCATTGGAAGTTACCTGATCTGAGTTGAAAAAAAACCACACCCCAAATACTACCTACACCAGCCTATGATGGAGAGGCATTTAACAGGAAGATCCACCTCCCTCCCATCTCTTGCTCCTTCCCTTCCCATCCAGAATGATGGACCTTCCTCTGGCTCTTCATTAAACCACGTGGGCTCTGTGGCTCTCTCACCCTGTGGCCTGGTTAACCTAAGCGCCTCCTCATGGCTACCTGCCCTTCTCTCTCTCTCTCTCTCTCTCTCTCTCTCTCTCTCTCTCTCTCTCTCTCTCTCTCTCTCCCTCCCTCCCTCCCTCCCTCCCTCCCTATCCAAACTTCATATGAGCCTGCCAGCTGACCTGCCAAATCCACATGGTTTTTCTTTAAACTTTTCTCAACTTTTCTATCACTTTCTTACGTATTGTAACTTCTTTTAATAAATTTTATTTTCCTTTCCACACTTGGTTTCCCAAGACTGAGGAGTGGTCTGTCACAGGCAGATTTGAACTCAAAGGAGCCAGCCCAGCAGCTATGTTACCTCAACAGACTACCATCTCCTTTCCTTCTCATCCTTCTCTACTGCTTCCTTATATTCATTTCCCATTGTCATCCCAAACCATGCTCTTGAATTAGTTACATCATTTGGATTTTTTTAATTTAGGAGGGAGGTAAAGGTGGTGTAGGATAGACTGGACCTGGAACTTCAAAACCAGAATTCTAAGCTGCTCCTATGATACAGAGAAATAGGAATAATATTAATGCCTATCTCACAAGAGTGAAATGAGGATCAAATAAGAGGATAGTTGCAAAGTACTCAGTTCACACAGTAGATGCTTAATAAATGACTGTTCCCTTCCCCCTCCTCAGTTGATAGGAAAATATTGGGATCATCACATAATTTCTCTGAGCATCAAAAACTTTCCTGCAAGCATGAGGGGAACAATGTCAGTGATCACAATGTTTAGTAGCAAGCCAAGATCCTTAGATTTGTGCTTTTAAAAAAAAACAGGAAATATATTTGCCCTTTAATTATAAATTTTTACTGGATGCATGATTTTCATTCATTTGACCTAGAAAATAATTTTTTTAAACTTTTTTCTAGAATAATACCCTGCAGAGAGGTTGTATGGAGTTGTCAGTGTGACATGGTCTCAAATTCTGCCTCTCACTCTTACTGTGTATCCTTAAGCAATTCCCTAACCAGTTTCCCATTAAGTTGTAACTATATTTGAGTGAAGGAGTTCTCTACTCACAAGTGTCTGATTTCATATATATTGTGAGAAATACCAGGTTGGCCTGCTCATCCCAGCAGGAAGTGCCCTTGAACCTTTGCTCACAGTTCCCTGTTTGGAATACTTCCCGCTTTCTCTGCATATCCAATCTCATCCAATCATTCAAAGCTTCCTTTAAATTGGCCTCACAGCCCCCTTCTCAGGATTATCTCATGCCATATAGGGCACCATTTTAATCATTCATTTTGGCTTTGCACTCTCAAATAGATTATCATTCTATGGAGAATTCCCTGAAGACAGCAGACATTCAATATCTGTGTATGAATTAATTGGCTGATAAAACCCCTTATTCTTCCAAGGAATGAGTTATATTATGGATCAAATAATTCACCTCATTTTTTTAAGAAATGAGTGGGGAGGTAAGGATGGGGAACTAGGGATGATTCACCTCCTCAAATTGTGTGGGTATAGTAGGTATCTCTTTTGATGTAGGCAGAAGTCATCTTTTTAAATATGTAAAATGTAAATGGGGCTACTTGTAAATGCTAATTTCTGTTAGGGTAGAGATTGACTTGACAGGAAGCAGAACAATAGGTGACTGACAAGTTTTGGATTTCTGTATTTTAGAGGTATGGAAAACACTAGAGGGAAAAAAGCAAAGATGAGTCAGAGATGAGAAAAGAACTGGAGCTGGAGGGAAGCAGTTGGGAAGTTAAGATATGCTAGAAGCCTAAGTAAGCTTCACACAATTTTAGAATTGGGAAGAGTTTAAAGATTATCTTGTCCATCATTTTATATATATAAGAAGTTAAGGTCCATTGAAGCTAAGTGACTTGGCAATTAGTTAATTATAGTGATAATAGCTGATATTTTTCTAAGATTCAAAGTTTATGAAGAGCTTTCCCCACAACAAAGGGAGAACATCATATTATCATTATTTTGCATATGAAGAAACTGAAATTGAGGGAGATTCAATGTAAACAGAATTTAAACTTGGATTTTGATTCCTGGTCCAGTAGTTTCCATTTCATCAACACTGTCTGAGTAATAATTCAGGAATGAGAGTAAGGCCTAGGGGAGAAAGAGTAGCCAGTTCCCAAAGACAGGGGCTGCCTGGATTCAAAGTTAAACTTGCAGGCAGTAGTTATGATCTGAAAATCAGTCAATAAAAGGTCTTGTTTTCTGAAGGACCAATGTAGTTGAGAGGAATAATTAAACTAAACATAGAACTAAAATTCGAAATCTAATTACTGGGGGTCAGGCAAGAAAAGAGCCCAGATGACAAGAGGTTGGATCTAAAAAAAAAAAGACACTAGATTTTGTCTACCTGTATTTAGTTTTTACTTAGTGATTCCTTAAGCCATGATAAAGTAACTTGTTAAACTATAAACAGTTGGCTGAGAGAGATCTGGTGGATGATTGACTAAGGACAAGGAGAGGTAAAGAGAATAATGGGGCAGGGATTGTATTCACTGAGCCTTTAAGAGTCTAAAGACATAGGACTCTTTGAGCTTTTGGTTGGATGGTGGTACAAGGTAGGCCAAGTAGCAATAAAAAAAACTTTTAAGGAGTCCAAGAGACTACTGTTCACAGTGACTTTGATGTTTCAGCACAATGCCTTTCACAGGAAAAAAAATCATAATGAATGTATTATTCTTATCTACTAAGATCAGCATTACAAGGAGCTTCTGCCAAGTTAATTTTTATTTAGAGGACCTGTCTAAATGGGAAGAGAAGTGCTAAATTCAGGAATAATTAATAGAAGAATGACAGAAATATTGTCACAATATCAAACCTGCCAACAGAAAGCTTATTTTCTTAAAGAAGGGATCTTGGGGGTGGCTAGGTGGCGTAGTGACCGGCCTTGGAGTGAGGAGTACCTAGGTTCAAATCTGGTCTCAGACACTTAATAATTACCTAGCTGTGTGGCCTTGGGCAAGACGCTTAACCCCGTTTGCCTTGCAAAAACCTAAAAAAAAAAGGATCTTGGGCGGCTAGGTGGCACTGTGGATAGAGCACTGGCCCTGGAGTCAGGAGTACTTGAGTTCAAATTTGACCTCAGACACTTAATAGTGTCTAGCTGTATGGTCTTGGACAAGCCACTTAACCCTACTGCCTTGCTAAATAAATAAATAAATCATATACTAAAAAAAAGAATCTGGTTTGTAAAGAAGAAAGAAATCGGAATTTTCCCCTAGAAGTTTGGAAAAATCTAAAAATCTAAATACCCAAATGTTATTTTGTGAAAACTTCCCTGTTTTGCAATTTGCTTCCTAGGATGCTTTTTAGAACTATAAAAGTAGGCCAACTGAACCATTTGATTTTAGTTTGTTTTATTTTCATGTCTATTAGCTCATAAATAAAGTCAGTATATCAAAAACTCTTAAATTTTCTATATTGTTCAGACCCTAACACAGATTGATTTGTGGTGTGGTATCCTGTTTTAGGATTGTGTCTCTCTCTGAAGAACATCATAAGATACCAGGATATTGGAAATACATACCTGGAACTGGAAGGAAACTGAGTGAGTTATTTAATCTAATTCTATTGTTTTACAAGTGAAGAGTTAAAGTTCAAAAAAATTACATAATTTGCCCAAAGTAAGCCATGTCCTCTGACTCAAAATGTAGCATCTCTGGGTTTTTGTGATACTGCTGCCTCCTAGTTCTCCTCTGTACATTCCTTCTGAGTATGCTTTACTGGATCTTCCTTCAGTTCAGACCCACTTACTGTGGTTGTCACCAGAGCTCTGTCTTGGATTCTCTTTTCATCTCCTCCTTATTCCATCTCCTTGATGATATCATTCATTCTCATGGGTTCAGTTATCATCTTTATACTAGTGATTCCCAGATTTTTTAGCTCAGCCTAAATCCCTCTCCTTACTTCTGAGTCTCACATCATTAATTGTGGGCTGATTATCCTAAACTGGCTGTCTCTCATAGACATCTTAAACTTCACATGTCCAAAGAACTCATTATCTTGCCCTACCTTACCACCACTAAATTCTCTTCTCTTCCCAACTTCCCTGTTTACCATCAAGGCTTCAGAGTAAATTTCATCATCTACTGCTCACAAGCCATTCTGTTCCCAAGTCCTATAGGACAAATAACATTTGTTACATCTCTTGGAGATGCCTCCTTAGATCCACTAGGGACATTCTGGTCCCACTTTACCTAAGATTCTCCCCGCTCCAATCTGTTGTTAGCTTTCAGAATCTGACTGGATCATCATCTATTCAACAACTTCACTGCCCCCCCACCCCACTCACCTCTGGAATCAAATATAAAATTTTCCAATTGACTTTTTTCTTTTGAGGCAATCAAAGTGAAATGACTTGCCCAAGGTCATACAATAAGTGTGTGAGGTCACATTTGAACTCTGGTCCTACTGACTCCAGGGCTGGTGTTTAATCACTCTGTGCCACCTGGCTGCCCTCTGTTTGACTTTTTTTTTGCAAGGCAATGGGGCTAAGTGGCTTACCTAAGGCCATGCAGCCAGGTAATTATTAAGAGTCTGAGGTCGGATTTGAACAGATCCTCCTGACTCCAGGGTCAGAGCTCTATCCACTGCACCACCTAGCCACTCCTTTTGACTTTTAAAGCCCTTCCCACTGTTCTAATCTTTTACCACTTTACTCTTCTCTGTGTACTCTGCAATCCAGTGATGCTGGTTATCTTGCTGTTTTTGCATCTAACACTCATACCTCTTCATTCCCTGCCTTTTCACTGGCTGACTGCCATGCCTGGAATTCTCTCTCTCTCCTCCTTTCTACCTCCAGCCTTCCCTTGTTTTCTTTAAGATCAGATCCCAATTCCTAGTGCTACAAGATGTCTTTTCTGCCCCCCCACACACACACTGCTGGCCTCTTTCCCCTGAGATTACCTCCTATGCACTCTGCATTTATCTTGCACATTGTTGTCTCCCCCTTATAAAAAGTGAACTCCTTGGGATTCTGAACTATTTACCATTATTGGATTTACCAGCACTTAGCACAGTGCCTGTGAAACAGCTCATATTTAATAAATGTTTTTTGACAGACTTTTGGTATCATGATGCTGCCTTTCTCTTTTTTTTGGTTTTTGCAAGGCACTGGGGTTAAGTGACTTGCCCAAGAGGGTATTCGGGGTGGAGCCAAGATGGCAGCATGAAGCTAGCATGCTCTCGGAACTTTTCCCTACTAATATGAAGCCTCTCCTCTGACATTCAAGCCATAGATCCCACCAAGGAAAAGAGAAGATTCAGAGAAGTTTTCACCTGCAGACTCTAATGAACACAATCCAGGACTCTGAACCCAAGTTGAACTTTTTGAAGAGCAATACTTGCAGCATAGTGTCAAATGGTTCAATAGCAGGAGCAGATATGATTTGATATTATCAGTGGAAATGATATTAAAGAAACATGGCCATCTGCTGTGCTGCTACACCCTAAGTACAATGGGACCTTTCCATCTGACTTAGCTGAAACCTTCATCTGTCTCATCTCCCCCTTAGCTTCTTCAAAGCAGGAACTGTCTTGCCTGTCTATTTGTATTTACCACCTTAGCACAGTGTTTGCACATTCTTGTTGTTCAGTTGTTCAGTCATATCTGACTCTACATGGCCCCACAGATTTTGTCCATGGATTTTCATACCAAAGATACTGACTTGGCTTGCCATTTTCTTCTCTGATGTTTTCTTCTCAATTTTACAAAAGAAGAAATGAGGCAACTAGAAGTTGTGATCTGGATCATATAGCTAGTAAGTGCCTGGGGCTGTATTTGAACTCAGATCTTACTCAGTCCCTTGCTTTAAACATGGTACTTAGTAAATGTCTTATTCATTCATTTACCTATTATAGACTTGATCTAATCAATCATTCCCGATTGCTATGACTTCAATTACTCTTCCTCAATGGGTCAGCGAGTCAAGAGAGAGAAAATAAGAACCATATACTGGGAGCCAAAGAGAACTACATTGAGATGGACCACAAAGCAATTCAAGATGACAACAGAGAGCAATAATTTGGGATTAGGGGACATTTTCCTGGTCTTTCCTACAACTTAGATATTTTCTAAATGGATATCTCTTGTGGTTAGTGTTGGTAGTCATCTAACAATAATGAAAAACACTCACATGCCTGAAAAAAATTTTGTGTGGATAAAATTTTGAGATACAGCCAACTCATCCTTGGTTTCAAATGGGCAAGAAGATGGCAGTTGAACAGTGGGCCCCTGAGCACTTCTAGTTGAAACTAGTTCGTCCAGCCTAGCAGGGAATCTCTGGTTTCTGGCCAGCAGCTAATTCCTGGTGGTATAAGTACTAACTTCTGGGAGGCCAGTCCTCAAAGACTGAAGCCGCCTAGAGGGAGAGTTTGAGCCTTCCTGTATAAATTGAAAATAGTCTCACTTTTTCATTCGTTCCTATCAGTTCCCCCCACCCTCCTTAGAGTTAGAGGCCAAATTATAGTCTTTTGGCCTGAATCCCTAAAAGGACACTCCTAGTTGCAAAGGTTCTGAAAGGGAGAGAGGACCTTTTAAATAGATCTAACTAGGGCTTCATAGCTCTTTGTCAAACAATGGTAGGTAGGCAAAGATTGAATCACTCTCCAGAATTCAAAGTCAATGATTACTGAGAGGGCACTGGAGCATTTTACCAACCACAACAAAAAAATATAAAGAAATATGTACATGTTTATATTATGTATCCATATACCATACAATCATAGGTGTATATACGTATCACATATCTTCCTATAAGGCTCTTCTGATTAAAATAATACAAATAATAAAGTAAGTATATATACAAAAGGAGGGTACAGGAACTACTTTGGTACAATATAATACATAGCCAGGAATCTTATCTGCTTTTAATAACTGCTAGTTAAACAGGTCTCTAGGCAAGAGGAATCATAAGTTTGCTTTCCTAATGCTCTGGATTTAGACAAATTTAGCAGAAAGCAAAGAAATCTCTTTAACAAAACAGACCAGGTAAGTATTAGGATTTTTAGGTTTATCTTGCTGTGGGGCAAGGGGAGGAAAGGGATGGAGCTTATTTGTTTTGTTCCAAAAACAAAAAAAGGCATTTTTGAATAAATTAAAAATACATACATATCCAGATATATATGTGGATATATAGTTATTGTTGTTTAGTCGTGTCTGATTCTTTTGGCTCCAAGGGCCATAGCACACCAGGCCCTTCAATCATCCTTAATTATCTCTCCAAGTCTGTCCAAGCTCATGTTTTTTGTTTCCATATTTCATTTCTTTTTTTTTTTTTAGTTTTTTGTGAGGCAAATGGGGTTAAATGGCTTGCCCAAGGCCACTCAGCTAGGTAATTATTAAGTGTCTGAGACCGGATTTGAACCCAGGTACTCCTGACTCCAGGGCTGGTGTTTTATCCACTACGCCACCTAGCTGCCCCTCCATATTTCATTTCATACTAAGTCATGGCATCTTCTTTTGCCTTTGATTTTTTCCAACATCATGATCTTTTCTAATGAGTCCCATCTTTCCATATGATCAAAATATTTAAGCTTCAACTTCAGTATTTGACCTTTCAGTGAATAACTTAAATTAATTTGACTTCCTTGCTCTCCAAGGGACTCTCAAAAGTCTCCTACAGCACAACAATGTGAAATTGTCCATTTTGTAGTGCTCAAATGTCATAACAACAACCACTGTGTGTAGTAGAAGTGACCTAACTGCTGGCCAGTTGGGCTCCTTCCCTCCTATCCTCCCATCCTCCTACCTCTTAACCTTCTTACCCTCCTGCCTTCCTTCTTTCCTTCTTGTTCTGCCTTTACCTGGGAGTTCTCTGACCAAAGTCCTGGTACAATATCTTGGGGTTTACAGGCCCCAAATCACTCTGGCTCTCACTGATTGGCCAACAATAAGTCTCAGACCAAGCCCTACTTGATCATTGTTTGGACCCAAATTGGCTCAGAATAAATATAAATAGCTTTTTTTTTTGGTCAGAAATCCTGAGGGTCTTGCCCTCCTAGTTTGATTTATTTTTTTTGACTGGGTAAAAGTAGCCATTCTTTGTCTCTGCCTCATATCTTTCTTACCTAGCCTTAGTCACTAATAGGCATTGTCTCAGCCAAAAACCAGACTTTTAAAGATCTTAACTCAAAAAGGTCAAGATCTCCAACTGTATCTTCACTCTTCCTGATCCTCATCTGGACCATGGACCCAGATGGCCCTGGAGGAGAAAATGAGACCAGTGATTTTGCACAGCCTTCCCTCATTTAAATCCAATTCACTTGCCTGTCATGGCATCACTTCTGTGATATCATGATTTTTTTCAAGAACCAAAGATAAACAACAACAATGTATGTATGTATGTATGTATACACACATACATTCAGTATAAATATACATTTTTGTTTGAATTTCTAGTTCCTTGTAACTTAATTGGTGATTAATAAAAACTTTATTAATCACTTGTTAGACTGGGTAGGATGAGTGCTGTAAAGCATATAGGTACAAAGAGAAAATGAAGGAGTCTGCCCTCAGGGCTCTTATATTTTCCTTCTTTATATTTTCCTACCTTATAAATATTTGTCTAAATTTCCTTTTCTAGATACTATGAACCATAATATTGTGTTTTACTTTCCAAGAACTTGTAATTCAGTCAAAGCTCTGCCACTCAATAACTCAGACTGTTCACTCTCCGTTCTTCAGTTTCTATATGTTTGAAATGAGAATAATAATGCTTTTACTACTTTGGAACTTGTAACTTTCTGTGTAAATATAAACAGTTGTGGGTTTTTGTTTTTAATTTTTTTAAATTTATTTAAGGCAATACTCTAACTACAGACAGACCAGTCTACCTACAACCTCCATGTGTTTCTCCTTTTCAGAACACTGGTGCTTTTTCCATTCTTTGTAAATCTTGTTAAGCATCGATACAGATATACTCAGAGAATATGGCTGTTTTATTGATACTGTTTCTATTTTATCAATTTGTGCTTGTAACCTTTATCATTGTTAGAATGCAAGCCCCAGGAAAGACTTGCGTGAACTGATGCAGAATGAAGTGAGCAGAACCAGGAAAACATTGTACACAAGTACAGCAACATTGTGTGATGATCATGGACACAACTCCTCTCAGTAGTTCAATGATCAAGATCAGTCCTGAAAAACCTGTTAAGGAAAATGCCATCCATATCTTGAGAAAAAAATTATGGATTCTAAATGTTGAGCAAAGCATATGATGCTCCCTTTTTAAAATTTCTTTTATGTCTTTACTTTCTTTCTCATGTTTTCCTGTCTTAGAATTCTTTCACAACATGAATAATATGGAAATATGTTCAACAAAACTGTTTGTGTACAACTTACATAAGATTGTTTGCTGCCATAGGAAAGGGGTGGGAAGGAAGGGTGGTAGAAAAATGTGGAACTCAAAAGCTTACAAAAGAATGAATCTTGAAAACTATCTGCATGTAGATGGGAAAAAACCTATTTGGAATTATTAAAAAAATAAATAAATTTTTTAAAAAAAGAATGTGGGGGGTCACCAGGAGGCATTCTTAGCCATTCTCCTGATCCTGTTCAAGAAGACTCTTGTTCCCCCATTCACTACTGCCTTAGGTGCACCCAATTGTACTAGGTTACAATGCTCAGGAGGTCCCAACTCTTAAGTTCAGAGAATGAGCTATTTTCTTAGCTTGCTTAACTTGGTTATTATCTAGAATTAGGAATGGATCCTTGTGTGGATTTATCTTAACAGAAGTCAGTTCCCAAACCCTAGTCCTGACAAATTCCAGGCTAAGCAGCACAGTGGATATAGTGCTGAGTTTGAAGTACTAAGTTCAAATTTGACCACAGGTACTAGCCATGTAATTCTCAGCAAGTCACTTCACTTCTGTCTGCCTCAATTTTCTCAAATGTAAATTGGGGATGATAATAGGACCTAACTTTCAGAGTGTTGTGAATCTCAAACGAGATAATATTTGTAAAGTGCTTAGTAGACTGCCTGTCACATAATAATCTCTATACAAATCCTGATTCTGTTCTCCCCCTTCCTTTTTTCCACTCAGCCCTAATCAGGTGATTTAAAACAACTCTATAGATGCAAAAATATGCTTAATTGTATACAGTTAAAAAACAAAACAACTCTTGGCATACTATCAATAAGTAAATAAATAATACTTGATAACAATGAAACAATACACCATAAAACCAAGTGACTGTACACCTGCTGGTCTAGATTCCAGTAGTCCAAGAAAACAAAATTTGCTTTGAACCAAAGCAGGGCAAGGAAAAAACACAATTTGGATTTATTGAGTCCTCTATAACAATACTATGAATGATCAAGGAAGTTGTAAACAATACATAAAAAGCTCACACTGTAGTGCTCTTCAACTCCTGTTTTCAGAAGTCTTTTTTTATTTTTTTTTAGGTTTTTGCAAGGAAAATGGGGTTAAGTGGCTTGGCCAAGGCCACATAGCTAGGTAATTATTGTCTGAGGTTGGATTTGAACTCAGATTCTCCTGACTCCAGGGCTGGTACTCTATCCACTGTGCCACCTAGCCACCCCTTCAGAAATCTTTAAATGAAGATGAAGAAACTCTGTCCCAGGATTCTCATAGCACAGGGCAGGAAACTTGGAATCCAATGTGGCCTTGAAGAAAGAAGTTCCCTACACTGGTGCTTTTCTCAGTCTGTCATTGAAAGGAGCTACAAATACTTCTTTTTTCCCCTCATTATAGTTATGTTGAGAAAGAAAACATAGAGCCCTTTTCTCCCCCCCCCACCAAAAAAAAAAGAGGACCTCAAGAAAACTAAATTTAAAAAAAGTTTCTTTCAATCTGTATTCAAATATCATCAGCTCTTTCTCTGGGGATGGTTAGTGCAATAAATGTTTCTTGCTGAGACCAATTCATTGTAGAATAAGATGGACAGAGCAAATGACTGACTACATAGTAAGGAAGTCTGCTGTTCACATGCTGCCCTGATGTCTTTTTCCTAGCCTGACCTTGCAATTCCTCTACTGGGCTCTAGTGAACCACTTCTTGTGTCAAATTTCCTTTCTTACTCCCTCTTATATTTCTATATATAGCCCAAAATCAATCGTTATATCTATCTGTCTCTGTCTATCTATCTATCTGTCCATCTAAAACCTATCTATATTTCTATCCATCCATTCATCCATCTATCTATATTTATTTCTTTTTTAACAATTTATTTGTTTTCCAATTATATGCAATAATAATATATATCTATCATTTTTTTGCAAGGCTCTGAATTCTTCAATTTTTCTCCCACCCCAGAAGGCTATCTGACAGTCTCTACATTGTTTCCATGCCATACATTGATGTAAATTGAATGTGTTATAACAGTAAACATAAACCCCCTCCCCAAAAAGATGAGAAACCTCAAGAATAGAGAGAGAGAAAAAAAAATTGTACTTCAGTCTGTGTTCAAATTTCAATGGCTCTGTCTCTGGGGTGAGTTGCTTTCTTTATCATAAGTCTACCAGAGAAGTTGCTTCAATGTTTTTCCCACAGTTGCTATTACTAGCTGTACCTCCTCTCTATTTCTCCCCACTCTCATTTATTCTATTCTCTCTTTCCTTTCATACTGGCCCTGTCCAAAAGTGTGTTGAATCTTAGTACCCTCTCCCTCGATCTTCCCTCTCTTCTATTACCTACTCCCCCCTTCCCTCCCTCCCATTCCCTCTTATCCCATCCCTTTCTTCTTATTTTTCTCTAGGGTAAGATAGATTTCCTCACCCTATTAAATCTATATTTATTTCTATCCATCCATCATCCATTCATCCATCCATCCATCCATCCATTCATCTGGCTATCCATCTGACTTTCTATCTATCTATCTACCTACCTATCTACATAATCTATCTATCCATCCATCATCTATCATTCATCCATCCATCCGTCCATCTATCTGTCCATCTATCATCCATCTATCCATTTGGCTATCTGTCTATCTATATTTTAGATCCTATAGCCAAAACGTTGCTGTTTCTCAAGGCAATAGTAGAGAGGGGTAGATAATGTGAGAGAAGCAGCCAGACAATGTAATAAATACAAAAAAAAAAAAGCAGGAAAAAATGTAGATGACCTGAAAGGCAAAGGAAAAGCATGTGGAAAGGAAAAACATGGGGGGAAAAACCAGCAAGAGGGTCAGGAATCAGAAAGTACTGAGATTAAATCCATTCTCAGAAACCTACTATCTATATAATCTTGGGCAAATCATTTCATCTCTATTTGTCCCAATTTCCTCAACTGTAAATAGGGGATACCAACAAAAACTACATTTTTAGTGTTTAACATGGTATCCAGCCCAGAGCAGGTGCTTAATAAATTTTTTTCTTCTTTCCCATACAATAAAATTTGGGACTAAGATGGCATAACTTTGTGGAAGAAAGTTTTGTTTTCCATTTCCTAGAAATGTGACTTTCCTGTGGTAAAGTCACTTATAATTTTGAGAGTGGGCTCTCAGCAGTATGTGTGGTTTAAAAAGCTTTCAGAGGAACTTGCCCTGATGAGTGAGAAGTCCACTGAGAACCAAGTGGTAGATGCGGGTAGCAATGGAGATAGGAAATGAAAAAAAAAATGGAAACTTTTATAGCAGGAAGTTTTGGGATTCATCACTTCAAGAAAGCTCAAAATTACCATGATGAGAGAAGTCAATACTCCTTGGACTGAGGCACTAAGAGTGAAAGGGACTTGGTTAATCAGAGTAGCTCCAGAATTTAATAGTTAATCTCATGCCATGAATGATCTAAGTGTAACCATTTTCCATGGGATGGGTTGGACAGAGGAATTATTTGGGGAGTAACTAGGGCTCCCCAGAAGGCTTGGGAAATAGAAGCCATTTTATGGGGGCACAGAGAACACTTACTGTACAATATAAGCCCTTGTTGTTGGTCTTGCTATTCATTTTCATTGAATGTCTTTTGTTCTAAATTTGTGTATTTTTTGGCATAGAGCAAACAGAGATATTGCAGAGACTACTCGGACACATGGAATATATGATGAACGAGAACAGTGTCACAGACTCAGATGTAGCAAAAAGGAGTGCTCCATGGATTTATGTACAACTTTCAAACAAGAAGGGTTACAAAAGACATCAAGGAAGGGTAGGTGGGACAGTCTTGTTTCCAGAACAAGTGAATAAAACAATAATAGTATTACATTGGTATCAAAAATTACGTTTTATAAAATTTTTTCTAAACCAAAGGAGGTTAAGGAGATTTGTAGAGAAGATATTGAAAGACAAATGAGGGGCAGCTAGGTGGTGCAGTGGATAGAGCACTGGCCCTGGAGTTAGGGACCCTTAATAATTAACCTAGCTGTGTGACCTTGGACAAGTCATTTAACTTCATTGTCTTGTTAAAAAAAAGAAAAAACATAATTGAGGGATGATATAGCAAGAGAAATCATGGTTATTTGACCCAACAGTCACTCATGGGGTTTAGCCAGAAGAGCTACTAAAAAGAAAACAGAGGCAGCATAGACTTGGAGTCAAGAAGACCTGGTTTCAAATGGCTCCTCAGAGATTAGCTGTGTAACCCTGGGCAAGTTGCTTAATCTCTCTGTACCTCAGTTTCCTCATCTTTAAAATTAGGGGGTTGAATTGGATATCTCTTAGAATCTCTTCTGAATCTAAATCTAAGGTTCTAGTGCCTATGAATTTCATTTGCCAACCTAGAGGGAAAAGAGAATTTTGTAGTGACTAGAGACTGCTTTATGTAGGTTGCTGCCCCTGCCAAGTAATAAAATCATTGTTTGCACAAAGTGCAAGTTGGTCTTGAGTCTAAGAGAAAGTGAAAGAAGTGGTGGAATTCCTCTTTACCCTTCAAGTTATCAAGAACAACACATTCCTTGAAATAGCTGACATTTTTTAGAATCTAGAAAAAAAAGAAGGCATGAAGTGCTTGCAAAATCATCAGACCTCAAACTATATTATAGAACCATAATCATTAAGACTCTTTGGTCCTAGAGATCAAATTGAAAAAAATTAGTCCAGATATGCAAGATCCAGAAGCTATGGAACACAGTAACTAACCCAGGGTTTAATTGTGGTAGGCTTTAACCAGACCCACCTACAATCCCAACTAAATCCTCATTGTATACAAAGAATTTAGATAAGAATGTATCTCTAGGGCAGCAACCCAGTGGAAAATTAACTGAAAAAAACTAGATTTTAAAAATAGGGAAGGAAAATCTAAACACTTTAAGCTCTGTCTTCAGGGCTCTTTTGCCAGCTGCATCTGTGACACGTACACACACACCTCACCCAATCTGATGTGACACCTAGCACTCTGAGGAGATAAAAGGAGGACAAGAATCCTGTTCCTTTGACCTGGCTGACCTGGTGAGACTTCACTTTGACCGGGCTGCTGCTACCACCTGGACTGAGGGCATGTCTGTGTGAAGAAGTAGGGAGACCAGAAGGCTTCCTCCCATAGTCATCCCATCTAATATTTTATTCTATCCTTGATCACTAATGCTCCTTATCTTGTGATAACCTTAGTAAAGGTCTATTTAGTATTATTTAGGTATAAGTATTTTTTAAAGCCAAATTATAAATCTGAGACGAAGCAGGGCATTTTCATTTGGCATGTTTGGCAAGATACAATCCAAATGACCTCTTGATTAAGAAAGGGAGAAGGGGGTGCCGAGCCAAGATGGTGACAATAAGGGATCCAGTCTTAGGAGCTCTCTGATAAAAACTCATAAACTAAGGACTCTAACTAAACTTTCAAGAGACAGAACCCACAAAGGGACCCAGTGAGGCAGTTCTCCTACTCAAGGTAACCTGGAAAAGAGCAGAAAGGCTCTGCTCCCCAGGGTCAGAGGGGTGGGCTGCCGGAGGGGTGGCCCACCAGAGCCAAAGAACTTCAGCCTCCCAGAGGCAGCCCCAGGGCGCTGGAAGCCTCAGCTCACAGCAGCCGGGGAGTCTCCTGAGCTGCACCCCAAGGAGCACTGGGCACAAGGTGGGGGAACAGCGGGGAGCCCAGCCCTCGGGGCACACAGTGAGCAGCTTGGTCTTTCTGCAGCCCAGATTCGGAAACAGAAGCAGGCAGAGCTGGTAAGCAGGAGCCCCCAGGGCATGAGCCCATTGAGCTGAGGGAGGGGAGTGAAGAGAGAGAGACTGCTGAGCTCTGTCCTCTGCCTCTGGAACAGGACTCTGGGGCTCTGACCACATTCAGATCCTGATCCCAGTCTAGGCCCCACCATAGAACAACAGGGCCCCCCCACCTCAACCCCATAGCAGAGGGGGGCGCTTATGGTCATTCACAGACCAGGAGGGAGGACAGAGCCTCACACACTGAGACCCTTGTGGGAGTGTCCCAAAAGCTCAGGAAGCACCCCAAAAAAACAGGCTTAGGCTGGGAAAATGAACAAGCAAAGAAATAAGAGGAAGACTATTGAGAAATATTTTGCGAATGAGCCCAAGAAGGATCAAAATACTCAGTCTGAAGATGAGGAAGCACAAGCTCCTGCATCTAAAGACTCCAAGAAAAACAGAAATTGGGCTCAGGCTATGATAGAGCTCAAAAAAGACTTTGAAAGTCAAATGAGGGAGTTGGAAGAAAAACTGGGAAAAGAAAGGAGAGAGATGCAGGAAAAACATGAAAATGAAGTCAGCAGCTTAGTCAAGGAAATCCAAAAAAATGCTGAAGAAAATAGCATGCTAAAAAACAGCTTAGGTCAAATGGATAAAACAGTTAAAAAAGTTATTGAGGAGAAGAATGCTTTAAAAAGTAAAATTGGCCAGATGGAAAAAGAAATAAGAAAACTCTCGAGGAGAATAAATCCTTCAGACAAAGAATAGAATTCAGGGAGATTGATAAATTTACCAGAAATCAGGAATCAATACTTCAAAACCAAAAAAAAAATGAAAAATTAGAAGAAAATGTGAAATATCTCATTGAAAAAACAACTGATATGGAAAACAGACTTAGGAAAGATAATTTGAAAATTATTGGAATACCTGAAAGTCATGATCAGGAAACGAGCCTTGACATCATTTTCAAAGAATTACTACAGGAAAATTGCCCTGATATTCTAGAAGCAGAGGGCAAAATAGAAATGGAGAGAATTCACCGATTTCCCAGAGAAAGAGATCCCCAAAAACCAACCCCTAGGAATATTATAGCCAAGTTCCAGAACTCCCAAGTCAAAGAGAAAATATTACAAGCAGCCAGAAGGACACAGTTCAAATATCGTGGAGCTGCAGTCAGGATCACTCAGGACTTAGCAGCAACTACCATTGGAAGCTCGGAGGGCTTGGAATATAATATACCAGAAGGCAAAAGAGCTTAGAATGCAGCCAAGAATGAACTACCCAGCAAGGTTGAATGTCCTCTTCCAGGGAAAAAGATGGACTTTCAATGAACCAGGGGAATTTCAAAGGTTCCTTTTGGAATGGCCAGAGGTGAACAGAAGGTTTGATCTTCAGATACAGGACTCAGGTGAAGCATGGAGATTGGAGGAGAGGGGGGAAATATGAGGGACTTAATGAGGATGAACTACATGTATAGAAAAATGATACTGATAATATTCATATGAACCATTTCAGTTAATAGAGCAGGTAGAGGGAGCTTTTATAGTTGAAGCACAGGAGAAAGCTGAATTTGAAGATAAAATATGGTGTAAAAATGGAGTCAATAGGAAAAAAAGGGAAATGGAAAGGGAGAAAGAAAAAGGAGAGGGGGAATAGTCCAAGATATTTCACATAATAAGATTTCTTTTATTACAATGAGCTATTGCAATGATATGGAAGGGGGGAGGCAAAGCCATCAGAGATGGCTAGGAGAGGAAACAGCAAATATACTCAATGGGGTATAGACATCTGGAGTAAGAAGGAGGGGGGAGCAGGGGGAAGGAGTGGGGATGTGAATAAAGGAGGACAGGATGGACCATGGGGGGACAGTGTTCAGATATAACATATTTTTCTTACTTCTTGCAAGGGGCTGGGATTGCAAGGCCTGTCCAGGACCATAGGGCTAGGTGGATTCTGGGCCTAAGGGGTGGTATGGGGGCTCAGGGATTCTTGGCCCCAGGACCAGGGATCTGTCTGCTGCACCACTCAGCGACCCTACAGCAGAGTCAGAGTGAAAGGAGAGAGAAAATTTAGTACACGGTAGTGGAGAAATAAGAAAGGAGGGAGCTGCGATCAGCAATGGCAACGTTGGAAAAATATGGAAGTAACTTTTGTGATGGACTTATCATAAAGAATGTGATCCACTCATGACAGAGTTGATGGTGTTGGAACAAAGACTGAAGCACATTTTTTGTTATTATTATTTGGGGTAGGGTGCAGGGCAAGTGGGGCTGGGTGGCCTGCCTGGGGCCACATAGCAAGGGGATCTTTGGGTGTCTGGGGCTGGATTCGGACCCAGGTGCTCCTGGCTCAAGGGCCAATGCTCTGTCTGCCACCCAGCTACCCCTACTATTATTACTATTTTATTTTATTTTGGGTCTTTTTTTTTTCTTTCTTCCTTTTGGTTTTTGCAGGGCAGTGGGGATCGGGTGGCTTGCATGTCACATGGCTGGGTGATTATTGGGTTTATGAGGCTGGATATGGACTCTGGTGCTCGTGGCTCCAGGGCTGGTGCTTCTTCCATTGTGTCACCTGGCCACACCTACAATTATTACTATTATTATTTTTTAAATTTTAATTTTTTTCTCTCCCCTTTACTTTTTTGCCCAAGCAAGTCTATCTATATTCATGGGGGGAGGGGTATTTTGTTTACTTGTAAACAAGTATATTTTATTAATGTAAAAAAACACATTTGTATGAAATGAGAATAAAAAAATTAGAAAATTAAAAAAAAAAACTATCACCAAACCCAAAGTGCTCTTTCCTCTGAACCAAACATGTTGGTTCCAAAACTGTATCTATTTCCTAATATTTGGCATTAATAGTTTATTTTAATAGGCTATTTCAAAGCTATTTTAACAGCTTCTCAACTACTTTAGCTGAGTTGGAATTAACTTTTACAAAGATAAAAAGATTTTCTGCCTGTTATGATATAGTCCATTTCATTTTGGGGGCATTCTCTCCTTGAAGTAAACATTCATTAAATATAAGCATTCTACTTTGTTTCTTTGAAAAAAAAAAAAGAATGCAACCAAGAATGAACTACCCAGCAAGGCTGAATGTCCTCTTCCAGGGAAAAAGATGGACTTTCAATGAACCAGGGGAATTTCAAATGTTCCTTTTGGAATGGCCAGAGCTGAACAGAAGGTTTGATCTTCAGATACAGGACTCAGGTGAAGCATGGAGATTGGAGGAGAGGGGGGAAATATGAGGGACTTAATGATGATGAACTGCATGTATTCCTGAATAGAAAAATGACACTGATAATACTCATATGAATCTTCTCAGTTAATAGAGCAGGTAGAGGGAGCTTTTATAGTTGAAGCACAGGAGAAAGCTGAATTTGAAGATAAAATATGGTGTAAAAATGGAGTCAATAGAAAAAAGGGAAATGTAATGGAAGAAAAAGGAGAGGGGGAATAGGCCAAGATATTTTATATAATAAGATTTTTCTTTATTACAATGAGCTATTGCAATGATATAGAAGGGGGGATTGCAAGGGGGAATGAGGGAAAGTAATTCTGGGGAGTGAATACATGCTAAGAATACTATGTCTGAAAATGGAATTTACATTTCTAGATCACAGCCTGGAATATAGGAATGAAAAGTCTATCATGGGCAGTTACGTGGTGCAGTGGATAGAGCACCAGCCCTGGAGGCAGGTGGAACTGAGTTCAAATGTAACCTCAGATACTTAATAATTACTTAACTGTGTCACTTAACCCCATTGTCTTGCAAAAATAAATGTTGAAGACTATTTTTACATATAATTGGAAAAAAGAAAATACAAAAAAGGATATAGATAAACCTACAGAATGAGTCATAAACTGATCTAAATGCAAGGAGACTAATTTGATCTCATAGGTATAATAAAACTAGGTAAAATGTAACTCTACCTCTTCGTATAAAAGCATGATATTAAAATGTGGTACATTAGCTATCCAGACATCCACTGGTGTTCTGTCTCTGCTAACAGCAGAATAGCTAATAAAATTATAACTTGTCTAAATGGTAATTTTATCTTTCAAAGAATGAAGATGTGACAAGGGCTGTGGCTTTTCTGGACCTTTCCCTAAGTCAAGGCTGTCCTACCTTAGGTTATCTTAGGCTCACAATAAAATAAAATAATTATTCAAGGGCTACAGCCAGAATTTAAAAATAGTACAGTAATATAATAATTAATTTGTAGTTTTGTGTTAGGTATAGCTAGCACAACAAAAAAGTCATGGTACTTTTAACTTCTTAGAAAGTGGGGGAACATGAATTGTCAATATGATAGGTAAAATCACAAAGCATGAAAGCAAACACAAAACAGCAAAGTGACAACACAACTGTATAAAGGTAGGTGCATACTGACTAGTCTGCATTATACAGACTGAATGCATCCCACAGATAATTGAAAATTCCATGCAGTATGTTCCATTTGTAATACTGCTAATACCAAAGAAAATTAACATCAAGGAGATTATTTATTAGTGAAGAAATTTAAAAATCTAATACACATTCCATGCAAATTATTATTTTATTTTTTCGCTAGTGAAAATTCAAACCCACAGGCAGTCCACATAAGATTGCACTGTGGGCCATATGCTGTTCCTCCAGTCATTATTTTGGACAGCCCTACTCTAAGTACTGGAATCAAGAAGAGTTCAAATTCTGACTTAGATCTTACTAGTTTTGTAACCCTGGACAAGGTACTTCACCCCTGAGTCTTGGTTTTCTCTTTTGTAGAATGAGGATAATAATAGCACCCTCCTAACAGAGTTATGAGAATTAAATGAGATAATATTTATAAAGCATTTTTTGGTCATTAAGTGCTATTGTTCTTAACTGATTGCTGAAATAGAAACTACAGAAATCTCAGAAGTTATGACCAATTTATCTGAAAATCTGTGATGGAGATGAAAGCCAGCAGTAGTTGGCTAAATTTGGGAGAGGAGATTTCAAAGATTGTAATATCAAATGGCATAATATTTAATAGTGGAAGATGACCCAAAAAGAATGAGAAGTTCTCAAGAATGAATTCTAAAGGGATAGGTAGGTGGCACAGTGAATAGATCACTGGCCCTTTAGGCAGGAGGACCTGAGTTTAAATGCAACCTTACACATTTAATAATTACCTAGCTGTGTGACCTTGGGCAAGTCACTAAACCCTTGTTGCCTTACAAAAACAATCAAACAAAAAGAATGAATTCTAAAGCTATAAGCAAAAATTATTGCAATAGAAAGGGAAAAGGTAAACAGCTTGAAGATACTGATGTAGATAGCCTGGAAAGCTATGCAGTAATTTAGATTTTTTTTTAAATAAATGAAAAGCAATTTTTTTTACTTTTTTAGTTTTTTTGCAAGGCAAATGGGGTTAAGTGGCTTGCCCAAGGCCACACAGCTAGGCAATTACTAAATGTCCAAGGCTGGATTTGAACTCAGGTCCTCCTGACTCCAGGGCCGGTGCTCTATCCATTGTGCTCCAATTTAGATTTTTTTTAAAGACATATTCTTTTGTTTTTATCTTTTAGTTTTTACAAGGCAATGGGGTTAAGTGATTTGCCCAAGGTCACATAGATATTTATTAAGTGTCTGAGGTCACATTTGAACTCAGGTCCTCCTGATTCCAGGGCTGATGCTCTATCCAAGACATATATTCTTTTTTTTCTTTAATCTTATTTGCACATTACTAAAATATTCTTGTTTAAGAGTAAATATATTGGGGCAGCTAGGTGGCACAGTGAATAGAGTACCGGCCCTGGAGTCAGGAGTATCTGAGTTCAAATCTGGCCTCATACCCTTAATAATTACCTAGCCATGTAGCCCTGGGCAAGTCACTTGACCCCATTGCCTAGCAAAAATCTAAAAAACAAAAAAAAAGGAACATATTTCCCCTCCCCCCACAAAAATATAAAACTTCATGAAAAATAAAGTAAAAGAAAGCGAAAAAAATGTGTTTTAGTCTGTGTTCTGATACCATCAGCTCTGTCTTGGTGGATCACTTTCTTTATCATAAGTCTATCATAGTAGTTACTTCCATATTTTTCTACATTTGTTGCTGATTGTAATTCTTTCCATCCATTACTCCCCACTACCATCTATTATATTTTCTCTCTCCTTTTACTCTGTCCCTCTTCAAAAATGTTCTATGGGGTAGCCAAGTAGCAAAGAGGATAGAACACTGGGGTCAAGAGGTCCCAGACAGACCACCCAATTCCAGCACCTTGCAAAAAGTAAAAAAAAAAGAAAATGTGTTATATCTGACTAGCCTCTCCTATGATCTATCCTCTCCTCTGTCACCCACACACCCCCCTCCCCCTGTCCCTCTTCTCTCCTTTGTCTTCTGGATGCAAGACATATATTTTTAAAAAATTGGGGGGGAGTTTTTCTTTTTTGTAAGGCAGTGGGGTCAGCTGACTTGCCCAATATCACACAGCTAGGTAATTATTAAGCATCTGAGACCCAATTTGAACTCAGGTCCTTCTGACTCCAGAGCCAGTACTCTATCCACCCTACCACCTATCTGCTACCACCTAGCTGCCCCCAGCGGTGAGTTTTTCAAGCAAGGGGAATGACATACAGGATGATGAGACTTTGTGCTTTTGAAAATATCTCTGAAAATATGGAATTTCAGAAAAGTCTAGAAAGACTTGCAGGAATTGATGCAGAATGAAATGAGCAGAACCAGAAGAATACTGTATACACAAAGGATGATAATCAGCTATGGTGGACTTTTTCATTGCAGCAGTACAATAATCAAAGACTATTTTAAAAGACTAAGGATGGAAAATACCATCCATATCCACATATTTAAACTGTGGAGTTTAAATGAAAACCAAAAGTTTATTATCTTCAATTTTTTAAAAAGTTTTATGTATTATGTCATTTTTTCCTCTCTAATCTTTTCTTCTGCTTGGATTTGATTCTTCTCTCACAACATGATCAAAATGGATCTATTGTTTTGCATTGCTATAAATGTAGAGCCTATATCAAATTGTTTTCTGTCAAGGGGAGGGAGAAAAATGTAAAATTCAAACTTGCCAAAAAAGAGATTGGTAAAAAGTACCATTGCATGTAATTGGAAAAAGAAATAAAATATTTTTTTAAAAAATCCTTCCTATAGAAATTATGGAAATAAGCATTGGTACTTTATGGAAAGGGTTAAGTTTCTATGCCTGAAACTGAGTTTCATTGGTGCCCCCAGAAGGAACTGGATGCTTTCATCTGATGATCTCATCAGTGCCAGTGCATTCAATTATCATCTTTATTGCTATTGATTTTCAAATCTACTTATCTAGCCCTAACCTCTTCTTTGACCTTCAGTCTCCAATTGTCACTTCACCCCTGATTGCCTAGCACCTAGAGCCATCTCCAGTTGTCCTGTTCATATCAGGCCACTGGAACCAGATGACTCTGGAGGATAAAGTGAGGCTAGTGACAGCACTTCCTCACCCAAATCCAATTCACATGCTTGTCATGGCATCACCTCCCTGGTATCATGGTCTTCTTAGAGAACAAAGGACCAACAACAATTGCTCTTTCCTAGTACATCCTCCCATGCCTTTCTTCTCTTTTCTCTCACTGCCTCCTCCCACCCTCCCCCTTATCTAATCTATTGCCAGGGTCAGTCCATAGATCTCTATTGTACATATCCCTTATCTATGTCCCCTTCTCTCTTCTGACTTGGCCTCCACCCTGGTGCAGGCTTTATCATTTCATGCCTATATTTTTTCCATAGTTAAATGGACCAACCAGCAGGCTATGTCAAAGTGATTTTCCTAAAGCTCAGATCTGACCCTATTACTTTCCTCCTCAAATTTCAGTGGTTCTTGAGGGGTGGGGTGTGGGAGGGAGGGAAGTAAGACTGGAAGAAAAATTATAAAACTCAAAACTCAAATAAAATCTTTAAAAATAAAAAAAAATCAGTGGTTCCTTAACATCTGTAAGATCCTCCTAACTTGCCCCCACTCTCTTTCTTTTCTTTCTTTTTTTTTTTTAGGTTTTTGCAAGGCAGATGGGGTTAAGTGGCTTACCCAAGGCCACACAGCTAGTTAATTATTATGTGTCTGAGGCCAGATTTAAGCTCAGGTACTCCTGATTCCAGGGCCAGTTCTATCCACTGCAGCAACTAGCCACCCCTTATTTTCTTATACCCTTATATACTCTGCAGTCCAACCACACTGAATCTCTGCTACACATTGCTTCTCTGGCAACTTTCACTGGCTATTCCCTATGCCTGGAATTCTTCCTCATCTCTTCCTCCTAACTACCCTCCCTTTCTTCAAGTCTCAACTAAAATCTCACCTTCTATAAGAAGCATTTCCTATCCCCTTTAATGCTTTCTCCCTATGGATTATCTCCAATTCACCCTGCATTTATCTTGTTTGTCCATTAATGTTTACTAGTTGTTTCCTCCACCAGGCTATGAGCTGCTCAAGAGTCTTGCCTTTATCTTTTCAGTTTATTGCACAATGCTTAGTCAGTTGACTGATTTTCCCCAGTCTACACTCATCCTCAGTTGAAGTCACTTAAGCTTTCAGAGAGGCAGACATTACTCATCTATGTCAAAAAGAAATATTAATATTGTGATTCAGGATCAAATCTTCCAAAAACAATTTTTAACATTAATTTTTATCCAAGTAATTTCTAGCTTGGAGAGAAAGATGACCAACCTGGCATAACTCTACCTACCCACCTCTCCATACCCTCCCACATAGCTCCTTGCCCCAAAAAGATTCCAAGTAGAAACTTTGAACAAAGAAAAGAGTCCTGAAAAATACATTGGGTTAACAATTTCAGAATTGAGCAAGCAAATCATGAAGTGACTATCCCATTCCTACTGGAACACTCCCTCTATTCTTGTAGTTAAATAAAGTAACTTCTTCCTTCCTAGGATAGCTTAAACCTTTCTCAATAGAAAAGGGTGGATGCTAGCCCCACCAATCACTTCAGCTATGCAAAGTGAAAAGTGTACAGCCCAGAATTGAGTTAATAACCAGCAATGATGTAAACAGGATCAAGAGTTATTCTTTGTTAAAAGTTTGGTACTACCCTCAATCCACTTCTTTAAGAAAAGCTTTTTTTTTTAAGCCCCAAAAGGATTTTTTTCCTTTTTAAAACTTTTTTTTTTATTTATTTATGGCAATGGGGTTAAGTGATTTGCCCAAGGTCACACTGTTAGGTAATTATTAAATGTCTAATGTCAGATTTGAACTCAGATCCTCCTGATTCCAGGGTGGGTGCTCTATCCACTGTATTACCTAGCTACCTCTTATCACATCTTGCCTGGATCATTCTTTTTTTTTTTTTTTGCAAAGCAATGGGGGTCCAAAGAACATTTATAAAAGATTCTGAAAAGGGGTTAGAGGAGAATATTATTTCTTAAAATTTTCTGTTTTACTAAAAAGGTCTTTAATATGCTTCCATACAAGTAAATATAAATTTGAGTTTAGAGATCTCACAATCAGGCAACACAATCAGGAGACAACAGGCAAACAAATACCTACAAAGCAAGCTATATGTACAGTAACTAGGAAATAATTAACAGAATGAAATGCACTGGAATTCAGAGATTGGTAAAAAAAAAAACTTCCTGTAGATGGTGGGATTTTAACTGGGACTTGAAGGAAATCAGGTAAGTTAGGAAGCAGAGATGAAGAGAGAGAGAGTATTCCAGGCATGATGGATAGAAAACCATTGAGCATGCTGAGGGCTGGGCTAAAAAGGCAGAAGATGGAAGATTGGATTGGGGAAAGAGGGAACTATTTTAAGATTCTTCTATCAAGAGAGGAGGAATTTCCTAAGAGAGGAGGAATTTCCTAAAAAAGCCTTTCTTTGAAAAGATCAAGCTTGTGGCTCTAGTGAGAGATTGAAAAAAAAATATGTACTGTGGCAAGAAGAAGCTTGAAGAATTACTGAAACTAGAAGAAGCATCACTAATTGACTTAAGTCAGGATATAAAGTAGCAAAATTTCTTATACTATGCACTCTGTTATTAAAATGAGTGATTTGGTTCAAGTGCACCTTACTGGAAAGGGAGAAGGGTTACTTCTCCAAGAACCGTAAATGGATTGATTTCCAGAGAAGTCACAGAAAGGTTTCTGTGGGGTGGATTCAAGCCAAAAGGGCAAGTCACTTTTAACCCAATTGATTGCCTCACATCTAGGATCATCTCCAGCCATCCTGATTCACATCTGGCCACTGGATCCACATGGTTCTGGAAGAGAAAGTGAAGTCGATAGCTTAGCAAAGCACCCCCTCACTTAAATTCAATACTCTTGTTTGGAACAGTAACACAGTAACTTCCTGAAGTCATGGTCTTTTTCGAGAATGAGTGACAAACATCATCTTTTTCAGGATGTGGATGCCATTTTCTATCCTGAGTCTTTTGGAATTGTCTTGGATCATTATATTATTGACAAGCTCTAAGTTGATTATAGATGATCATTGTACAATGTTACTGTTATTTATTGTGTACAATTTGCTCACTTCACTCAGCATCAGTTCATGTAAGTCCAGGTTTTTCTGAAATGTGTCTACTCATCATTTCCTATAGAACAATAGTATTCCACTACATTCTATACTACAATTTATTCAATTTTACCCCAATCAATGGGCATCCCTTCAATTTCCAATTCTTTACCACTACAAAAAGAGCTGCTATAAATATTTTTTAGTTCATGTGGGTCCTTTTTCTTTTTTTATGATCTCTTTGGGACATAGACCCAGTAGTGGTATTCCTGGATCAAAGGGTCTG
The DNA here is from genome assembly GCF_037893015.1 of Macrotis lagotis. Classification (NCBI taxonomy): domain Eukaryota; kingdom Metazoa; phylum Chordata; class Mammalia; order Peramelemorphia; family Peramelidae; genus Macrotis; species Macrotis lagotis. The sequence continues at coordinate 171,043,987 of NC_133658.1, read as the reverse complement.
CACAGTTTTATTGCCTTTTAGTCAGTTGCAAATTGCTCTTCAGAATGGTTGGATGAGTTCACAACTGCTCCAACAATGCACTAGAGTCACAATTTTCCCACATTTCCAACAATGATCATTTTCCTTTTCTGTCATATTAGCCAGATAGATGTGAGGTAGTACCTCAGATTTACTATCATTTGCATTTCTCTAATCAATAGTAATCTAAAGCATTTTTAGATATGATAAGATATGAATATACATTTTCAAATGTGACCAATAGGTTGATTTATTTTGCTTGACTAGCTGCCTATTATAGAGACAGGGGTAGGGGTGGAGTGAATTAGTGAGTAGTGATAGAAATTAAAAAAAACCCCAAGAGCATCTGTAAGATATTTTAAAAGTACTCAGAAGAACAGATAGAAAGGGCAATTTTGATACTACTTTGTCAAATTAAATATGCTCTTTAAAATGTATGGAACTGGTATATAGATCAATAAGTGATACTTTTTGTTCATATTTTGAAATAATTGTTTGCATTAGTGACTTTTAATTTCATAATAAAAAGGATCATTGGGAAAAAAATAAATGTAAATGTCCCAGGCGGAAGAGAATTGGACTGATTTATAATAGGTTGTTATGAGCTCCTTATTTTTTTCTGATTTTGTATATGGACTCCCAAGCATTCTTTGCATTATCTATTTTCTGTGGATAAAGACTCTCCTGCAATTTGGAATTATGCCCAAAGGGCAATAAAAATGTGCATACCCTTTGATCCAACAATACCACTACTGGGTCTATACACTAAAAAGATCATGAAAAGGGGTAAAAACATCATTTGTACAAAAATATTCATAGCAGCCCTGTTTGTGGGAGCAAAGAATTGGAAATCAAGTAAATGTTCTTCAATTGAGGAATGGCTGAACAAATTGTGGTATATGTACATTATGTAACACTATTGTTCTATTAGAAACCAGGAGGGATGGGAATTCAGAGAACCCTGGAGGGATTTGCATGAACTGATGCTGAGTGAGATGAGCAGAACCAGAGGAACACTGTGCACCCTAACAGCATCATGGGGGTAATAATCAACCTTAATAGTCTTGTTCAATAACCAGGGATGATTTTAGAGTACCTGCAACAGAGAATACCATCTGTATCTAGAAAAAAGAATTGTGGAATTTAAACAAAAACCAAAGTTTTCATTTTTTTTTAAATGTCTCATGTTCAACAAAATTTTGCTATCTCTGATATTTTATTTTCTCCTCAAGGATATGATTTCTCTCTCAACACATTCAATTTCAGTCAATGTATAGCATGGAAATAATGTAAAGATTATCAGACTACCTTCTGTGGGGGGTTGGGGGAAGGGAAAGAGGGTGGGAGAAAAATTGAAAAATTCAAAACCTTACATAAATTGATAGGTAGAAACTACTATTGCATGTAATTGTAAAACAAATAAAATTTTTTTTAGTTTTTTTTTGCAAGGCAAAGGGGTTAAGTAAGTGGCTTGCCTAAGGCCACACAGCTAGGTAATTAAGTGTCTGAGGTCACATTTGAACTCAGGTATTCCTGACTCCAGGAATCTATCCACTGCACCACCTAGCCACCCCACAAATAAAATATTTTTAAAAGACTCTCCTTTACCAGGAATTTTTGGCTTCCATTGATTTCTTTTTTTTTTTTTTGCAAGGCAGATGGGGTTAAGTGGCTTGCCCAAGGCCACACAGCTAGGTAATTATTAAGTGTCTGAGACCGGATTTGAACCCAGGTACTCCTGACTCCAAGGCCCGTGCTTTATCCACTACCCCACCTAGCCGCCCCCCTCCATTGATTTCTTGGATAAGATCTGAGGAATTTTTTTTTAACATGTGTCTTTATGTATCTAGATAGGAAATACATTCAGGGACTATATATCCCCAAAATAAAATCAAGGTGAGGGTGATAGGAGCCAACAATCTCCTTCAACTTCTGGGACAAGAGGAGAATTAAAGAACGGCTAGGAATGCTGCTTGGGTGGTTAGCATAATGACAAGCATTGATGGAGAGAAGACTGACTTACTGAAATTTTTATTTTGTGTCAGTTTTCCTTGCCAAGAAGAACAAGCTTTGGCCTGGGAAGAACAGAACAAGTTAGTTGCAGTGGGAAAACCAAGGTTACTTAGATGGTAAGACAATCTAGCCATCCTATGTGTCCAAGTTATCAAGCCCAGAAAATGATATTCTAGGGCAGTGGCACATAAGATTGTGGAAACAGAATTAGAAAACCTCCTGATTGGAAAACACCAAAGAGACTAACAAAAATCTTCACTGTATCAACATATTGTCATATGGCCTTTGCTCTAGAAGCAGGCAGTTCTACTTTGGGAGAACTCTTGTTCTTGGGAAGTTTTGCCTGTCATTAAGCCTAAATTTTCCTCTTTGCAACTTCCACAGGTTATTACTAATTCTTCCCTTTGTGTCAAGCAGAGCAAAACTAATCCCCTCCTTCATATGAAGGGAAGGAAATAAGCATTTAAATAGCCCCCTACTAAGTGGCAGACATTATGCTATGCCTTTTTTTTTTAGGTTTTTTTTTTTTTGGCAAGGCAAATGGGGTTAAGTGGCTTGCCCAAGGCCACACAGCTAGGTAATTATTAAGTGTCTGAGACTGGATTTGAACCCAGGTACTCCTGACTTCAGGGCTGGTGCTTTATCCACTGTGCCACCTAGCTGCCCCATGCTATTCCTTTTTAACAGATATAAACCTCACTTGATCCTCTCCACCATTCTGCCAGGTATATAAGACCAGTGTTCTTGGCATTAGATTTCTATTAGTCCTTCATAAATCTGTGTGTGTGTGTGTGTGTGTGTGTGTGTGTGTGTGTGTGTGTGTGTGTGTGTATGTGTCTGTGTGTGTGTGTGTCTGTGTGTGTGTGTGTCTGTGTGTCTGTGTGTGTGTGTTTGTATGTGTGATTCTGTCTTCTGAAGCCACTGTTTCATCTTGAGTCCTCTGGAATTGTGTTGATCAGAATTCCTAAATTTTTCAAAGTTGCTTATCTTTACATTGTTCTGAGTTCTGCTCATTTTCCTCTCCATCCTCTCCAAAGTCTGACCTTGCATTTATCCCTATTTAATTTCATCTTATTAGATTCAACCCAATATTCTAGCCTATGATCTGACTGTCAATCACTCTATTAGCTATTTCTCCCAGCTTTGTGTCACCTTCCAATTTGATGAGCAAGGAATCTGTGTATTTATACAAGTCATAGATAAAAAAAAATGTTAAAGCTTATAGAACCTAGTACATATCCCTGGGGCACTCCTGCCAAGTCCTGATAATAAACCACTAATGAATTATATTTAAATTCCTGCCATTCAGCCAGATTCAAATACATCCAAATGTATGTCATTTATTTATCCTCTCTTATCCTTTTCACAAGAAGAGCAAAAGATAATTTATTGCATTTACTTAAAAAGCAATATCTGCATCATTAGGGCAGATGGGTGGCAGGAATTCTCTTAATGAGGCTATAATGTTTCATACATTAGCTGAATGACCCTGGGCAAGTCACTTAATCCCATTCACCTCATTTTCTTCATCTGTAAAATGAGTTGAAGAAGGAAATGGCAAATTACTCCAGTATCTTCACCAAGGAAACCCCAAAATGAGGTCAAAAAAGAGTCAGACAGGACTAAAATGACTGTCCAAGAACAATCCACATCAAAAACAGAAATGAGGTTTGTCTGACTTATTCTTATTGATAAATTCATCCTTACAGTTTCTTATCATGTAGAGAAAGATTGTTTTCCCCACTCCATCCCCCCAACTGAATGGTATACTTATAGAAAGGAAGGAGCAAACAAGGTATTGATGTTCTTGTTGGATTGTTGCTAATGTAAATACCTTTCTTTGATGGAATTAAAGGAAGTCTGGTCATTGGAAAGGCAGACAATATTGGTGATTCATCAAGGGGTTCTTTGTTGTTTAGTCATTTTAGACTCTCATGACCTGATTTAGTGTTTTCTTGGGAAAAAATACTGTACTGGTTTACCATGTCTGTCTCCAGTTCATGTACAGAGGAGAAAATTGAGGCAAACAGGATTATGTGAATTGCCCTGGGTAACATAGCTAGTAAGATTCTAAGACAAGATTTGAACTCTTTTAAGAAGGGTATTCCTAACTCCAGACCTAGCACTCTAGCCCCTGGGTCACCTAGCTGTCCTAAAAGGTTTCTAAAGAGGAGGCTTTAAATAGTTAAGCCTTCCAATCAGATTTGGAGACAGAGAAGAATTAGAAATTGGGGAAGTATTCAGTTCTTTACCTCTTGGCATAACATTTGTTTACCCTTCATCACCTCTTGATAGTAGATATACTTATCCTAAAGAACATATCCCATTCAAAACTTCATTCAATTCCTTTCTAATATAGAATTCAGGCAAGAGTCAGAAGTAAGCAGAGGTATGCTTTTCAGACAGATGTGAACATAGAGAGACAGTATTGAAATGGCTTCAAGGAGTGGAACTTTTTCAGCAGAAAAGAAAATTAGCTATGATCTCAATGGGAGAGGCCTGGCAATTAAGAAGGAAGCAGCATAAAGACTCAACAGGAAAGAAAGGCCTTGAAGGCCCGGCAGCACTTTTGTATGTTCCTTTGGCTATCTGTGTCCATCCTACTATTTTAGAGCCCACTCTTCCCCTGTCTGGATGCTATGCATATTTGTGGGAGAAGACCCCAAACTATGTGGAGCCCCTTTTCTTATAGTTCCATGACATCTCACTAAATATTCTGATGTATTAATCTCATTTTAGAGCAAATTGTATCTACTGGCTGATTATTAATGGAAGCACACCTTAGGAACTGTTGAGCTATAGTCTAAGAAGTACACACCCTCAAAGAACCCAGCAACAGAGGTGAGCTGGAAAATGTTTAACATCTGGCTTTGGGTAGATGGGTGGATGGGGACTATACCTGTTAAGTGTAATCTGCATTTTAAACACTGTCCCAAAAAAACCAGATTCTGAATAAGTCAAGCCTTGATTTGTAGTATTTACTGATTTCCAAGGTATAAATGTTTCTACTGAAACCTAGTTTAAGCTTGTTCTAGCACACTCCTGCCCAAAACCCAAAATAAGTTACCTAATGGAGGCTTATCAGATATGCATATATTAAGCTGTTTGGTTGTTTTTCAGTCATGTCTAACTCTTTGTGACCCCATTTGAGGTTTTCTTGGCAGAAATGCTGGATTGTTTGCCATTGCCTTCTCCCCTTCATTTTACAAATGAGGAAACTGAGGTAAATAGGGTTAAGTGACTTGCCCAGGTCACATAGCCAGTAAGTATCTGATATTTGAACTCAGGAAGCACTTTATCCACTGTGCCACCTAGCTGCCCCAGAATGGGTGCTATATATATGTCATTTTATTTCCTAGGAGTTCACTTACCACTTATTTAATGCCTAGTTCTAAAGTTTTCCAAGAATTAAAGTCAAATTCAGAACCACCACCATCATCTCTCCTCAGACCTTGGGGAAGACATCTCAAGAACCTCAGGTAGAGCCAGACCTTCCTTGCCCTCTCTCCATCATTCTCAACCCAACTTCTAGTCCAGGCCCCATATCCATCATCCAGAACATCCCTTATAAAGAACCTACAACTATCATCCAGAACATTCCTTATAAAGAAGCACCATCCCTGCCATGACCAATCACTGATGATGGGTGTGTCAAAAACCTAGGAATTAGTCTGCAATGAAATGGAAACCATATTGTCAAGAGCTTTGGATAACAGAGAAATTTGTATTTTATTCTTCAGATAACAGGGAGACATTGAAGGTCCTTGTGCAGAGAAGAAATGGAGCAGGAATATCATTTTGGCAACTAATATGCAAGATAGATTTATTTATTTTTTATTTTTTGGAGGCAATCAGTGTTAAGTGACTTGCCCAGGATCACACAGCTAATAAGTATCTAAGTTCTGATTGAAACTCAGGTCCTTTTTGACTCCAGGGTCTGTGCTCTATCCATGCCAGAAGCATTATAAAGAGGAGATGTAGAGAGAATGAGGAGGGGGGATTATTGCAATAATACCAACGAGAAGCAAGGAGGTTTTGACTCTTTAAATGTTGTCATTCAACCAGTTCTGAATCTGACTATATAATTAACTATAGTTCTTTTTTATTAATATTTTATTTGTTTTTCAATTACATACAATAGTAGTTTCTACCTATCATTTTTTGTAAGTTTTTGAATTTTACAATGTTTTCCCCCTCCCTTCCCCCCATAGAAGACAATCTGATAATCTTTATATTGTTTCCATGCTATACATTGATCAAAATTGAATGTTCAACTATGGTTTTTTAAAAGAAAGATTTTATTTATTTTGAGTTTTACAATTTTTCCCCTATTCTTGCTTCCCTCCCCCTACCCCCCACAGAAGGCAGTCTGTTAGTCTTTACAGATCAATGGTAAAAGTTGAATGTGATGAGAGAGAAATTATATCCTTAAGGAAGAAAAATAAGGTATAAGAGATAGAAAATTACATAATAAGATAACGGTTTTTTTCCCCTAAATTGAAGGTAATAGTCCTTGGTCTTTGTTCAAACTCCACAGTTCTTTCTCTGGATACAGATGGTATTCTCTATCACAGACAGCCCCAAATTGTCCCTGATTGTTGCACTGATGGAATGAGCGAGTCCATCAAGTCAACTATAGTTCTAATGTAGATGATGATAACTGTATTATCATCATTTCCAGAAATTCTTAACTTGGAGTCCAGAAATTGTTTTTTAATATATAAGGAACAGCTAGGTGGCTGAATGGACAGAGCACCAGCCCTGGAATCATAAGAACCTAAATTCAAATTTGACCTCAGAGTCATACTGTGTGACCCTGGGCAAACTGTATTTTACCACAGTTGAGTTTTTTTGGTAACTTGACTAATTTTTTGCATTTAAAAACATTATTCTATAAGGCGGACCATACATTGGTTTTCTAGACTGTCAAAGAAATCCATGATACAAAAATTTAAGAATCCCTGATCTAGTCCATATATCTCTCCATCTTTTCCACAAGAATAGTAGGAGATAACAGCAACATGGGGGCAATGATCAACTTTGATGGACTCACTCATTCCATCAGTGAAACAATCAGGGACAATTTGGGGCTGTCTGTGATAGAGAATACCATCTGTATCCAGAGAAAGAACTGTGGAGTTTGAACAAAGACCAAGGACTATTAACTTTAATTTAGGGAAAAACCTGACATCTTATTATCTGATCTTGCTGTCTCATGTACTTTATGTTTCTTCCTTAAGGATATGATTTCTCTCTCATCACAGTCAATTTGGATCAATGTATACCATGGAAACAATGTAAAGACTGACACATTGCCTTCTGTTGGGAGGGAAGTAACATTAAGGGAAAAATTGTAAAACTCAAAATAAATAAAATATATTTTTTAAAAAGGCAATGAGTAGTGGGGAAGGGATGTTTGGTGACTGTACAGAGTGGTACTGTCTTTGAGAGCTCCAATAAATTTTTTTTTCACTATATCAAATGTTTTGCTAAAATCAACATAAAGGGGCAGCTAGGTGGATATAGTAGACACTTAATAAATGTTTGCTTCTTCCCCATTCCCTTCACATTTAAAACATATGGGGAAGGGGCAGACAGGTGGCATAGTGGATAAAGCACCGGCCCTGGAGTCAGGAGTACCTGGGTTCAAATTCAGTTTCAGACACTTACTAATTACCTAGCTGTGTGGCCTTGGGCAAGCCACTTAACCCCGTTTGCCTTGCAAAAAATAAAAAAAAATAAACATAAAATATTTCTACAGTGTTTCACTGAATAGTCAAGTTAGTATTCTTTCATAAAAAGGAATATAATCTAAATGATCTCTCCTTGACAAAATTAAGCTAGCTGTTCATATAGTTATTTTCTTTTCTTGATGCTAACTCATCAATGTTTTTTAAACAATCTATTCTAGAATTTTCTAAGAATAAAGGCAAGTTCACTGGCCTATAGTTTGCAGGCTTGATTCTTTTCCCTTTTAGAAAATCAGGGAAACATTTACCTTTCTATAGTTCTGAGTAATTCTTTTATTCTTCGTGATCTTTCAAAAATACCAAACTACTACTGGCGTTGCTCAGCATTTCTATCATCCAGCTCCTTAATTAATTGAGAATACAATTCATGGGTGGCTAGGTGGAGTAGTGATAGAGCACCAGCCCTGGAGTCAGGAGTAACTGAGTTCAAATTCAGTTTCAGACACTTAATAATTGCCTAGCTGTGTGTGGCCTTGGGCAAGTCACTTAACCCCATTGCCTTAAGTAAATTTTAAAAAACCCCAGAGAGAGAGAGAGAGAGAGAGAGAGAGAGAGAGAGAGAGAGAGAGAGAATACAATTCATCTAATGGACCAAGTGACTTGATTTCATTGTCCAGGACAGCAAGGTGTGCTCTCTTTCCATTTTGTTACTTATCTTGGGTACCAATTCCTAGTTAGCCAGAGCTGACTGACTTTTTTCCTTAAGGAAATTAAAATTTTCATTCTTGAGAGTTTTTCATTCTTACTTTCCTGGTAGAATTTTGATCTATGGCATTCTACCTTTCTTCTGAACCTTTTGAAATCCATTCTTTCCACATCTAGAATATATGTCAGACTATGCTCAGATCTCCTGTCATCAAGTCTGGGAGGGATTGTACATTCCCTTTAAGCTTTCCATCATTTCCTTTTTTTTTAAATATAATTTTTTTTTTATTTATTTAGGGCAATGGGGTTAAGTGACTTGCCCAAGGTCATACAGCTAGGTAATTATTAAGTGTCTGAGGTTAGATTTGAACTCAGGTTCTCCTGACTCCAGGGCTGGTGCTCTAATCCACTGAACTCCCTAGCTGCCCCCAGCTTTCCATCATTTCTACCCCTGCAGCTAGTTCCTCCCTTTTAGAAAGAAACAGATCCAAAATGGCATTTATGGAAACAGGCATGCACTTAATAGTGAATATTACTTCCAGGACAGTCTTTATTCTACCTACAGGAAATGCAAAAATGTATAAATAAGATTCATAGAAACTCATAAACAATTGATAAAATTCTACTCACTCTTCAGTGCACCCCACATCTTCCTAGTGCTCTATACAATCTCCAAGCTCTCAGAGATAGTCTGTGGATTGAATTTCCCTATGATGAAAAATAACCTTAGATTTGCCACAAGGGAAATCTCTTAACACCCCAGTAAGTTTTTTGGTCACCCAAGAGACCCCTATGGGCACTCAGCCTTACAGTTCTGCCCTTAGGATTTTTAAAATCTCCTTAAAAAGGAAATTACTTTAACATTTTCAAAGAGGTAATTTCCTTCTCTTTGGACCTACACTGCTCAAATAACAGAGTAATAATGGAAAGCAAATTAAGTTTTTAAGGCAGCTTGATGTGGAAGTTAATAGAGGCTGACTGGAGAGTTGGAAAGACCTCAGTCCAGATTCCCCCTTAACCTCTGTCTGCCTCAGTTTCCTCAATTATAAAATAAGGATAATAATCATGCCTATATTACAAGGATGTAATGATCAGGTGAGATAACATTTGTAAAGTGCTTTGCATAGTGCTGGCATATGGTAGGTACCCATATAAATAGTATTTATTATTGTTTTTGTAGATGATGATAATGATGAATTTACTTCTTTGCAGGTAGCTCCAGTGACCAGGTATACAACTTTTTTCTTTCTCCAAGAGGCTAATATTGACTAGAAACTTTCTTCTTTTTAGAAGACTGGAATCCTGGTACTCTCAAATTTGAGTTTTCTAGAAAGGCAACATTAGAATTAGCATTGCCCAGACAATCCCTCTTTTCTTGTCAGAAGTCAGGATTCTGGGATTATATTGTTATGAATTCTTCTTTTCTTTTATCTATGAGGCTGTTATACAAACTCTTCTCAATACTCCAGAAAGCTGAGAGATTCAGCAGCTCCCAACAGTCCATCCATTTGGTTCTCTTTTCCATAGCTGCCACATAGCATGTATATGCCTTCCCGGCAGATCCAAGCATTCCAAGTTAGAGAATTGAGCTGAGGTACATTTCTGCCAGCCTTTGCCGACAAGAGTACATTCAACTCTCATAGAGCTTCTTGGTTCCTGAGCCTAATAAGTTTTTAACTTCTCTCTGACCTGTCTTCTAAAAACAGAAAAGGAAAAAAAAATTAAAAAAGCAAAATGGGAAAAGGAGAGCAAAGGATCAGCTGCTACCAAGCCCCTCTTTAATAGGGCCAAGTCAACATAATAGCCAGACACTATCACCAGTCAATCCCTACTGGCTCCAGACAGTTTGCCAGAACAGACAAATCAAAGGCTCTTTTAAAAGCTCACTCATCTCCTTATAAACTCATCAATTTGACTGAAGAACTTTCTTGATCAGTGCCCAGGGATTGAAGTTGTAAAGAGAGAAGTTTTCTAATAATGAGGGCTATCTTAAAGTGAAAAGTCATAACAAAGGAGATCATAGGTTCACCAAAAATCTTCACTGGTTGTGAAATGGAGGTGTTAGATCTGGAGAGAACATACCTTGTTCAAATATGAATTAACTAGTGAGTGAACTTCTGATTTCTATTCCTCTAGTTACAGAAGTAATTATCACCATAATTTATTAGTAAGAGCTCACATTCATAATGAGGTAGGTAGTACTACTAAGTATTATCATTATACCTATGTTAAAGGTAAGCAAAATGAAAGTCAGAACAGTAAAATGACTTGCCTACAGACATAGCTAGGAAATGTCTGCTCTATATTTTTCCTCCTCCTCCTCCTCCTCCTCCTCTTACTTTTTCCCTTTCTCACCAAGATTTGTTACTCAAAACAAATTGCTTCATTGGTCAAGTGTTAGAAAATACTTTTCTCATTCTGAATTCTCAGTCCCTCACCTCTCTATCAGGAGATGGGTACACGTTTTATCATTAGTCCTCTGGAAACTCAATTGGTTATTATACTGATAAAAGTTTAGCACAATAGTATTTATTGCATCCATAACTTATTCATCCTTTCTTAATTTATGGAAACCTCCAGAGATTCCCCCTCCTTACTATATCAAAAAAAACTATAAATATTTTTGCACAACTTTAGAATTTGTTTTGCTTAGACTAATCCCTTACTTGATTCCCTATCCTGTTTCTACTTATCTTTTCCTATACCCAGCTGTGTATATTCTTCTTTAATTTGTTAAGTTCAGAAGACAGTGAAGTTCAAGTGTTAGTCACCCTTCTCTATACCCTCGTTTATAGGTATCTACCTGTAAACAACTTCCCCTAACTTTTCGTTTTCTTTCACCATTTTTTCTTTTTTTTTACTTATTTCAGTCATTAAAATGATTTTTATTAAGAAGTCTTAACAAAATGGCATACCTCTGTCATGGTGGGAGAGAGGAGTGGGGAAATCCCTAAAAACAGGCTCTTTTATGTACTTTGAAAGACTTTCCAATCATAGGCTGAGGTTACAAATCTAATAGATACATTGGTTTCCATACATTTTCACCCTGTTTATTATACTAATGAGCAAGAACAGCTAGATCTCCTTGAGCTTGTGCAAAAGAGAAGGTCAAAACTCTAGGTTAAGTTAAAAGTAGGTGGGGCAATCTCATCAGTTTTGATCAGATTTGAGGTCATCTGTCCATAATGCAACCACAGAGCCCAGTCTTTGTAATGTAAATTTATAATCCTCCCTTCATGTTCTTGTGGAACCCAAACACCCACATTTTCCTCACAATTTCTCCCTTTTCTTTTAATAATAAAAATTTGGATTCCACACTCATCATTCTTTTCTTAAAATCATCAAGATGTAACAGAACTATTTCTTGTCTAATTGAACTCTCTCTGTAAACCCTGATGATGATAGGATTCAGAGGGGACAGTATGATCCCCTCTTCATTAGAATATTAGTAATTTATCCTTGTTTAGTCCTTTATCATTGATCATTCATGTTTACCTTTTTATGTCTCTCTTTATTCCTGTATTTTAAGTTCAAGGTTTTTTTTTTATAATTCTGGTCTTTTCATCAGCAATGCTTGGAAGACTAATTAAAAGTTCATTTTTTGCTCTATCATACTATGTTCAATTATTTGATGACTGTAAGCCTGTATCTTTTGCCTTCTGAACACTGAATGTCATATTATCTGATCCTTTACATGGCAGCTGCTAAATCATGTCTAAGGCTCCACTGTATTTGAATTCTTTTCTTTTTGGTTGCTTGTAGTATTTTTCTTTGACCTGGACACTGTATTTTGTCTGTGATGTTCCTGGGAGTTTTCTTTTGAGGATTTTTTGGGGAAGTAGACCTTTCTTTTTATACTTTGCCCTTTTCTTCTAAGAAATTTAGGTAATTATCTTTTAAGATTTCTTGAAATACTTTGTCTAGGTTCTTTTTTTGTCATGGCATTTAGATAGTCCAATGATTCTTAATTTTTTTTCTCTGAAATTTCTTTCCAAAGCACTTGTTTTTACAATGAGATATCTTACATTTTATTTTATTTTCTTCAGTCTTTGGACTTTGTTGCCTCATGGAATGATTGACTTCATTTTAGATATCTAATTTTTCGTTTGTTGGTGTAAGGAAGGTTTTTTAATTCTTGTGCCAAGCTGTTAGTTCCCTTTCCAATTCTTTCTTCCATTGCTCTCACTTCTTTTCCAATTTCTCATTCCATCTGTAAAAGTAAATAAATAAATAAGCTTTAAAAAAATCTTTCGCATCATCTCTTCCAGGATTTCTAGTTGAGTTTGCATCCAAGCTATGTTTTTCTCTTTTGTCAAAGCTTTTAAATATTTTGGAGCTGTTCTCTTTTGAGTTTATGTATTGAATGGTTCTGCTACCTAATAAATATTCACGATGGAGTTCTTTTTTGTTTGCCTATTCTTCCAGAGACTGATGTTAGGACTTGGCTCTATGGCACCTTTGAAAAGAAGGTATGGTCTGGGCTGATCCTGATACCCCTTTCTTGGAGTAGTGAGTGTTATGCTATTCTAAAATCTTGGGAACAGACTAGGAATAAATGCAAACTTTCATCATTCACAAAGTTGTCTGTATCAGGACAAACTCTGATTGCTGCCCAACCTTGTCTTAGCTCCACAAGTTCCTTACCTGGGTTTGAGTCTGAACAAGGGTGCTGCTGAACTCTGATCAGCCAGCTGGAAAGTTCTGTTAACTCAGATCACCTAATTCTAGGTTTCCCTTTGCCCTGGGACTCACAACCTAGCAATTCCTCTGGAAGTCTGACTAGACATTAGAAAGGATCTACTTAATATGGAAATATGTTTAACATAATTATACATGTTTAACCAATATTAGAATGCTCTCTATTGGGGGAGGGGGAGGGAAAGAATGATGGGAGAAAAATATGAAACTCAAAACTGCACAAAAAAATGTTGAAAACTATCTTTACATGTAAGTGTAAATACAATAAATAAATAATTTTTTAAAAAATGAAGTGAAATCCTGCTTTGCACCTGGGATCTGCTGCTATAAATTACTGAGCTTCCTCCTTTCTCCATACAGTGCCCAGGAACCTTCCTGCCTGGGAAATCCATTGTCCTGTATAGGTTCCCTTCCCACTTTTCCCCAGATCTATGATCTGGGACTGGGGAGTGAATGACAAAGGTGACAGTCCCAGTGCCCTAGTTTGACTCTGGGGTCTGGAATCTTCCCTTACAGTTTCTTCTTTGGTGATGGAGTGCTCCATGGGCAGTATGCTCTTGGTTCAATTGTAAAGTTGAAAGACCATTCTCTCTTCTTTCATATTGGGCTGAAGAAAATTCTCACTGATTTTTTTCCCCCTGGATTTTCACATCAGTTGCATTTTCTGGATTTATTCTGAAAAGTTTGTGGAGAGGAATTAATCTTTTCCTAACAATCTGTCATCTTGGCTCTGCCCTCCCCATATCTTTTATTTATTTTTTTATTTTTTGCAAGGCAAACAGGGTTAAGTGGCTTGCCCAAGGCCACACAGCTAGGTAATTATTAAGTGTCTGAGGACAGATTTGAACCCAGGTACTCCTGACTCCAGGGCTGGTGCTTTATCCACTACGCCACCTAGCCACCTAGCCACCCCTTCCCCATATCTTTTAAATGTGAAGGGAATGGGGAAGAAGCAAATGTTTATTAAGTGTCTACTATATGCAGGTATTATGCAAATGCTTTACAAATATTTCATTTGATCCTCATAACAATCTAATGAGGTAGGTGCAATGATCCCCATTGTGCTTTAAGGAGACTGAGGATAGTCAGAGATTAAATGACTTGTCCGGGGTCACAGGGTTAGTAAGTGTCTAAAGTTGGATTTAAATGCAGGTCTTCCTGGCTCCTGGGCCATTACATTTATCTACTATACCACCTAACTTACCTGTAGTGAATCCAGTTTCCATTTTCTTTACAGTGTACAATAGTTCTGGGTTCAGAAAAGAAATTATACTTCAAAAACAAACAGATTTGAAAATAAGCTGTTCATAGCAATGAACTATTTTTACTGTTCATAACAATGATACTGAAGTTTTGTAGAAACAACTGATTTTCAACAGGAAATCTGCAAATCTGAAATAAATGAGAGTGATATGAGGGGCTCCCCACTTCCACCCTCCACCATGGTGTTAATAAAGATAAGGCCACCATCCTAGATTAGGGCTCTGGTCCCTGGGAAGGTAAGCTAAAATAAGGCCATAGGAAGAGGAAAGTGGAGTAGTTACCCAAAAAAAAAGAGGGTCTAAAATACACTCTAAAGGGCAACTAGGTGGTACAGTGGCTAGAGTACCACTCCTGGAGTCAGGAAGAATCATCTTCCTGAATTCAAATCTAGCATCTCCTAGCTGTGTGATTCTGGGCAAATCCCTTAACCTTATATCCCAAGTCTCCTCATCTGTTCAATTAACTGGAGAAGGAAATTGCAAACCAATATCTTTGTCAAGACAATGCCAATTGAGGTCAGTAAGAGTTAGGACTGAAAAAGAACTGAACCCAAAAAATACACATTAGGGAAGCAAGACAAGGAAAAAGGAAAAGCCCAGTTGCTAGAACCAACCTACAAAGCGAGGGTAAGATTAGAGCAAAGCTTAAAATGCCATCAACAGGTGTAACAAATCCATTCACAAGCCATTTTATCTCTCCTGCATCAGGGCTGGACTAGTCCCAGGTACAGGTGAAACCTGAAGGTAGGATTGAATGATCCTAGTAAAGAGATTCATTTCTTTCTCACTTCACCCAAACTAGCAACAATGAAATAGAACAGTTCTTGCTTTTTTTTTTATTCACAAGGTTCACATTTATACAACTCTTCCTAGGTTTCTCTGAAATCATCCCTTTCATCATTTTTTACAATATAATAGTATTCTGTCACATTCATATATCATAACCAGTTCTGCTATTCTCTAATTGATGGATTATGCCCTCAGTTTCCAATTCTTTGTCATCACAAAAGAGCTGCTATAAATATTCTTCTTTCTCTTTCTTTGATCTCTTTGGGTTTTTATAGACCTAGTAGCATTATCACTGAATCAAAGGATATACAAAGTTTAATAGCCTTTTGGGTATGATTACAAATTGCTTTCCAGGCTGGCTAAACTAGTTTACAATTCTACCAACTGTGCATAAATGTGCCTGTTTTCCCACAGCCCCTTCAGCCTTTGTCATTTTCCTTTTTTTCCTTTTTAATCAACTCTACTTATTTGACAGAAATGATCTGGTACCTCAGTGTTGTTTTAATTTACATTTATCTAATTAATAGTGATGTATTAAACTTGAATACAAATGGAATCACTAAATATGTATATAAAGATCCTTGTTTTAAAATGTAATTTTATCTGTTTTTTGTATTTTTTATTTCTTTTGTCAAGTATTTCCTAATTTCATTTTAATTTGATTCCAGCAACATTCAGAAAAATTGTGGACACTATACAATATGCAAATTATGTGTTGCATACTTCTGATTTTGATTATTTTTTCATATATAATAGATCAGATTCCATTCTCTGAAAACTGCCTTTTCTTTTCCCTTGACTATTTATCAATTGAGGAATGGCTCTAATTTTTATAAATTTGAATTTAAGTTCATTATATATATTAGAAATAACATCCTTATCAGAGAAAATGAGTTTTTCCTTAGCTTCTTTTCTATTTTTAGCTGCAATGGTTTGCTTGTGTACAAGTTTTTTAATTTTGTGTAATCAAAATTATCTGTTTTATTTTCTATGAACCTTTCTATCACTTGTTGATCATGAATTTTATCCCCTATCTATAGATCTGAAAAATAATTTCTTTCAAGGTCCTCTAATTTATTTATGATCTCATACTTTATATTTAAATTATAAATCATTTAGAAATTGTCTTGGTTAAAAAAAAAAGTATGAGATACTGGTATATATCTACTTTCTGCCAGATCCTTTGCAGCTTTTCCAGAAGTTTTTGTTGAATAGTGAATTTTTGCCCCCAATAGCTGGGATCTTTGGATTTACCAGATTATTGGGCTGTCTAATCTCAACCACATATCAACCTTTCCATTTCTTAGCTAGTACTGAATAATTTTGTAGTATAGTTTGAAAGCTGTTACTGCTAGGTCCACTTCCTTTCTGCTTTTTCTCCCTCCCCCCATTAAGTTACTTGTTTTTTTTGACCTTTTATTATTCCAGATAAATTTTGTTATTTTTTCTGGCTCTGTGAAATAATCCTTTGGTAGTTTGATTGATATGATATTGAATAAGTAAATTAATTTAGATAATATTGTTATTTTTATTATTATTTTAACTCAGTCTACCAATGAGAAATTAAAATTTCTTCCCAACTATCTTTATGTTTTGTAATTGGGTTGATATAGTTCATATGTGTCTTGGAAGGCAGATTCCCAAGTAGTTTATATTGTTTGTAGATATTTTTCTCTCTTTCTGCTGTATATTATCTCTAATATACAGAAATGCTGACCATTTGTATGAGCTCATTTTATATCCTGTAACTTTGCTGAAATTATAATTGTTTCTATTATTATTTTAGTTGATTCTTTAGGGCTTTCTAAACCCTGAAGTAAACAATTATATTATCTGTAAAAAAAATTAGTTTACTTTCCTCTTTGCCAAAACTTATTCTTTCAATTTCTTTTTCTTTTCTTATAGTTATAACTAGCATTTCTTTTTTTAAAATTGATACTTCATCTATTTTTCCAGTTACGTGTTATGGATACTTTTTCAACATTCATCCACATGCATATTTATAAGTTACACATTTTTCTACTATCCTCCCTTCTCACCTCCTTCCCTAGGTGAAGTCTGGTCAAAAGTTGTACATAAGGGTGGCTAGGTGGCACAGTGGATAAAGCACCAGCCCTGGTGTCAGGAGTACCTGAGTTCAAATCTGGCCCCAGACACTTAATAATTACCTAGCTGTGTGGCCTTGGGCAAAACACTTAACCCCATTGCCTTGCAAAAACCTAAAAAAAATAAAAATAAAAAAAAAATAAAAGTTGGTACATGTACATTTGTGTTTAATATATTTACATATCAGTCATTTGGTGTATGAAGAATTAGAATTAAGGGGAAAAGAAGGGAAACCATGAGATAAAAAGGAGAAACTTAAGAGAAACTTCAAAAAATAAAAGTAGTATATATATATTTTCAGATTCTGCGGTTTTTTAAATTATTTTTTTCTTTGGATGTGAATGGCAAGGTTATCCCAGAGATTATAGCTATCATTTCTAACATTATGTTTATTAGTAATAATAAGGGACATACTTGCTTTTCCCATGGTATTTTTGGAAAGGCCTCTAGTTATTTCCATTTCATTTAATTCTGGTTCTTGTTTTTAGATAGATAATATATATATATATATGTGTATATATATATATATATATATAACTTTAAGAAAAGTGCCTTTTATTCTAATGCCTTCCAATTTCAACACTAGTTTTTAGCAGGAATAAATGTTATATGTGTTCCAAAAATTTTTTTAACATCTAGTAATAATAATAATCACATGATTTTTATTCTTACTATTAATATGATCAATTATACTTATAATTTTCTGATATTAAACCAATCCTATGTTAATTGGTATAAATTGAGCCTGTTCATCATATATGATACTTGTCATATGCTGCTGTAACCTCATTACTAATATTTTATTTAAAATTTTTGCATCAATATTTTTTAGGCATATTGGTCTATAGTTTTCTTTATTTTTAGGTATCAAGGTTATATTTATGACATAGAAGGAATTTGTTAAGAACTTTTCTTTTATGATCAACCTTGATGGACTTGCTCAGTGCAACAATCAGGGACAATTTTGGGGTTTCTGCAATACCGTCTATATTCAGAACAAGAATTGTGGAGTTTGAACAAAGACCAAAGACTATTACCTTCAATTTAGGGGGAAAAACCCGTTATCTTATTATGTAATTTTGCTGTCTCTTATACTTTATTTTTCTTCCTTAAGGATATGACTTCTCTCTCATCACATTCAACTTAGGTCAGTATATACCACAGAAACAATGTAAAGACTAACAGATTTCTGGGGGGGTGGGGGGTGGGGGGAGGGAAGCAAGATTAGGGGAAAAATTATAAAACTCAAAATAAATAAAATCTTTCTTAAAACAAAACTTTTCTGGGTTTTTTTCCAGTTTATGTAGAATTGAAATTAATTATTCTTAAGTGTTTGATAGAGTTTTCTTATAAATCCATCTGTTCCTTTTGTTCTTTGGGAGTTTATTATTGTTTTACAATTTCTTTTTTCTGAGATAGGTTTATTTAAGTTCTTTATTTTCTATTTCATTAATCTGAATAATTTTTATTGTTTCTAATATTCATCTATTTTATTTGGATTATCAGTTTTACTGGCATTTAACTGGCCTAATAATTTCTTTTACTCTATTTCATTGATTTTGATTTATTCTTTTTTCATTTTGATAATGCAATTTGATTTTCATCTTTTTTTTTTTTTGGTTTTTGCAAGGCAAATGAGGTTAAGTGGCTTGCCCAAGGCCACATAGCTAGGTAATTATTAAGTGTCTGAGACCGGATTTGAACCCAGGTACTCCTGACTTCAGGGCTGGTGCTTTATCCACTGCCCCACCTAGCCGCCCCGATTTTCATCTTTTAAAAAAATAAAGTTAACTAAGTTTATTTTTAAAAAACAGCTCCTAATTATATTTTAATTCAAAGACTTTTTTGCTTTAGGTTATATTAAATTCTTTTTTCACTTTTAGAATTTTTTAAAGTATTTATTTGGGAGTTTCTGATTTGTTAGTTTTCTAGTATTTATGATTTTATTATGTTGGAACTCTTACATCTCTAAATCTGGATACAGAATTATTCTTATTGTAGTTTTTTGGCTGCTATCTCACACTATGACTTATATTGTACTGCAGCTCACTTAAATCCTCAGATCTTTTTTTTAGGTTTGTTTTTTTTTTGCAAGGCAAATAGGGTTAAGTGGCTTGCCCAAGGCCATACAGCTAGGTAATTAAGTGTCTGAGATCAGATTTGAACCCAGGCATGCCTGACTCCAGGGCCAGTGCTTTATCCACTTCGCCACCTAGCTGCCCCCATACTCATCTTTTTCAGAAAAACTATTGTCTTTCCAGGCTTCCTCATACTATAATTGTGAAATTAATTATATTTTGAAACTAACTGTAGGTATTTTTTAAGGATCTAATATTTTTTGGCTTCCTCATTTGTAGAGGAGAGGGTAGGAGAGAGGGAGAGAATTTTTAACTCAAAATTTAAAAAGAATGTGTCCCAAACATAAAGAAACCATATAGAAATTCATCTCTGTTTCAATTATATTTTTCTTTGTTGATTGGCCCATATTTTCAGTCTCTTGAAATATTTTTACATTTTGTCATCCATTTTGTTAACTATGCCTTACACTATTTGTGAATTTGATAAGCATGCCATCATTCAGCTTGCTTATAAAAATGCTAAAAAATACCGGGCCAAGTGAGTATTCCTTAGAACACTTCTTCCTTGTTCTAAAATAACATTATGCCATTAATGACTACATTTTGAGCCTAGTAATTATGTAATCATCTAGCCCACATGTCTCCATCTGGTTTGTAAGCAAGACATTTTATTTAGTACTTTTAGGTATAATTATTCTATGTGTTTGCAGCAGAATATTTAGTGGAAATGGGTTTGGAGTTGGAAGTTTTAAACATGGTGGTGCTGTTACCTATGTGACCTTCTGGGTCTCCATTCCTTCTATAAAATGAGAGGATTAGAATAGACAAACTCTAAGGTCCCTTCCAGCTCTAAATCAATGATTCCATGAGGCATTAAGCAAGTTACCCTCTCAAAATAAAGAAGAAATGAAGTTGGTTTTCATGATCTATATTTTAAAAAATAATGCCAGCTCTTACAAACCACTCCTTCAATAATGAGCAATTGAATTTAGCCAGGATTAAAGTTAAATTCACCATTAGTTTTCAGATTTCCCTCTCCTCTCTTTTAAAAACAATTGGCACAAGATTTTCCTTTCTCTAGTCCTAAGGGTCCTTACCCATTATCCAATATCTTCATAGATTATTGATACTGGATAAGCATTCATATCTGCAGATTCTTTCAGAACCTTCAGACATAGTTCATACAGACCTGGTGAATTGAATTTACTGAGCATATCTGTGTATTATCTTATCATCTTTTCACTTATCTTGGGTTTCCACTCTTTGCTAACCATTTTTGCTTCTATCCTTCCCAGTCCTGATACCACTGTCCTTCAGAAAGAGAAGAAGCAAAAAAGAAACTGTGACCCTGTCTTCTCATTATCCATATAAGCCTTCTCATTCTCAGAAATAATCTTATTCCTTTCTTGATGAAACTATTTTTCGTAACATGAATTTTATTTATTTTTCTTTTTTATTATTATATAAATATTTGATTTGATTTCCAATAATACACAATAGTAGTTTCTACCTATCATTTTTTGTAAGGTTTTGAATTTTATAATTCCCCACCCCCATAGAAGGCAATCTGATAATCTTTACATGCTTCCATACTATGCATTGGTCAAAATTGAATGTATTGAGAGAAAAAAACATATCCTTGAGGAAAAAAATAAATTAGAGAAAACAAAATTATGTAGTATATAAGACAACCTTTTCTTAAAAATTGAAGATAGTAATCTTTAGTCTTTGTTTAAACTCCACAGTTCTTTCTTTTTTTTTGAAAAGAAGGGATTTTTATTTTTTAAAGCTCTCTTTTTTTAATTAACTAAATATTTTATTTCTTTTCCAATTATATAAAATAGTAGTTTTAGGTAAGGTTTTATTTTTTAAGATTTTATTTATTTTGAGTTTTACAATTTTTCCCCTAATCTTACTTCCCTCCCCCCACCCCCCACAGAAGGCAATTTGTCAGTCTTTACTTGTTAAGGTTTTGAATTTTATACTCCCCCCCCACCCTACCTTCCCTGCCTCCTTCTCCCCACAGAAGGCAATTTGATAATTTTCACCTTGTTTCCATGCTATGCATTATTCAAAATTGAATATGTTGAGAGAAAAAATATATCCTTGAGGAAAAAATAAAGTATTAGAGATAACAACATTATGTAGTAAATAATCCAACTTTTTTATTTTTATTTTTATTTTTTTGCAAAGTAATGGGGTTAAGTGGCTTGCCCAAGGCCACACAGCTAGGTAAGTATCACATGTCTGAGGCTGGATTTGAACTCAGGCACTCCTGACTCCAGCCAGGGCCAGTGCTCTATCCACTGTGCCACCTAGCCACCCCAACTTTTTTTTTTAATTGAAGGTAATAGTCTTTGGTTTTTGTTTAAACTCAACAATTCTTTCTCTGGATACAGATGATATTCTCCATCATGGATACCTCAAAGTTGTCCCTGATCATTGTACTGATGGAATGAGCAAGTCCATTAAGGTTGACCATCACCCCATGTTGCTGTTAGGGTGTATAATGTTCTTCTGGTTCTGCTCATCTCACTCAGAATTAGTACATGCAGTTCTTTCTAAGCTTTTCTGAATTCCCATTCCTCTTGGTTTCTAATAGAATGATAGTGTTCATAATGTACATATACCACAATTTGTTCAACCATTCCCCAATTGATGGACATTCACTTAATTTCCATTTCTTTGCCACCACAAACAGGGCTGCTATGAATATTTTTGTACAAGTGATGTTTTTACCCTTTTTCATGATCTCTTCAGGGTATAGACCCAGTGGAGGTATTGCTGGATCAAAGGGTATGCACATTTTTATTGCCCTTTGGGTATAATTCCAGATTGCTCTCCAGAAGGGTTGGATCAGTTCACAACTCACCAACAATGCATTAGTCTCTTCCAACATTAATCACTGTCTTTTCTGATCATATTGGCTACTTGAGAGGTTTGAGGTACCACCTCAGAGTGGTACTGCATATAGCCTTTGCATATCCTTTGACCATTTGTCAATTGTGGAATGACTTGTTTTGTTTTATAAATTTGACTCAGTTCTCTCTATATATTTTAGAAATGAATCCTTTGTCAGAAATACTAGTTGTAAAAACCATTTCCCAGTTTACTACATTTCTTTTGATCTTGGTTACAGTGGTTTTGTTTGTTCAAAAGCTTTTTAATTGAATATAATCAAAATTATCTAATTTGTTTTTAATGAAGTTCTCTATCTCTTCCTTTGTCCTAAATAGCTTCCCTTTCCATAGTCTGACAGATAAAAATATTCTTTGTTCTCCTAATTTACTTATACTATTGTCTTTTATGTCTAAATTCTGTACCCATTTTGATCTTATCTTGGTATAGGGTGTGAGGTGTTGATCTAATCCAAGTTTCTGCCATACTGTCTTCCAATTTTCTCAGCAGTTTTTATTCAAAGAGTGAGTTCTTATTTCAGAAGCTGGGCTTTTGGGGTTTATCAAAGAACAGATTACTATAATTTTTTCCACTGATCCACCACTCTATTTCTTAGCCAGAACCAGACCGTTTTGATGACTGATGCTTTATAACATAATTTTAGATTTGGTAAAGCTAAGCCACCTTTTTTTGAATTTTTTTCATTAAATCTCTTGATATTCTTGACTTTTTGTTTCTCCATTTGAATTTAGATACATTTTTTTCTAGTTCATTAGAGTAATTTTTGGAAGTTTGATTGGTAAAGCAAGCATATATTTTTAAAATAATCTTTTGTTGTGCTAAAATTTCACTGCCAGCTTCAGCTAATTCTGAAGTGAATTTTAGCACTCCTGACAGAATTCTAGGGGATTTATGCTACTCTTTTGTTCTCAGTTATTTGCCCTTGCTTCCATCTTTAGAAGTCTGAGGAAGACAAGTTCATAAACCCATAAGACTCAATCCAATTTTGAAAAAAAAATTGAACTAGCTGTAAAGGGATTTCAAACAAAAATTGCAAACCTGATGGATTTATGAGTGAGTTCTATAAAAACTTATTTTTTAAATTTTTTTAAATTTATTCAAGGCAATGGGGTTAAGTGACTTGCCCAAGGTCACACAGCTAGGCTATTATTAAGTGTCTGAGATCAAATTTGAATTCAGGTCTTCCTGACTTTAGGACTAGTGCTCTATCCACTGATACCTGATTGCTCTCATATATAAAATTTTTTTTTAGGTTTTTGCAAGGCAAATGGGGTTAAGTAGCTTGCCCAAGGCCACACCACTAGGTAATTATTAAGTGTCTAAGACCGGATTTGAATTCAGATACTCCTGACTCCAAGGCCAGTGCTTTATCCACTACACCACTAAGCCACCCCTCCATATATGAAACTTTTAAGGAATAATTAAGGGGGCAGCTAGGTGGTACAGTGGATAGAGCACAGGTCCTGGAGTCAGGACTACCTGAGTTCAAATCCGATCTCAGAGACTTAATAATTACCTAGCGGTGTGGCCTTAGGCAAGCCACTTAACCCTAATGCCTTGCAAAAAAAAAAATAAGTCAAAAAAAGATAATTAAGACCTATTCTTTGAAAATTATCCTAAAAAAAGACAAAGCAAACATCTTCCAACAAATTCTTTTTTATTATTAAACAAATACAGTTCTAAAACAAAAAAGCAAACTATAGGTTAATATCAATATCAATTAGAATTTTAAAAATAAAATCATGCAGCAGCTCATGAAAGATTATTATCATCAAATTGAATTTATACCAGAGATACAAGGATAGTTCTTTGTTAGGAAAACAATTAACATAATAATGTAAACAATTCAAAACCATATGATTATGTCAACAGCTGGGGAAAAAGCCTCTGAAAAAAGTATAATCCTCCTTTATCCTATGAAGGCACATGATTTAAAATGTATAGATATATACTTACACAAATAAATGTATGTACATTTAATCAAAAGTACATATATAAAATTAAGGGCTAACATTATATGAAACAGAAAACAGTAGGAATTTTTTCCAATAAATATGGGAGTAAAGCAAGGATACTGACATTCCCCACTGTTTTTTGGAATAGAATTTCTGTCAACAATAGCTGCCTCCACTTTCTCTCCTCTCACTCTCTTTTTAACCTCTTACAATTTGGTTTACAATCAACAATAGTTGCCTCCACTTTCTCTCCTCAAACTCTTTTTTTAACACTCTTACAATATGGTTTACAACGTTCCACCAAAATTGCTCTCTCCAAATTTACCAATGATTTCTTAAGTCACCATATCCAATTTCCTTTTCTCAATCCTCAATCTCTCTGATCTCTCAGCAAGCAGCCTTTTATGATGCCCTCCCTGATGCTCTCCTTTCTAGATTTTTCGGATGCTGCTCTCTACTGGTTTTCCTTCTATTTATCTGACTGCTTCTTCTCTGTCTGCTTTGGATCATACCCTTTATCAATAGGTTCTGTTCTGGGTCCTCTTCTCTTCTTCCTTTGTACTACTTTGGTAAGCTCATTAACTCTCATGGATTTAATTACCATCTCTATATTGATGATTCTCAAAATATCCTGCCCCAATCTCTTTGCTGATCTCCAATCTGGCATCTCCGATTACCTTTTAGACTTCTCAAATGGGATGTCTAGTACTCATCTTAAGCTCAATGTCCGTGACAGAACTCATTATCTTTCTCTCTAAGCCCTCTTCTCCCTCTTTTATTATTTAAGGAAAAACCATCCTCCCAAGTCCCTCAGGCACAAAATCCTAGACGTCATACTGCATTCCTTTCTCTCACCTCTTGTTTCCCCCCTCCCCCCGCCCAATATCCAAACTGTTGCCAAAGTCTGCTGATTTCACTTTTTCAGCATCTCTTAATACACCTTTTCTCCTCTGACACTGCCACCACTATAGGGCAGGACCTCATCACTTAACACCTGGATTATTGCAATAGACTGCAGGTGGGTGGTCTTCCTGCCTCAAGTCTCTCCCTGCTCCAATCTATTCTCTATTCAGCCTCTAAAGTGATTTTCCTAAAACACAGTTTTGATCAAGTCCCCTCCCCCCAAACCCATACCGCACTCAATAACTCCCGTGGTTTCCACTACCTCCTGAAGCAAACACAAAATACTTTTTTTTTGTACTTAAAGATTTGATTTATTTTGGGTTTTACAATTTTCCCCCTAATCTTACTTGCCTCCCCACCCCCCCACAGAAGGCAATTTGCCAGTCTTTACATTGTTTCCATGGTATACATTGTTCCAAATTGAGTGTAATGAGAGAGAAATCATATCCTTAAGGAAGAAACATAAAGTACATGAGATAGCAAGATCAGACAATAAGATATCAGGGTTTTTTTTTTCTAAATTTAAGGTAATAGCCCTTGGTCTTTGTTCAAACTCCACAGTTCTTTCTCTGGATACAGATGGTATTCTCCACTGCAGACAGCCCCAAATTGTCCCTGATTGTTGCACTGAAGGAATCAGTGAGTCCATCAAGGTTGATCATCACCCCCATGTTGCTGTTAGGGTGTACAGTGCTTTTCTGGTTCTGCTCATCACACTCAGCATCAGTTCATGCAGATCCCTCCAGGCTTCCCTAAATTCCCATCTCTCCTGGGCAAACACAAAATACTTTGTCATTCAAAGTCCCTCATAAGGAAAGTTCTTCCGACACCTTACTCCCAACAAGTACTCTTTGATCCAATGACATTGGCCTCCTGATTATTCTAAGAACAAGATACTATCTCTAGTTCCAGATATTATCTCCTGTTGGAATGCTCTCCCTAGTCCACTCTAATTTCTGCCCTCCCTGTCCTCCTTTAATTACACTTCCTAAACTTCCACCTTCCCCATTCCCTTTTACTTTTACTACTTTCCTTCAGTTAATTATTTTCTACTTATAGTTAGTTTGCTTTTGTATTTATTTGTTTACTTCTGGTCTTCAT
This sequence comes from Macrotis lagotis, assembly GCF_037893015.1. Classification (NCBI taxonomy): domain Eukaryota; kingdom Metazoa; phylum Chordata; class Mammalia; order Peramelemorphia; family Peramelidae; genus Macrotis; species Macrotis lagotis. Next base: position 171,017,750 of record NC_133658.1, on the reverse strand, counting down.
TAATTTGTATGATTCTTCAGGGCAGGGACTGCCTTTAGTCTCTTTTTATACCCTCCAGGGCTTTGGTCAAGACCTCACCCTTGATAGGTGCTTAAAAAATGTTTATTAATTGATTGACTAATTCTAGAAATGCTAGTATAACTGGCCACTGAGAGCCTCAATTCTGGAAGCTTATGGAGAGGACTGATATGGATATTGGTGAGCCTGGAGTCCATTTCTGAAAGTTCAGGATGATATAAAATGTGAAGAAAAAGCCTTTTGACATACTATGTTCACTTTTAAAAACTTTTAATGTTTTCCCTTTCTCTTTTTTTTCCCTTTTGTTGCAATTCTTCTTTTACAGCATAACTAATATGGAAATATATTAAATATGATTGTATATGTACAATCTATGTCAAATTGTTTGCTGCCTTGGGGAAGGAGAAGGGAAGGGAAGGTGGCCAAAAAATGTGGAACTCAAAACTGGCAAAAAAAGATGAATGTTGAAAAGTATCTTTGCATGTAATTAGAAAAAATAAAATAAAATAACAATAAAAAGACCTTTTGATAAGCTACTTAGTTTATTTATAGTATATCCCAAAGGCACCATTGGAGAATTATTCTTTTTCTTTCCTTTGGCCATGAGGGATAATGACAATTTACTGAGCTTTAGGGGACAATAGATATGGGCTAACCTTGCCCTTCCCTACCAGTTTGACCCATAAGAGCCTGGTTTCCCTGTGTTTAGGTTGTGGCCTTCTGTTACATATTCTTTCCTTTGGTACAGGGCTTTAATGAAACTTTAAAACTGGGAAAGCAGAATCCAGCGCTAGGAATCCAAACTAGAATATGCTGCCCATCAAGCCTAGTGAGCCAGTTGGCTCCTGAGAAATGACTTGTATGACCCAGGCCAGCAGTGGATCAACCTGAAATCAGATATTACGTCATGCTGCAAAAGAGAAATTCATTCATTGCCTGTACTGCAATCAGAAATAAATATACTTTGTAGTATCGATTTAAGTTTGAGTTTCCTCTTCCCAGGTTCTGGAGTGGTAGAGGGGAGAGTATTCCCCAGTCTGGGGAATAGTTTGTACTGTACTTTGGCTCTTTTTATGACATTTCTGTCTATATCCCTTTGGAAAAAACCAATTTATATTAATTTATTTAAATAACAATAAAGTATAAAAACTTTTTTTCACTTTCTTTAAGACTATAACACTTTGTTTTCTCTACCTGCCTCTTATGTATATGATTTCAGTAAGAGTTCCTACTCAATCCCTCTCCTCCATTTACATTACTATCACTGCAGAGTGGCACAGTCCTCCAGCAGAAGCCTCAATTATGTTAGATAAGTGCTTCCCACTTGTGTAGACATTGATAGATATCTATGGAATCTTGCCCATCCTTCTCCAAGGGAGACTTACTCTTGCTACAGGAAAAGGGGGTATGAAGCTAGTCCCTCTATTGTATTTTGAAAGAGGGATATTGGACTTGCATTGTGACTCCCTTAAATATTGCTGGTTTAGGGGCATGATTGGTACAGACAAAAAGGCTGCTAGCTTCTCTGGTCACTATCCCTTAATAAAGAATAATTAGTTTATACTCACAGGCTTGGTCCCATCTCACCAAATAGAGTATTGCAAATATGAATATCAAGTAAACCCATTTATCCAAGAAAATAGTAAACTGAAATCAGAGAAATTATATAGATTAGAATATGCCAGAAAATACAAGGAATGAATGAATTCTTCCTCTGGGTTGGAGTTACAATCATGAGGGTAGCCTTGATCTTACTCAAAGAGAAAGACCCCAAAGTTTCTAGAGAGGTAAACTGGGGGGGCGGCTAGATGGCGTAGTGGATAAAGCACCAGCCTTGGAGTCAGGAGTACCTGGGTTCAAATTGGGTCTCAGACACTTAATAATTACCTAGCTGTGTGGCCTTGGGCAAGCCACTTAACCCCATTTGCCTTGCAAAAATCTAAAAAAAAAAGAGGTAAACTGGAAAACAGGAACATGATGACAAGCTGACTTTCTCTACCTATCTACAATTTTTCTCTTTCTTCTCCCTACAGTCAAACTCAGACAGTCTAAAACCATATGGGTCTCTCATGGGAAAGAGATGAAGACTATCTCTCTTGAGCTCTCACATCAAATTCTCCCCTCATACAGGCAAGACAATGCTGTGTCAAGATTTTCTCCCTATTTAGAAGTAAAATATCCCATGCTTGACTGGGAACTTAAGTTATACTTCTAAAACAAACAAAACAATTGTACTTATTGACTATATATGGCAGCCTATTCAATTGGCATCTCTAGTCCACTAAAAGGGGAAGGGTATGTTTCATGATAAACATGGATTGGTAAACCAAGTCATAGGTTCAAGTTACCTTGAATTGTCTGCTAAATAGCCAGTGATTCTCAGTACTGGAATTTTGCAGTAGATTCTAAACCAATGGTATGGGAAAATAAAGAAGAATTTACCTTCTGACCAGTGGATTATATGCATTTTAGCATATACTACCAAAGAATTTCCAGTATCCCACTTTTCCCAATATTCTTCCATAACACTATTGTGGGTGAAGCATGCAGATTAAAGAACTCCATAATAATAATCCTTTCAAGTTATTTCTCAGCTTCTCATTCAAAGAAAAATGATTTATGGAGTCATTATTGGAAGAGTTGGGAGTTATTGTTCTGAACTGACTGCATTATTCCTTGGGTACATCCTACATCCCACTCATACAATGAAAACATATCAAACCTAGTGCTGAATTTCAGTCCTCAATTATCCTTCCTTTTGTTGGGGGAGAAAAGGGAATTTTTATAGAATGCCTACTATTTGCCAGGCACTGTTCAGCACTTTTTAAAAATATAATCTCATTTGATTCTCACAACAAAAGATACAGGTACATTATTATTATTCCCTTTTTCAGAGTTGAAGAAACTAAAACAGATAGAGGTGACATGATTTGTCTTAATCATATAGCTAGTAAGTATCTATAACTGGATTTGAATTTAGATCTTTCTGATTCTAGACTCAGGGATCTATCTACTGAGCACCAGTTGCCTCAGGATAGACGTTAAAGATCTACAAAATCAAGTTTCTGGTTTTGGATCACCCCTGGATTAAAGGTTCAGTGTTTTCCTGCTTTCCTAGAACTGCCATCTTTCTTTTGGTGAGTCTCCACATGGGAACCATAGGTGGTCAGAAAATTTTGGTATTGAGCAATCTGGTCTGAGCCTCAGGACATTTGAAGATGATGGATTGCATGTGTGAGGCAACTGACCAGTCTCTGAACCCATGCTCACTTTTCTTGTCCTACAATCTTTAACTGGTACCAGAGAGAAAAAAAATTTGCAAATTTTTCCTTCTCTTTTTGGTTCTTCTAACCATTCATTCATGAATGAAATCAATGTGAGATAGCCTTTCACAAATCACTAAGAGTAACAGCTAACCCCTAGAAATATCTTTAACTTGAAAGTACCCAGGAATAAGTGTTTTTTTTCTTCCAAGGGTTAATTCTCACTCCCTATTGAGATACTTTAGAATTGGAGGATTCTGGAAAGATGATAGAATTAAACAGGAAATTACCTTGCTCTTCCAAATTTCCACACAAATAATTTAAAATTATGCCTCAAAGTGAACTTTAATGTGGCAAAAACAATTAAAAGTTGGGATACAGCAAGGATATTGGGAAAGCCCTGGCCTTCCAGAATGTTGGGGCCTGATTGAAGTGCAGATATTTCCTGGCAGATATTACAAAATCAACAAACAACAAACCCTGGGGGCAGTTGTGTCCTACAGCAGCAGAAGCTTTAGCAATTTTCATCTCATAGATAGTCTGATCACTTGCTGATCAGGGAAGATTGAAGAACCCTCTATAGGCTGACACTGGACTCAGGTCCCAGGGGCACTGACCAAAGGGGTACCAGACTGTAGCTGGGGAGGAGTGAACAAATAACTGTGATCATGGAAGTGTGGGACCCTGATGGCTGTAGTCACTAGCAGGAAAGAAGGGTGCCAAGTTTTAATTCTAGGACAGAGGTGAATGAAGCATGTACTCCATGGCAGCCAGTAAGACCATTTCAAGTGACAGTGTTACTGGGTGCACTGGTCAAGGTTCAGAGGTAGAGAAGGGTATATATGAGGTCAGACCCCTAAACAGAAATCAAAAAACAACAGCATGAAAAACATGAAGGTTAAGACAATAGCCCCCCCACATCTAGGGACTAGAGCCTTACTCTTATATAAAATTAAAAGTCAAGATAAAAGTTGCTAAAAAAAAAAATGAGTAAGCAAACACAAAGAAGACAGCCATAGATAATTATCATGGTGATTGAGAAGATCTGGATTCAAATTTAGAAAGAGACAGTGAAGTCAAAACAGCTGCTTCTTTTTCTTTTTTTTTTTTTTTTAGGTTTTTTTTGCAAGGCAAACGAGGTTAAGTGGCTTGCCCAAGGCCACACAGCTAGGTAATTATTAAGTGTCTGAGACCGGATTTGAACCCAGGTACTCCTGACTCCAGGGCCGGTGCTTTATCCACTAAGCCACCTAGCCACCCCTTGCTGCTTCTTTTTCAAAGAAAAAAATGTAAAATAGTAACAAGTCCAAAAAGGGTTCTCAGAATAACTTAAAAAGCACTTTAAAAATTAGAGAGGCTGAGGAAAAATTAAGGAAAAAATGAGTAATACAATAAAATTGTAAAAATTATGGAAAAAAAGTCAACCAGGATGGCTAGATGGCATAGTGGATAAAGCACCGGCCCTGGAGTCAGGAGTACCTGGGTTCAAATCCGGTCTCAGACACTTAATAATTACCTAGCTGTGTGGGCTTGGGCAAGCCATTTAACCCCATTTGCCTTGCAAAAACCTAAAAAAAAAAGTCAACCAATTGGAAAAAGAGAACCAAAAACTTATGGAAGAAAATAGCTCATTAAAACTTAGAATTGGTCAAGGAGAAGCTAATGACTTATTAAGACCCAAGAAATAATAAAATAAAAAAATCAAAAGAATGAGAAAACAGATGAGAATTTGAAGCATCTCAGAAAAATAATTGACTTAGAAAATAGATTGATGGTATATAAGAATTGTTGTACTCTTATGAGTATATATATATATATATATATATACATGGCTTGGGATAGAGTTCAGTGCAATGGAATGATCCTAACCAAGAAAATTGAGTAGGAAAGGGTAACATGAGACAAATATCTCATACAAATGAAGAATGAATAGAACAACTATAATGGTGAAGGGCAGGAGGGATTAAAGAAGGAATAACATATACCTTTAGAAGGATATAAAGTCTTCTTAACTTAGAAATAGGAGAGTGAGGGGTTAGGACAAGGGAGGTAATTTTAAAAGGGTGATCAGATTAAGAAATAAGAGGCAAGGGGAAAGGTAAAGGACAGACTTTTAGAAGGATATGTAGATCAAGTAATAGGGGAGAGGGGATAAGGGAGAGACTCTTAGAAAAGTGATAGGTTAAAGAATGAGGACAAGGAGAGAGAATAAAGAAAGAATTCTTTAGAGGGGGGTACAAATTAGAGACTAAGTGGTCAGAAGTAAATTAGACATCTGAGAAGGAACAGGGTACAAAGAGGAGAGAAGGATAAGCAGTGAAGAAAAATAGGATGGAGGGAAATATACAACTAGTAATTATAACTTTGAATGTGAATAGAATGAACTCATAAATTGGAAACAGAGCAAGATGGATTAAAAACCAGAATCCAGCAATATGTTGTTTTGAAGAAACATATTTAAAATGAATACCATCCCAATTATGTTACCAAAAAATATTTTATTGAGCTAGTAAAAATAATAACAAAAGTCATTTGGAAGATCAAGAATATCAAAGGAATTAGGGGCAGTTAGGTGGTACAGTGGATAGAGCACTGGCCCTGGATTCAGGAGGACCTGAGCTCAAATCCAGCCTCAGAAACTTAATAATTACTTAGCTGTGTGACCTTGGGCAAGTCACTGCAAAATAAAACCAAAAAAGAGGAATATCAAAGGAATCAATGGAAAAAATGTAATGGAAGGAGGCTTAGCACTAAATCTTAAACCATATGATAAGGCAGTAATTATCAAAACTATTTGGTAAATGCTAAGAAATAGAAGAATGGATCAGTGGAATAGTATAGACATATACTACACAGTAGTAAAATAATTATAGTAACTTTGTGTTTGACAAGTATAAGGACTTGTAGAATAAGATTTCACTCTGTTGGTTAAAAAAAATAGGAAAGGAGACTGGAAAAACTGGATATAAACCAATATCCTATACCATTTACCAAGATAAAGCCAAAATGGATACATGACCTAGATATAGTGGGAGGTATCATAAGAAAATTAAAACAACATGTCATATATCACCTCTTAGACTTAGGGATAGGAAAATAAATTATGAATAAAAAAGAAATATCATTGTGAGATATAAAATGACTAATTTTTATTATATTAAATTAAATTGAAAAGGTTTTATATAAATAAAATCAATATAGCTAAGATTAGAAGGAAAGAAGAAAATTGGGGGGAAATTTTATAGATATTTTCTCAGATAGAGAACTTTGTCAAATTTGTGGGTATATGAGTTATTCCCTAATTGATAAATGGTCAAAGGATACGTTTTGTCAATGTAAAGACTGGCAAATTGCCTTCTGTGGGGGAGGGGAAGGGAAGTAAGATTAGAGGAAAACTTGTAAAACTCAAAATAAAATCTTTTAAAAAAATTAAAAAATTTAAAAAAAATAAAATTTTTTTAAAAAGGATATGTTTTATGATGATCAAATTATGTACAGCTAGCTATATGAAAAATTCTCTGTCTTTATTGATTAAAAAATTCAAATTAAAGCAAATTCAAGACATCATCATATTGGTTAAAATATAAGAAGAAAATGACAAATGTTGGAGATGGAAAAACTAGAACACTAATATGTTGTTGGTGGAACTGTGAGCTGTTCCTACCCAAAGAATTATAAAACTATGTAATACCCTTTGACTTAGCAATACTACTATTTTCCACAGGGATCAGGGAAAAAAAGAAAAAGAACCTATCTTTTCTTTTTTAATTATCATCAATTAATTAATTAATTAAATTTTTTAGCAATATGCACATGCATATTTTTAAGTTATAAAATTTCTTTCCACCCTTCCTTCACACACCACCCCCCTCAGTGGTGAACAGTCAGGTTAGTTTTGTACATATATATCTTTGATAAACATGTTTACAGATTAGTCATTTTTGATATGAAGAATTAGGATTAAAGGAGATACATAAGAGATAATTTTAATATCAGATTCTGAAGGGTTGAAGAACCCATATTTTCTAAATGAAGAGTGAAATGAGCAGAGTCAAGAAAACATTATATATTAACAGCAATATTGTTTGAAGAGTAACTGAATGACTAAGTTTTTCGGAGTATTATAAATACCTAGATCAACTACAAAGGACCTATCAAGGAAGATGCTATACATCTCCAGAGTAAGAACTGATAAGTAGAAATATGCATAGCATGGTTTTATACATACATACACACACACACACACACACACACACACACAAACATGCTTATTGGCTTCTAATACAGGATGGGGAGGAAGGGAGGGAACAGTTTTGAACTCAAAATGTAACAAAAAACCAAATCAAATTAAATTTTAAAAAGGAAAAAATACTATAGAACCAGTGAACTTGACAAAGACTTCAAAGACATGGCAGTTGCAATTGTCAGCTTCAGGCCAGTGGCTTCCAGTTATTCTAATAACTTCAACAATATTTCATTATATTCTTGCAATGTCTTTCAAAATACAGTGAGATCATCCAGATATAATAATACTTCCAAATAGTTTGTATCAGCAGTCACTTTTTCCGGGAGCCTCTGAAAACGGGCAAAGGCTTCAGAAAGGCCTGATAATCAGTTACAAATGGATAGTTGGTGTCAGACAATGATTCATATGGGAAGAATTTGACTAACATTTGGATGAAGAAGATATTGTATATTTATTCTTTTTTGAGGGTAAGGAAAGTTTACCCTAACTAAACTGATCTGAAGGTGACTACTCTGAATCCAGGAGCCACTTCTTTCTTGCCTTATGCTCCACTTGTATAGGCCCCAAGGGAATTTACATTCTACTGGGGGAAATAACATTGTATAGAGTAATAAAGAGAGAAGACCTTAGAACTGGTAAGAACTGATTTCAAATTTTGCTTCTCAGTCACCCCCCCATATTCAATTAGTTGCAAGTCTTTTTTTGTTCTATCTAGATAACATCTAACTTATTAGAGGCTAAAGAAAATTCTATTTATCCTGGGCCACTTGCAAACTCAGGATTTGCTTTGCATGTCAGTGAGAGTAATGATACTGCCCCACACAGAGAAAGTGTGGAGACTAGGGACACAAAAATCACATAGGGACCATTGCAGCAGAATTATTAGGACTATCTGGGTGGTGACTAGACTGATACACTATGCCCCAGAAAAGTGACGAAGTCATACAGGGTCCATAGATAGTTTTCTGTTTCAATGCTATTTTTTGAGAGAATGTTTTATTAAGGGGAATATGCAGCCCTGAGCTGACTTTAAAAGATCCCAGTTTCAAATTGGGGGGGAGGGGAAGAAAATGAATAACCATGAAAAAATACACTATTTGAGTCAAAGTCCATGTGAATCCAAAGTGGGAGAGTTACATAGACCATACAGATAATTCCACAGAGATAAATCCATAACTCTAGCAATGACTCTGAGCTCCAGATTCACATTTCTTATTATCTCCTAAACATCTTCATCTAAAGGATACACCATTACATAGAATTCAATATGTCTAAAACCAACTCCAAAAAAATCTTACTTTTAAAGGTACTACCATCCTCCCAGAGATCCATGTTCAAATTTTATATTTGACTTCTCCTTCTTCCTCATGACCATTCCTATAACTTATAAAATGCATTTCCATCATAATTTTTAGGAGTCATTGTTACTAAATTCTGTTGATTCCATCTCCAGAATGTTTCTCAGTTCTTTTTATTTCTACTACTACTATCATAATCCGAGTTCACATTATCTCTTGCCACACCTTACCAAATTATTGTATTAACAACTTCCAATCTCTTCTCTTTTAACCTATTTTATATACTACTCAGATTATTTGTCATAACATACAACTGTGATGATAGATTTATTAAAAAATGTTGCAAATCCCTGATCAAAAACTTTCAATGGCTTCCTTCAGCCTATCAAATAAAATGTGAATTCCTTAAAGGGTCATTTTTAAGGTTCAAATATGCCTCCAATATGTGATCTTAAGCTATCTTTCTGAAGTTACTTAATTCACACAATTTAAATTCACAAAAATCTATTCTTTGTTCAGACTATAATTATGGTCATTAATTACCCTGAACAAGTTTCTTATTTTCCCTTCCACATACTTAAAAGAAAACAAAAAAATTATTTTATTGATATATTTTGTTTTATATCACCTCATTTCCAAATACATCCCCTCCTTCTTGTACCCCAAGGCCATCCTTTGTAACAATGATTAAAAAAGAAAAAAAATCAAAGGAAGTTATTTACTATTTCAGTAAAACCAACAAACATTTTAACAATGTCTGACAATATTCTTAGTACTACCTCAAATTTGAGTGAAGAATTCTTCCTCCTAGATCTACCTGTCAATAGGCCCAATTTCAAATGTTAGTTCCTCTGTGAATCATTCTTCTTTTCCCTCACCCTTTATATTCAATCAGTTGCCAAATATGGTACTATTTCTGCAATATCTCTCATGTCTGTCTTCCTCTTCACTCCCATCATCCTGGTTCCCCTTGAATAGATTTCTAATTGAGCTCCGGGTTTCTATCTCCCCTCTCCAATCCAACCTCTACACAGTTACCAAAACAATGCCTTAAAGCTCATAGATAAGCATGTTAATCCCTTGCTCAGGAATCTTCCCTAATAGTTAGCTAGGTGGTACAGTGGATAGAAACTAGATCAGGAGGACATGAATTCAAATTCAAATCCAACCTCAGATACTAGCTGTGTCTTTCTGGGAAAGACACTTAATTCTGCTGTCCTCATCCCTTTCTTCCCCCCAAAAAAAGACTTCAGCAGTTTCTTTTTGCTTTGGGGATAAAAAAGTAAACTCCTTTGTTTGACTATTTTTTTTTCAATTTTTAAAAAGATTTTATTTATTTTGAGTTTTACAATTTTTTCCCTAATCTTACTTTTCTCCACCCCCCCCAAGGCAATTTGCCAGTCTTTTTACATTGTTTCCACGGTAAACATTGATCCAAATTGAATGTGATGAGAGAGAAATCATATCCTTAAGGAAGAAACATAAAGTAAAAGAGATAGCAAAATCAGACAATAAGATATCAGGTTTTTTTTCTAAATTACAGGCAATAATCCTCAGTCTTTGTTCAAACTCCACAGTTCTTTCTCTGGATACAGATGGTATTCTCCATTGCAGACAGCCCCAAATTGTCCCTGATTGTTGCACTGATGGAATGAGCAAGTTCATTAAGGTTCATCATCACTCCCACATTGCTGTTAGGGTGTACGGTGTTTTTCTGGTTCTGCTCATATCACTCAGCATCAGTTCATGCAGATCCCTCCAGACTTTCCTGAATTCCCATCTCTCCTGGCTTCTAATAGAACAATAGTGTTCCATGACATACATATTACCACAGTTTGCTAAGCCATTCCCTAGTTGAAGGACATTTACTTGATTTCCAATTCTTTGCCACCACAAACAGGGCTGCTATGAATATTTTCGTACAAGTGATGTTTTTACTGTTTTTCATCATCTCTTCAGGGTATAGGCCCAGTAGTGGTATTGTTGGATCAAAGGGTATGCACATTTTTGTTGCCCTTTGAGCATAGTTCCAGACTGCTCTCCAGAAAAGCTGGATGAGTTCACAGCTCCACCACTTTGTTTAACTTTTAAGATACTTTGCTGGCTTCAGCCTAACTTTTCAAACTTATTTCCCAGTCCTACTCCATATAATCCAATGTCTAGCTAAACTGGTTGCTACTTACTATTGCTGAAACTCAGTACTCCACTTTCTGTCTCTGTCTGCACTGTCATACTTGCTGAAAACAAGTCTTCTTTACCTCTATTTTCTAATGTCCTAAGCTTCCATTAAATTTTGAATCTTAAAGGAACCTAAAAAGTGACTAGTTTATTATACTGGTCTCATGGGATCAAACTACAAAACTGTGAAGCCCAGATGTTTCAAGTCATTATGTAGTTTGAGTGACCAAAAAGATATCATTTATACCACAATCCAATCTTCCCAAGTCCCTGGTTGTTTTCTACAAATTTCACAGTATCAGACACCATCAACCTGAGCAAGTAATAGAGACAATGACCTTGCACCTTTTCTCTGACACTTATCTATATGAACAAACAGGAGAGATTTAAGCTTGAAAAACTGGGTAATCCCAAAGATAATTTCTAGGCAAATAACCATTATCTTGTTTGTAGTTTAACTTTCAAAGATAAAAATTGGAAAGTTTATAGAATATTCAGTATAAACTGGGATGAAGATTCTAAACAAAGAGTTTATTACTTGAAGCTAAGAATCTCTTCCTAGAGGAAGAAAATCCTTGATAGCCAAGTTTCCAAGAGAAACTGTTCCTACGACAAAGATTTTCCTGCCTTTTCTAAATGAACTAAAAGAAGTTTATATATAGGCTTGAAACTCAGGCATTCCCTCTGTCCGTCCCTCATTCCTGAAACATTCTTCTTTCTTTCACTCTGCTACTGACCTCCCTGGCTTCCTTTAGGATCCAACTAAATCCCATCTTCTCTGGAATCCTTTCCCTGACCACTCTTAATTCCAGTGTCTTCCTTTTGCTAATTATTTCCTATTATATATATATATGTGTGTGTGTGTGTGTGTGTGTGACCATATATATATAGATAGATAGATAGATAGATAGATAGATAGATAGATAGTTTGTATGTATTTAGTATATATTTATTTTCATGTTGTCTCCCCCATTAGATTGTAAGCTCCTTGAGGGCAGAGACTGTCTTTTGCCTCTTTTTTTTAACCTCCCAATGTAGAGCCTGGAACCTAGTAGGCAGTTCAATATCTATTGATTGACTGAAGCTTAACCAAAGGGTTCAGCTAACTCAGAAACTAGAATTGATGGAGCCTATAGCCAAGCAAGGCCTGCAGAGATACATCCAACAAAGCAGCATCCCACAGACATCCAGCTGAGCTATATCCTAGGACAAGCAGGGAAACTTCCAGCAGAATCAAACAGATTGGTGTTACTGAGAGCAGTTCTGGCAAGCGCATTCCTATGACAACAATTGATGTCAGTAGCCCTGTGACCTCAGAAACCTTTCTATGTGTGGGCTCATTCAGTATCCAACCTGGTCATATGTTCCATACATGTGAATCCTTCTGTGTGAGTCTTCTTCTTCCCATTGATACTATGTGTATTTGTACCTCAGGCTCATAGGGGAAATGTTTGGTTGCTACTTTTCTTTCTGTGACATTTCATGACATTTGTAAGCCTTTGTTTAGAGATAATTTTGTCCTTTGGATAATTATTAAGGGTTCAAGATACTATGGAAGGCTTTTAGGCTACAGTTTTAGGAAATGCAAACCCACATACTGGTGGCATCTCCAGCCCCTGGGGAACCAACCCTTTGAATGTCCCAAATACTCCAAAGGTAAATTCCTAAAATACAAGAACTATTTCTTTGTTTTTCTTTTTTACTTGTCTTTGTATCTCCAGCATCTAACATAGCACCTTGAACATAATAGATAGTTAATAAAATGATTGAGTTTATATTAATAGATGTTTGTTCATGATGATAACATATTTTTTCCAAATTACATGTAAAAATAATTTTAATCTTCATTTTTCCAAATTTTGAGCTCCAAATTCTCTCCCTTTCTTCCCTCCCCCACACTGAGAAGGCAAAGCAATTTGATATGTGTAGTCATGCAAAAACAGATAATAGAATTTTAGAATGGTTACATTGATTCTACTTGATAAAAATTATACATAAAGAGGTAAATGACCATTTCTTTTGAGAGGAATATAGATTTTAGAAGTACATCTGGTGACCAGAGTAGGATAGTGAGAGAATGAAGTATTATTCACTACAGACTACTTCTAAAGAGAAAAGCATGAACCCAGTATTTATGGATCAGGGAAACATAATTCTTTGTGTCATTTAACTTCTAAAATAATTTTTCTTTTTTTTTCCTCTCATATTAGTCTGATTTATATTTGCTTTTTTTTAAGGCTTTTTTTTTTTTTGCAGGGCAAACAGGGTTAAGTGGCTTGCCCAAGGCCACACAGCTAGGTAATAAGTGTCTAAGGTCAGAATTGAACTCAGATTCTCCTGACTCCAAGGCTGGTGCTCTAACCATTGTGCCTAGCCATCCCTATATTTACTTTGTCTTAAGTTTTCCTGTCACTCTGAAGCTTACAAATAAAAATACAAATCCTGTTCCTCAAAGAGAGGGGAAGCCTGATTCAATTGAGCAGGTTTTTTATAAATTACCTTTACAGAGGAGCCTAATGTGTTTTAAACTGGCTTGCTTGTCTTGTGAAAACTTCCAGGATTCTCCCAAACTCCTCTAAGATACCTACATTATTCCAAAAGCTTCAAAACCTTCCATTTTGTTGTTGTTTAAATGAAAGCACCCAAGCTTAGAAAATTCAGTGCCTGTAAAAATAAGATCATAGATTTTAATACTGGAAAGGTCTGATGAGGTAAATCTTCCAGTCCAGTCTTCCATTTTACAAATGAAGAAGCTGAAGCCCAGAGAGAGAGAAAAGGGATTTGGTGAAGGTCATATCAACATTAAGTAGCAGAACCAGGTTGGAACCCAGGTTTTCTGATTCCAAATTCTAGGCTTTTTTTTTTTATTTTTTTTTAGGTTTTGGCAAGGCAAATGGGGTTAAGTGGCTTGCCCAAGGCCACACAGCTAGGTAATTATTAAGTGTCTGAGGTCATATTTGAACTCAAGTACTCCGGACTCCAGGGCCGGTGCTCTATCTACTGTACCACCTAGCCACCTCAATTCTATGCTTTTTAAACTATTATTTTAACTATTCATCTTCTATTATTAATTAACTGATTAATTCAACAATTTATTGTTCATTTTTTGAAATAAAAAATTTTGAAAAACTTTTATTGAAAAACCTTTCTTTCCCCCTGGCCCCCAATAAATTTACCCTATATTCCTTAACTTGCATTGTTCTTTTTTATTTGTATCTGATTCTTTGTGACCCCTTCTGGGGTTGTAGTTCAGGGTTTGTTTTTTTTTGGCAAAGATACTGAAGTGGTTTTCCAGTTCCTTTTTCAGCTCATTTTACAGAAGAGGAAACTGATTCAAAAAAAAGAGATAAATAACTTGAAGATTGCTTGTGTCTAAGGCCAGATCTGAACTCAGGAAGATGAGTCTTCCTGACTAAAGGCCTTGCACTCTATTCCCTTTGCCTATATCCCACTTCCTATTCCCATAATTTATGACTCCAGTGACAGCTTAGATACAGTATCAGGATATGGTTCACAAAGTGACTGCAAGGTGGGGCTGAAGACCTGGCCCTTGTTCAAGCCCAAGTTACAGGGCCAATTCCATTAGTCAGTGATGGCTGCCTTTTTTTTTTTAAGCCCTACCCTCACATGAATGAAGCTAGAAAAAACATTTGACCACAATCTTGATGTGATTTAACCCTCAAAAGTTTACTGGGCTAGATTCATTCTGGTTTTCATTTTTTCACTCTTTCTTCAGGTATATGGATAGCTTATAACTAGGGTTTCCTTTCAATGTTAACTCTCCATGACTTTCCCTTCTTTTTTTAAAATTCAATTCCACCAACAATTATTTATTAAATACTTGATCACAAAGCATAATGTTTGGAACTGGGGTTAAAGGGTGAATATAAAAATGAAATAATATACAGTCCTTGCCCTCAAAGAGCTTATATTCTCCCAAGTGGATACACAACCTGTAGAAAAATAAATACAAGTAAATACAAATTAATTTTAAGAGGGAAGGGAAACTACTAACTGGGAGAGGGGGGTAGGTAGAAGGTGGCCATGAATCCCAAGGAGGGAACACCAGAGCTATGTGCCTAGGAAGAAGATAGAGATTTGAGGGTTAGGGAAATGGGAGAGAGGATTGGGAGGGAGGGTCACTCACCCTTATAAAAATACTTTATTTTTATGTGTCTTCTTTACAAAACTTACAACTACAAGAGAAATGCTTCCAAGAGCTTTCTTGATTTCTGTTAAAAGCTTAGTACTTTTGGGTAATTTTAAAGTCTCTTGAAACCTCTTAAAATTCTGACTCCAAAAAGCTAATCCATCTAATGCTAAATTTTAATATACTAAATAAAACCTCTTGGTTTTTTTGCTTCCAAACTTTACAGTCTTTTGGTAACCTTCCAGCAGAATGGACAAATTCAAAGAGGAGAAGAGCTGGATCAGGTACACCTAGTGCTGAGTTTGTTTTGCTGATAGAGGGAGGTAGTAGTAGCTTCAGGCACATCTTGATCCATAAAAACAAGTTAAGATGGGTGGAAACTGATCAGATTTTAGGATAAAGAGCCTTTGGGATAAAGGCTGAGATGAGTTTCCTGAGAAATTGTGACTGCCAGAGGAATAGATTATGTTACACTTGGCAATTATTTACCTCCCTTGTTTACAAAGAACTCCCCTGACAAGAACCTTAGGTGTGGAGTGAAAGTATCATCATCCTTATTTTACATGTAAGGAAACATGCCTGGCCACAGATAGATACCCATCTTTTTTCTGGACACCATGTATTCCAGAGGTTTGTGAACAAGTTTTCCTGGTTCATATCACCCAGTGAAGAGCTCTGAATGGGTAGGTGAGTTTTTAACACACACAGTTTAAAAAGAAGACAAGTCTCATGGAACTCACCATTCATAAAGAAGGTAGGAAAGAATGACAGCCATACCTTGAGTCTGGTATTTGAGGGTGGTCAGAAGAGGCATCAGGTGGTATGGGAGATGGAGTGCTGTCCCTGGAGTCAAGAAGATTCATCTTCCTGAGTTCAAATCTGGTCTTACTAGCTGTATGACAAGTGACTTTTTTTTTTTTTTTAGATTTTTCAAGGCAATGGGGTTAAGTGGGCTTGCCCAAGGCCACACAGCTAGGTAATTATTAAGTGTCTGAGGTCGGATTTGAACTCAGGTACTCCTGACTCCAAGGCCCTATCCCCTATCCCCTGAGCCACCTAGCCACCCTCTCAATCTTTTTTTGTATGCAATCTCACTGACCTTCAGTTTCCTGATCTGTTCAATTAGAGGGCTTCCAGATCCAAGTTCTCTAAGTCTTACTTCTGGCTTTTTAACTGCCAGTTATTTGCCCAGCATCCCATCATAGTCAATTTTTTTTGTCATCCGAATAATCCTTAAAACTCCAAACTAAGACTGAGCTGATGGATTAGTCAGGTAATCAATCAATCAACAAGCTTTTTTTTTTAAAGCAGCAACCATGTGGCAATCACTGTAATATGAACTGGACATATAAAGACAAGGAGTTTACAATCTATCATAGGTTTAAAAGTTTTTAAATAGTATTTTATATTTTCCAATTACATGGAAAGGCAATTTTTAATATTCATTTAAAAATTTTTTTTGAGTTCCAAATTTTCTTCCCCCCTAATAAATTTTCCAAACACTTTCAAATCTAATACCTTATTTATATCACAACAACAAAATGGTATAAATGTGGAAATTATTACTCTCCTTATAAATATTCTTCTTCCTGATAAATTTATTTTCCTGATAAATGTGGAAATTGAGATCCAAAAATGCAAGAGATTTGCTTCAAGCCTATCAGCTGGTTAGTGAAAGAGAGAAAACCAATAATCTAAGTCTGCTGGCTCCTTGAATGGGGCAGGAAATCTCCAGTTCTGGGTTCAATTGTATCTGGTTCTCTAGGTAATATTGTTCTGATCATGGCAGTTTCAGGTAGAAAATAATTTTTGGTAGATTGGTATTACTATCACTTTCATAGAGAATCTTCTATAATTTTGAGGGAAAAGAAAAGTCTGAAGAACTCAAAGGTCACTGGATAGGTAATAATTTTCTGAAACTCACAGTCAGATGAATTGTAGGGTGGGAAAAGAGCAGTTAACTAACACTTTAAAATATGGCCTGCCTCTCTCTTTACTATTCTTTCTCTCCTTCCTCTTGCCCTTCCTTCTTATGCTTCTTCTTTGATTTCTGATAGGATTAAAATATAAAATTGAAAAACTGTGCATTTCCAAATACTGAAAAATTAGTAAGTGAATCAATAAAAACTTATTAAATAATCTACTGTGTGTTGTACTCTGAGGATATATGCATGGGATGGTGTTTATAGAGAAGGATTTACAAAGCAAATAAATTAGAGATTATAGGTTTTATATCAGATTATTCACTATCATGGGGAGGAAGGTAGAAAAATGTGGAATTCAAAAGCTTACAAAAAAGAAGAATGTTGAACACTATCTTTGCATGTAATTGAAAAGATAAAATAATATTTAACAAATTATAAATTTATGCCATCTTCTTCACACTCCCTACCCCATTTGTCATTTTAGGTCATTCTAGCAAAATTAAAAAAGAAAAATGATAGATGCAAGACCACTAGAGAAATCCAGAGATTCTCTATTGATTTTCACTAATGTTTCTTACTATACTATCCCTTCATAAGAATAAACTTTCAAAGGTCGCAATGCATATTACCCCATACAATTTTTAATACTCTCCATTTCAATGCTTCACAAAGCTAGAAAGGACCTCAGTGGTTATCTAGCTATCCCAAACCCCTCATTTTGCAGATGAGAAAACAGATTCATGTACACACAGGTAATAAGTCCCAGGTTGATCTAATTGTCAAGTCAAGGGGTTCTCCATGCTTTATGATATTCAGGTTATTTAATATACTACTGAAGTTCTTAATATACTATTGAAGCTCAAATAATGTAACCTTGAAAAATAGGAGCTATCCCCACCACACTAATACAATTCTTCATGCTCAAATAACTGATAACCTAATAGCCAGATCTAGTAGTCTTTTTCTCCCTTCATTCATTCAACATGCAATTATTAAGTATTTATTATGTGCAAAGTACTCTATTAGGATCTAGGGGATACAAAAAATAAGAGAGTCCCTTCAAAAAGCTTACGTTCTCCTAAAGAGAATTCTCCACATAATCTATATGAGATTGCTTTCTGTCAGGGAAAGGGGGAAGGAAGGAAGGGAAAGAGAAAAATGTGAAACTCAAAACCTTACAAAAAATGAGAGATGTTGAGTAGGAGAGATGACAAGACAGCAAATGATTAGATATGAGAGAATGAAGGAAATAAGGGTTCCATCAAGGTTAACTCTTGGTTTGTAACCCTGATAACTGAATGAATTATGGTAGCTTCAACAGAAATAGAGACATTTGGTAGTAATAATAACTAAAATAATATAACACTTTAAGGTTTGCAAGGCACTTTACAAATATTGTTTCTTCTTTCACAACATGACTAATATAGATATATGTTTAACAGTTATACTCACATAATCTATATTAGACTGCTTTCTGTCAGGGAAAGGGGGAAGGAAGGAAGGGAGAGAGAAAAATGTGAAACTCAAAACCTTACAAAAATGATTATTGAAAACTATCTCTGCATGTATTTGGAAGAATAAATAAGTAAAATATTTAAAAACAACAACAAATATCTTGTTTTATCCTCAAAGCCACCCTAGGAGATAAATGCTATTATTATCCTCTTTACAGATAAGGAAACTGAGGCAGACAGAAATTAAGTAACTTGCCCAGTCACACAGTTAGTAAATGAGTCGGGCTGAATTTGTACTCCAGTGCTCCATGCATTGTGCTACCCTGCTGCCCATTATACATTTAATATAGCTAAGCAAGTACAAGATAAGTTGAAGAAAAAGAAAGTACTAAGGGGATCAGGAGAAGCTTCCCATAAGACTTCAACACTTGAGCTGAAACTTGAAGTTCAAGTTAAGGTTTCTAAGAGGTGGAAACAGCAGTGTCCTGGAGTCAGCCTGAGCCAGCTAGAGCCCATTGTTAAAATTTCAGTATATGCATTTATTTACACCTTGCAAACAGGCAAACTACAAATCAGGACTTGATTAATTGTCTTATTGATTGTCTAGATTTAAGAAAGTCATGGAGGGGCAGCTAGGTGGCGTAGTGGATAAAGCACCGGCCCTGGAGTCAGGAGTACCTGGGTTCAAATCTGGCCTCAGACACTTAATAATTGCCTAGCTGTGTGGCCTTGGGCAAGCCACTTAACCCTGTTTGCCTTACAAAAAAAAAAGAAAAAGAAATAAGAAAGTCATGGAGAAATGTTAAATTAAACTTAAAAGTTAGAGTAAATTTACTAATAAATCATATCCCATCCCCCCCATTACCAGAATATATGTGAATATAAGTAGATTTAGGAATAATCTCTGCAGTCATAGAGATAAGAGGTGGGATGAGAGTCTAAAGAGATGGGTTGAAGACTGACTCTGAAGGGCTATATATAATACCAGAGGTAATAGGAATCATGAAGATTGTTGAGTAGGTAAATTATAGTTAGATCTGTTTAAGGGGATTATTTTGTCAGTGGGAGTGGAAGGAAATGGAAGCAGGGAAACAATTAGGAAGCTATTGTAATAGTTTGGGTAATAAAGGATAGAAATAAAGTAGTAGATGATTCAGTGAGGAAAATGGGACAGAAATGAGGGATGTTGAGTAGGAGAGATGACAAGACAGCAAATGATTAGATATGGGAGAATGGAGGAAATAAGGATTCCATTAAGGTTAACTCTTGGTTTGTAACCCTGATAACTGAATGAATTGTGGTAGCTTCAACAGAAATAGGGATATTTGGTAGGCAAGAGTTGTGGGAAAAGATAATGATTTTTTTTAAAAATATATTTTAATCACTTTACATTCTTTAGGACTCTATTCTTACCAAGTACTCTCTTATTTGGTTTCAGTTACTGATCTCTTAGTTCTTTTTCTAGCTAACTCTTGGTCTTCTAAAATGACTACTTCTCTTCTTCCTGACCTTTTAGCTCAAATTATTATCCATCTTAGAACTGAGCCTTACAATTACATAGTCAATACCTAGATTAATTACCATAATAGAGGCTCTTCTGCAATAGATTTCAATTGTTTCAACTGTGTCTGATTCTTTTTTTTTTAGGGTTTTTTTTGGTAAGGCAAACAGGGTTAAGTGGCTTGCCCAAGGCCACACAGCTAGGCAATTATTAAGTGTCTGAGGCCAGATTTGAACCCAGGTACTCCTGACTCCAGGGCCAGTGCTTTATCCACTACGCCACCTAGCCACCCTTGTGTCTAATTCTTTATGACACCATTTGAGGGTTTTCTTGGCAAAAATACAGGAGTGATTTTCTTTTCCAGTTCATTTTATAGATGAGGAAACTGAGGCAAACAGGCTTGCCCAGGGTCACACACAACAGCTAATAAGTGAGATCACATTTGAACTTATGTTGTGTACAATGTTCTCTAGGTTCTGCTGCCTTCTCTCAGCATCAGTTCATGTAATTCTTTCCATGCTTCTCTAGAATCCAACCATTTATGGTTTCTTATAAAACAATAGTACTCCCTAACATTTATATATACCATAACTTGTTCAGCAATTCCCCAATTGATGGACATACCCTAAGTGTCTCTAACTGCTATAAATATTTTTTAATATATGGGACTTTTCCCATTTTTTATGATTTCTTCTGCTTTTGGCCTAGGATTGGTATTGCTGGGTCAAAGCGTATGATTCAGTTTTACTGCTCTTTGGGCATAGTTTCATATTGCTCTCCAGAATGGTTGAATTAGTTCACAACTCCACCAATAATGCATTAATGTCCCAATTCTCCCACAACTTCTCTAACATTGATCTTAAGAATAATATTTTTAAAGTCATAAAATACATAGGATGACAAAGAAATCCAAAGGTTAATGAAAATAAAGATGTACTTTTCTTTCTATTTAAGTTCTTGAAATTTATGGCAAGAGAAAAGAGAGATTACTCAGAGTTTGTGTGTATGTGTTCCTGGATTATGGCAGTCAATTAGAACAAGAGACCACACAAACCCATTGTCAGAGAGTTGTTGGGTTCTTGAACCAAGCTAGGGTCTTAAAGGACCATGTTGAAGAAAAATATTGCAGAAGTAGCCAAGAACCAGAAAAAAAGGTACTTTATAAGCCAGCACTTCCACTGTACTCCAGGCCTCAAGCGGGTAGAAGCTTCTGTTTTATCTAAACTTTGTTTCTCCCCACCACCTAGCATAAGGCTCCATAGTGTTAGATGACCAAGCTTTTTATTTTGTCATTGTCATTTTTGTCACTTAAAAACCCAGAAACATCCTGCCCTCACCATTTCAAATCAACAGCATTTAATTTCTTTCTCTCTTTGTGAGTCTTCTGATTTTCTTTGGTTGGTATAATAGCCTTCAAGAGAAATAAGGTTACAAAGTCCTACACTAGAGGTTACCTGTCTATCAAACTACATGGAGTAATTCTTTTAGTGGCCCATACATCTCACTGAGGATTCTGGATGATCAAGGAGAAGGTTAAAGTTAAAAAACAAAAATAAAAAGCCCAGAGCCTTTCTTCTGTCTCTCTTGGTGGTTGAGAGTTGAGGAAGAAGAGCTTAGAATTATAATTGCTTGGGGGAAAGAAAGCAAAGAGAAAGAACCAAGTCTTGAGTTTGTTCCCAAATATAGTGATTAATGGAATAGCAGCAGTAAGTTTCTATGGCCTCAGGTTGATTTTGAGAAGGAATGAGTTATTGGATGGAAACTGCAATGAGATGTTCATAGCATTTGAAAAAAACTTTTGCCTCCCTGGCTATGTAATTCCATGGCAGAGAAGAGTTGAGCAGTAAGGCTGTAATATAAATTCCCATTTTTCATGGGCTTTGGCTCTTAAGGGTATTTTGCCAGGGCACCTCCCTTCCCTTACTGCCCCCACCCCAAAGTTTTTATTTCTTTGGTGGAGAAATCTCAGATAAATGAAAACTTGGCAAGTGTTTGCTGATTGTCCCCACCCCCTTTCAGTTTCCCAGCCTGTGTTCAAATTAGTCACACACACACCTTTCTTTTCCTTATAGCTAAATTAAATTAATGGGAAATAATCAACAGCTGCTTCTCAAGATACACACACACACACACACACACACACACACACACACGTCACATTGCTATAAACCAACATTTTAGGATTAGAGAATGTGAAGTGCAATTCAGGAAAATAAAAACTAGATAGATGATTGATTTTTTTTGAACTGATTATAGGTCAAAAGTATATTTTTTTAAAGAAGCCTAATGGAGCACCAAAATGAAAAGTTGAAAAAGTATCTGTAATTGCATGATTTACTGTCATTTCTCTGAGAAATTATTTTCTACTGAGAATCCATAAAAAAGAAAAACCAAACTAGAGACACATTTAAGTAAAAATAAATTTAATGTTTTACTTAGAGAAATATAGAGTGTTTTAGTTTTAGTTTTTAAATTTAAGAACAGGAAGCAATTACATTTTAAAAATGCAATGAAAAATAAATTAATATCCATATTGGTTAGGGAAGGGGATGAAAGGAGAGAGTGAGAGAAAAGAAGAGTGTAATGAGACAGAGAAAGAAAAGGAAAGGAAACTATAGACAGAAGACAAGAAGAATAGACAAAATGGTAGGAGAAAAAAATATCAATATGGATTAAGGGAAAGGTTCATTAGTTCCTGAGACTTAGAGTATACCTAGACAGTAGATTTATATATTATTCCTTTAAAAATTGCTATTAGATGATAATCAGTCTGTTTTTTCACCTGCTAACAAGATGAAATTAAAACAGGTTGAAGGAAGTAGTAGAGTAGCATGGAAAGAGCCCCTGGTTCTAGAATCCTTTTCTGTAAGATGCTCATGCCCAGGGGCAGCTAGGTGGCACAGTGAATAGAGCACCTGCCCTGGAGTTAGGAGTACCTGAGTTCAAAACTGGCCTCAGATACTTAATAATTACCTAGCTGTGTGGTCTTAGGCAAGCCACTTAACCCCATTGCCTTGCAAAAAAAAGAAAACCAACTAAAAACAAAAAAAAAAGATGCTCATGCCCACACAAAATGTGTATGTTGATAAGGGTTGTCCAAAAGCAGCTCATGAGAGGCAATGATTGATAGCTCTCACTAGAGACCCATTTAGACCCAACCAAGGGGAGCTATGATTCTTACCTAGAGCAGATTAGGTGAAAGGGGACCAACTGGCCATTCTGTCTTCTAGCCTCTCCTCTCTGGATTAGAATTATATTTATCTACTACTTTATTTTTTAGGGTTTCTTTGTTTTTGTTTTTGTTTTAGCAAGGCAATGAGGTTAAGTGGTAATTATTAAGTGTTCCAGATGGGATTTGAATTTGGGTACTCCTGACTCCGGGGGGCCAGTACTCTATCCACTTCGCCACCTAGCCACCCCCTAGCTACTCCTTTAAATAGTGCTGTTCTAAGGGCACAGTTTTTAGGTTCAAAATAAAAAAAAATGGCTTCCCTGACCTCTCTCCCTTAATTGTGGACTACCCCAAACCTGGGCCAAAGTAGCACAGTAGATGGAACAGTGGATCTGGAGACAGGAAGACTTGGGTTCAAATCCAGCCTCACATATTTACCACCTGTGTGACCCTGGAAAGGTATTTAAGTCCTATTTGCCTTATTTTCTCCTCTGCAAATGAATGGCAGGGAATGAATGGCAGACCACTCCAGTATCTTTGCCAAGAAAGCTCATCAGGTCACAAAGAGTCAGACTCAATTGAACAATTCATCAACAAACTCCTTATAAAAAAGCAAAAAGTAAACAAATTTGATCAATTGTATCAGTTTACCAGATTAGAATATACCAGAAAACAAAAAGAGTGAATGATTTCTTTAGATGAGTGTGAAACAAGATCTCAGCTCAAAGATGTCCTAATCTCACCCATGGAGAAATTTAGTTGTTTTTTTTGTTTGTTTGTTTGTTTTTTAGTTTTTGCAAGGCAATGGGGTTAAGTGGCTTGCCCAAGGCCACACAGTTAGGTAATTATTAAATGTCTGAGGCCGGATTTGAAGGATTTGAACTCAGGTCCTCCTGACTCCAGGGCCAGTGCTCTATTCACTGCACCAACTAACTGCCCCCATGGAGAAATTTCTAGAAGTCTCTTGAAGCAAACCAGAAATCTGGGGCATGTAGAAGAGTCAGTTTCCCCCTACATGTCTGCAGCTTTCAAAATCTTTCTTTCCCTTCTTCCTTTCCTCCCCTTCTCTTTTCATTCTCTTTCCCTTTCATCCCCCCTTCTCTCTCCTTCCATCCTTTCTGTGTCTGTCTGCATCTGCACAAGTCTGGAGTTGGTCCTGAAGAGAGTCTTCCACAATATATGACTGTCAAAAACAATGTCTTCCCTCCCCAAAATTATCATTTAAACTCCTTTCTTCATCTATGCAGTTGCCACAGACAAAATGCCATAGCTTTGACTGGAAACCTTGGTTATATCTGTAAAATGAAGGACTTGGATTAGATGACCTGTGAGGTACCTTAGAGTTCTGGATGCATAAATTTTTGTATAAATAAAACTATAGTTAAAATTAAAAGAAAAGCAGGATCATTGGGAGAAATAATCTTCACGAAACTTTTTTCTAAAAAAAGATCTCATTTCTAAATTATATAGGGAAATGAGTCAAGTTTACAAGAATAAAAGCCATTTCCCAAATGATAAATGGTCAAATTATATGATTAGGTAGTTTTCAGAGAAAGGAATCCACCCTGTCAGTAGTCATATGAAAAAAATATTCTCAATCATTAATAAAGAATTGCAAATTAATACTTGAGATACACACTTCATACCCATCAGATTGACTAAGAAGACAAAAAGGCACTTTAGAGCCCTGTTAGTAGAACTATGAACTAGCCTAGCCCATCTAGAAAGCAATCTGGAACTATGCATAATCCCGTCTTGGACCTAAAATAATCAAAAAAGCATAAAAAGGAATATTTATAGCAGCTCTTTTATGGTGATAAGAAAATAGAAACTGAGGGGATACTTAACTCTTCAACAAATTAAGGTATGTGAATATGATTGTGGTGTAAGAAATGAGGAAAGAGATGATGTCAGAGAAACCTGGGAAGACTTATAAAATGGATAAAAATGAAATGAGCAGAACTAGATCAAATTATACAATTGACAACTATATATAATATATAATATATATATATGTATTATATAGAGACATCTCTCTTTTTCTCTGTACACACACATGCACACACACATATTCTGGGTCAGGAAGTTTAGACTTTAAGAAACAATTCCCACCATCCTAAGTCTAAATCCATTTATCTAAAGTGGGGATTTGTTTTACTTGACAATACATGCTTGTTATTCATAATTTTTTTGCTTTCTCAATGGGGGTGAGAGGAGGTAGGAGGAAAGGAATCTAGGCCCCCTATTCCAGCTGTGGAGAGAGCCTTCACCTCCCAGAAGCAGTCCCTGCCCAAGGACTGAGCTGGTGAAAGTGGTGAAGAAGGAAATAGAATCAGAACCATGCTGTCTTCTGAGGCAGAGCATTTACACAGAATCTGGCTCTACTTTATCCTGGCTTTGGGTTAAGAAGACTTCTGTTCAAATCTGCTCTCTTGATCTGGGGCAGTAGCACCCTCTTTGGACCTCAGCTTCCTTATCCCTAGAATCATACTAAAAACAGCGTTTTTAGCTGCAGTTTTTTACACTCTCCATGTTAAGCACAATGCTTAGCACAGTTAAGTACTTAATAAAACATTGTAAAAATTCAGTCGCTTATTGAAGTGGAATGGAGGAGCCTCAGCCAATGGCAAATAAGAAAAAGGGAGAAAAGTGAATGTTTCAGGGTCTCCCAGAAGAAAACCTAGAACACCCACCCCAAGATAATCTAAATTAGACCTCCCTATCTGAGATTAAATGTCAAATATCATACATTGGCCTAGCTAGATTCCTTTCCGCCCACCTCTTCTCACCCCCCATTGAGAAACGATCTTTATTATGTGCCTTAAAAAAACTAGAATGAGGGCACCGGCCCTGGAGTCAGGAGTCCCTGGGTTCAAATCCGGTCTCAGACACTTAATAATGACCTAGCTGTGTGGCCTTGGCCAAGCCACTTCACCCCATTGCCTTGTGAAAACTAAAAAACAACCAAAAAAACCTAGAAGGAAGCTCTCTGAGGCCCTTTGCTTAATCTGCTGCCCACTAAGGTTGTAAGCTTTATGCATGGCTTAAAAAAACTAGAATTTTAAATATTTATACAATTTCCAAAGCCCCAATTTAGAGAAGGGTCCCCATTGAATATCAGGAGTCCATTTCCCCCGTTTCCCGCTGGAGGGGTTTAGAAAGCCCGGGTCCTGAAAAATAAGGAGCCACAGCATTCCCGGCAACCACGTGGCCGGGGGCGATCGGAAGGCACCGCGCTACCCCCGGAGCGCAGAGCGCAGGCGCGCTCGATTTCTCGGCTCGCCACTGCTCGCGCCTGGAATGGGTGGAGCGCGGGGAACTCGGCGGTCGAGGCGTTGCGCCTGAAGGAGGCCCGGGCGCGCGCACGTAGGAAGGGGCTCGCCACCGTCGAGCATGCTCGTGGCCGCGGCCCCGCTCCCCGCCTTCTGCTCCACTGGCGCTTCGCCGTCGCGGGAAACGGCTGCCTTCGCTGCCCGTCGGCGGCCCGCTGCCCGGGAGGGATGTCGAGGAGCTCCAAGGCGGTGCTGGGCCTCTCTGTGGTGCTCACGGCGGGCACGGTTGTCGGCGTGCACCTTCGGCAGAAGCAGGACCAACAGGTCAGTACCACGTGACGCCCCTCCCCCCCGGCCCTGCGAGAGGCCGGGCCCCTCCGGCCGCGGCCGAGTGCGGCTGCGCGCCCCGGGCCCCGCCTCCACTTCCTTTTCCTCTTCGCGCGCTTCCCGCGCTCCCGCCGCCTTTCCGCTCCCGCTCCGGCCCCCCGAGCCCAGCCGCCGCCATCCTCGCTGTCGCTCTGCCGGCCGACGCCTCCCGCCCAGCTTCAGGATGGGCCGAGTCCCGGCCTCGCCGCGCCGCGGCTTCGGGGCGAAGCATGGGCCGGTAAGACCCCAAACGCGGCCTCCCCGGGAGGCTCGTCGCACGTGTTCGCGCCTGGGCGCTCCGGCAGGGCGGGCTGCCCCTGGGGGAGAGGCCTGGGCCCGGGCCCGGCAGGGCCTGCCCCTCGGGGTGTGAGGCTCCGCTGGCCTGGCGCTCCGGCCCGGGGCCGGGCCTCTCCGCTGCTCGCCGAAAAGAAGGCTTGCATGCTCCCTACCTGTGAGCAGGCCTAAGATTTCTCCCCCTGCACTTCTAGATTAGACGCCACTAGTTGCTTGGGTAAATACTCAAATGGCACATTCTCTTTTTTTTCTTTTTCTAGGTTTTTTGCAAGGCAATGGGTTCAGTGGCTTGCCCAGGGTCACACAGCTAGGTCATTATTAAGTGTCTGAGACCGGATTTCAACTCAGGTCCTCCTGACTCCAGGGCCGGTGCTTTGTCCACTGCACCACCTAGCCGCCCCTCAAATGGCACACTCTCAAAACTGTTCAATTTTAATAAAATTGAATGTATCTAAAGCTCCTAGATCAGTCTTTTAAAAATTTTCCTGCAGCATCTAGGGATAGGACTAGGAAATCCCAATACATTGAAAGTTTGCTCAGCAATTTATAGGGAAGGAACTATAACGCAAGTCATTGAAGATGCAAAGACAATGGAAACTAAGCTTTGCCTTAAGGGAGTTCTTTTGTGTGTGTGTATGGAGTAACTTGAAGAGTCAGTAATTTTCCTTTTATTTTGTTTTTGCAAGACAATGGGGTTAAGTGAGACTAAATTTTCAAGATAGGTTTGATGAATAAATGACTGAAGGAATGCTTACTAACCACCTATTCTCATTTTACTAATTTTTCAGAACTAGTGTTCTTCTCAAACTACTCTTTATTTGAACCATTGGTATTTATTTTATTTGTTTTTAGGTTTTTGCAAGGCAATGGGGTTAAGTGGCTTCCCCAAAGCCACACAGCTAGGTAATTATTAAGTGTCTGAGGCTGGATTTGAATTCAGGTCCTCCTGATTCCAGGGCCAGCCCTCTATCCACTGCACCACCTAGCCACCCCCAGGGATTTTTAATATCAAGATATCTATAAAGTCTATTAGAATCTTAAATTTTTCAGATGGAGAACACAAAAGGAGCTTGTTTTCAGGTCACAGGAAAAACTTCATTGCTGATTAATATCAGCTGCCCCATGTATTTATTTTATATATATAATTGAAACTTGTTATATGTACATATATTTATGTCTCTAGAGAACACATTAAACAAGTATGTATTAATACATAATATATACATACCAAGTATCTTCTCTTAGAATGAAAGCTGCTTGAGAGTACAAATAGTTAAGAGCAGCTATATGGCTCAGTGAATAGAAGGTGGATCCTGGAGTCTGAAAGAGAATGTGACCTCAGACACTTGATATTTACTAGCTGTGTGATCTTGGCCAAGTCACTGAATCTATTGCCTTGCAAAAAAAAAGAGAAAGAGAATAAAGGAATAGTTATGTCCCCAATGCCTAGCAGAGTGCTTGGCAAGTAGTAGGTGCTGAATAAATATTTGTTTGATTACATATGGACAGTTTTCAACTTGTAAATGTTGTCATTTTCTCTACATTTAATCAACAACAAAATGATTACCAGTAATGAGTTTTATAGGGTGTTCTTTTCCCCTTTTGGGGGGTGGGGATGTTAGTTTTGGTATCCTTTATTTTTTTGTTTTTGCAAGGCAGTGGGGTTAAGTGACTTGCCCAGAGTCACTGCTAGATAATCATTAAGTGTCTGAGGTCAGATTTTGAACTCAGGTCCTCCTGACTCTGGGGCCAGTGCTCTATTCACTGCACCACCTAGCTGCCCTGGTATCCTTTATTTCTTAGATAATTTTTTATATTTTTTTTCAACAATTTCACTTCAAGGAGGTTTTATTATACTTGATTCTTGCAATAAATAAAAATATTTTACCTCAATTTTGTTCAGTAATAAGTGAGAATTCATAACTGAATTGTTGGCACTCAGTTGTTCCTATAGTTAGAGCAGTATGCTTGCTGTTTGTTCTTATTCTGCTTTGCCCTGATTTTTAAAAAAATCCTAGCTAGTCTTATTCTTTATCTTCAATTAATAAAAATTATGAAAAAAAGTTTTGTTAAAATAAGTATAGTTGTGTTTGTTAAAACACAAGATGTATATGTGTTTATTTAAAAATATCCTGTATATTTGTAGTTTGGTGAATTAAAACACTATCTTAATTTGCACTTAGAAATTTGGAAGTCTGAAATGGATCTTAGTGACACTTAATGTTAAATAGATAAGAGTCAAATGTTCTTCTGGGTGTTATTTAAGTTTGTTCCTTGTATTTTAGAGGCTTCGAGAAGGAGTGCTCAGAGATATAGAGAGGCAAAATCGGAAAAAAGAAAATGTTCGTCTTTTGGAAGAACAGATTATTTTGACTGAGCATCTTGAAGCTGAAAGAAAGAAGATGTTATTGGCAAAGGGTTCACAAAAAACATGAACTTTGAAGTGAAGGAAATATTAATGAAACAGGATTAGGTTATTTTGGAATTTTATTATTTAGCTATGCCATGGCATAAGTTAAGTGATTGCTTCCACCAGTATATTTTTTCTGCTCTTTAAACATTCAGTTAAAGGAATAAAGCTTTATATCACTTGAGTTTTAAATCTGCCTTAAAAATTCCTTCTATTGAAGTGATTTTAATTGTGATCAGACACTTTTTAAGACAGTCACTTTTTATCTGTTATGAACAGTATTGACTGAGTAATACTATCCCGGGTTGTCATTGAAAACAAATAATCTTACTGACAAGAAAGGATGGATAATAACATCCATATTAGTGGGCTGATGAGTCGACATGATGATGATGCTACAAGAACATCCACATCTGAAGGTCTGGAGGAAGGTGAAGTGGAAGGTGAAACCCTCCTGATTGTTGAATCTGAGGATCAAGGCTCAGTGGACTTATCTCATGATCAAAGTGGAGATTCACTTAATAGTGATGAAGGGGATGTGTCTTGGATGGAAGAACAACTATCTTACTTCTGTGATAAATGCCAAAAATGGATATCAGCCAGTAAGAACTTAATATTTTTCTTTCATTTATTTTGTAGAGCTTAGTATTTTCTTTAATAAAAACACTGTAAATGAAATCTAAATATTGACTAAACAGGGCTAATTGTCAAGGAGATTTTCATAGTAATATAGTTCAAGTAATATCTAAGTGTAACTTTTCCTTGTTGCTAAAGTAGTTAAATATTGCTATTAAATCTTTTGGTAAGAATTGTTACACAAATCAGATAATCACACTTATTCAGTAATTAGGCATATCTCCATAATAGGGATTCTTCTGCTAGACTCTAGCATTTAGTGTCTTTAAATGGGACAAAAATTATGGTATAACCTAGCTTAAACCAAAATCAATGTCTTGAAATATTCAGGATTGTATATTGTTTGTAGATTCAGATTGGAAAGGGGCTTTGTCTTGTGTTTTGCCAGAATGAAGATTTTTTTTTAGCCTTTTCCTTTGAATTAATTACCGTCATTTTTGTTACTGTCATTTCTCTATGCCCCTTAAGAATCAAATTATATATCCTACTTCAAAATCTGGGGGGGGAAACATTGATATATCCTTGAACAAAACAAATTTTAGGAATGTTTTGCATTGAATAGAAAGTTTCCTTGTACATAATAAAATGTTTCCAGGTAAAGGGGTGTTATCATGGGCAGTACTGGCAGAGTTTAGATAGGATCAAAGGAACTAAGTAGGATAAAGTACTTGACTAGTTATATTGAAAAACTAAATTATGATTGTGTTTGTCTTTTACTTTGTAGGTCAGCTAAGGGAACAGCTAAGTTACCTCAAAGGTGATAACTTTTTTAGATTTACTTGTTCAGATTGTTCAGAGGATGGTAAAGAGCAATTTGAGAGGCTGAAATTGACATGGCAACAAGTAAGTAAAAATCTGTTAAGGAATGGTGACAGTAATAGCTCATGAAAATTTGGTTCATATTATGAAAATAAAATGATTAAAACAATTCTAGGTAATTGAGTCAATTTACTTGAGGAATTTTGGAGTTGTTTCATTTATAAAAAATGGTAAAACATGCATATTTTAACTGTTCTGACCTGTTTTTTCCTAGAAAACAAAAAGTTCATCTCTAAAGTTTCTTTTCACTTTTAAATCCTATGAAGCTACAATCTTCTTTGCCTTAAAAAGAATTATATTCACTATTATCTCCACAGTAGCTCTTAAAAGCCTTTTCTTCTCTTAAGTTCCCCCTGGATTCTTCCCCTCTCCTCTCTCTCCCATTCTTCATGAACTCTCTTCATGTTCCTTCTGCCATTGTTTTCTCTTTAACCCCTGACTCTAAAGACCTTAGTCCTTAGTCCTTAGGGGTTGATTAACCCCCCTACCTCTTCAAGGATCCCATTCTATCCTGTCTCCAGCAGATTGCCTCTATGTCATCCCCACACTATCACATTTCATTCTGTCCCATTCTTCTCTTCATTCTCTGTTTCCTACAAACATGCTCATGTATCTCCCATTCAAAAAAAAACACTGTCTTTCCATGTTGCTAATCGTCTTTCTATCTATCTCTTCTGCCCATGTGCCTAAACTCCTTCAAAAGGAGATACCTCCACAATCCAACTCCCTATGTTATTATTCCACTGAAACTACTCTTACTAGTGATCTCTTATTTGACAAATTCAGTGGCCTTTTTTCAGTCCTTATTCATTCTCCTTGACCTCTCTGCAGTTTGATGCTGTTGATCATCCCCTTTTCCTTGATACTTTCTTCCTTGGAAGAGAAGATTTTCTGGCAGGACTCTCCTCCTACTTCTCTTTTTTTTTTATTGAACACCTTTCAGTCACCTTTGGATCCTTTTCCAAATCATGCCCTGGAATCATGGATTTCCCCCCTTTCCGGTTATGTTCTAATTCCTTTCCCTTATCTATACTACTTTATTTGGTGGTCTACCCATCCTGCCCACAGTCTTTTGTGACCTCCAGTCTTACATCTCCACCTGCCTTTCAGGATGTCCAGTAGATATTTTAAAAATACTCAACATGTCTAAAACAGAATTCATTATCTCCACCCCTTATAATTCCTCTATTATTATAGAGGGTAACACCGTCTTCCTGGTTCCTCACAACCTTGGAGTCATCTGGATTCCTCACTATTTCAACAACAGCCCCCCCCCCAACTGTTACCAAGGTTTGTCTTTTCTCCTCTATAATATAAGAATATACCTACCTTCTCTTGACTCTGGTGCAGGCCCTCATCACCTCAGACCATTGACATTGCAATAATCTATGAGTCTGCCTAGCTCCCCTGCTCCTCTCCATCCCCCATTTAGCTACTTAAAATGATTTTCTTAAAATTTAAGTCTGTGTCACCTGACCATGTGGCTCCCTATCACCCCAAGGCTCAGATAGGGGAGTTATCTTGTGTTTTACCAGAATGAAAAACTTTTTAGCCTTTTCCCTTTAATTACTGTAATCTTTGTTACTATCACTTCTCTAGACCCCTTAAGAATCAAATTATATATTCTTCAAAATCTGGGGGAAAACATAAAACCTTGAACAAAATAAATTTTAGGAATGTTTTACATTAAATAGAAAGTTTTACTTGCACATAATGTTTGTTTAAAAATTAAAAAAATTCATTCTTTTGTGGCATTCAGAGCCCTTGATAATATTGTAGCATCCTCCTGCCTATTCTCTGCCACATATTCTTTAGTCTTCCAGGGACAAGATAATCCATCTCTTGGTTCTGAGTTTATGCTCCACCTAGAACACTTTGCCTCCTCAATCTCTGTCTACCAACTTAGTTTTTGTAAGTCTGAACAATAATCCTTCTTTCTGCTTGTCTTCTCTAGTCTCTTGCTTTCCTCCTGTTCATTATTTCCTATTCCGATAGCTTGTTGCATATTTTTGTTGTCTCCCTCAATAGATTGTAAATCCCAAAAGGACTGGGACTGTCATTTACCTCTTTTTTGTATCCCCAGTACTTAGTTCTTTGCAGACACTTAATAGGTTCTGAATGAATGTTAATTGATTGAACTATGTAAAAGGTATACTCTTCTATTTTTTTCTATTTTTTTAAAGTTTTTGCAGGGCAAATGGGGTTAAGTGACTTGCCCAAGGCCACACAGCTAGGTAATTATTAAGTGTCTGAGGCCGGATTTGAACTCAGGTACTCCTGACTCCAGGGCCAGTGCTCTATCCACTGCGCCACCTAGCCACCCAAAGGTATACTCTTAAAAATATAAATACTTCAATTTCTCATGTAAATGCCACCTTGTGATTTCAATGAAAATCTGGTTGGTATTTTTCTGACTACTATTCAAAAAACAAATTTTCTGTTTTAGAAAGAAATTGATGAATAAAAAAATATGGTAACTTGTTATTATAAATATGATTACATTACCAGTCAAATTCTTATATTGAAGATATTTATATTTCACTTATAACTTACATTTTATAAACATCAGTTGCCATAGAAAAGTATAGACAACAAAGAAAGCCCATATATTATATTCATGATGTGTAGGTAGTGTCAACAAAATTGTAGTTTGTACTTCTTTCTGTCTACCTGGGTTCTGCTATACTTTTCCATGAACTCTTTTAAATTTTCCACAGAAGAATCCACCTAACATCTGAATGCCTTCCTTGTTAATCGAAATTTTCAAAATCCCTATAAAAACTTAACAGCAGGACATTGTTTTCTTTGAAAACATTTTCTTTAATTTTCCAACTACATGCAATAGTAGTTTTCAACAATCATATTTTTCCAAGGTTTTGCTTTTGACTTTTTTCTCCTTCCCTTTGTTTCCCTCTCCCCCTGTTAGAAAGCAAATCTGTAAATTCTATTTATGTAAAACTTAGAATGTAGACCTGGAAGAAGTCTTAATGATTTAGTTCACACCCAACTTTTTTTGATGCAGAAACTCTAGAGAAGGGTTAAGTGACTTGCCTAAGGTATTATGGGTAGCGGAAAGAAGCAAATTCTATTTATGTAAAACTTAGAATGTAGACCTGGAAGAAGTCTTAATGATTTAGTTCACACCCAACTTTTTTTGATGCAGAAACTCTAGAGAAGGGTTAAGTGACTTGCCTAAGGTATTATGGGTAGCGGAAAGAAGCAGGACTAATCATAATCAATCCATTTAAATTAGACTTTTGCCTTCCTGGAGGTTGAAATAGCAACTAACTTTTTTGTTTTTGTTTTTTTTGCAAGGCAATGGGGTCACACATCTAGGTAATTAGGTGTCTGAGGCTGGATTTGAACTCAGGCCCTCCTGACTTCAGGGCTATTGCTCTATTCACTGCACCTCCTAGATGCCCAGCAACTAACTTTTAATGTAAAAAGAGCATCTCACACATCCATTTGTTGAAGAATTTGTTCATTTAATAGCACATAGGAAAGACAAAGGTATAGTAAGAACTTTGAATTTGGTGAAGACCTTGAGCTGAAACTGTTAAATTATGTACTTTGGGACCATTTTGACCAGTATAACTAGCTGAAAGTCAGTGAGACTCTTTCCCCCCCTTAACATTAAAAATCTTATCGTAGTATCCATTACATTAAAGTGGTTCAAGACATCTATCTTGTCTTTGGATTGTCTTATTAAACACTTGAATTTGAGCCCTTGGCTGGCTGCAGCATATGTGAAGTGATGATGAAGTTTATCCATTCTCTGAGTGTGCTGCTCTGTCCTTCCTGCAGCTCTCAGCTCCTGTTCTAGGAACTCTGAGTAATGTAACCTCCAGATGGCCTCCAGGCTTGCAGTGTTCTGCTGCACCTGGCTGGTGTATGTGGTGGTCTTACTGGTAGGAAGGAATAGGGTCAGCAGGGGTGGAACCTTATCTATTTAGGGTCCCACCTTACCAAGACGAATGACTGATGTCTGATCACATGCTGTAACCTTAAAGCCATTTCTTTGAAAATGAACCTACATCTTGAGTTGTGAGTCCTTTGAGAAGTTCTCTTGTCACTGTTCTCTTTACACATGAATGAGAAACTGTTTATTTTAGTCATCTGTGCCATCATCAGGTTTGTGTTTTGTAGAAGCCACTAAAGCAATATAACATAAATAGATCAGGAGTAGGCAGAAAGTTTATTTGTTATAGTGTAAAGAGTGCCAGATTGAATTCTAATGCAAAGTCTTGTAGACTTTCTAATGTCTGTTCTGTGATTCTATAATTGAAAAGAAAAACAAATTAAATGAAATTTGTTTTCAGATGTAATATCTAAATATGCAATCAAATTTTGATAAATGATTGTTAATACACAATAAAGAGGCAAGTGGTACTTGAAAAGTGTTGAATTCATTTGGGAAAAATTTCGTTTTTAATCTCATTAATCACATGATAATTGTTATGACTGATGATACTTAACATCTTCTTTCAAAGGATGTTTTGAGAATCAAATTAGATAAATCTCTTTGGAAAATTTAAGGTGTTGTATGAGACTTTCACTTTCTGAAGTACACAAAATGAGTTTGGTGGCATGGTTGTTTGAGACCTGGGTCACAATGCCAAAGATCAAAATTCAAATCCACTTTCTAGCTGTATTCTTTTGCAGATCAAATGAGATAATATTTGTAAAGCACTCAGGTACAATACAGACACTAATATTAAGATAGTATATAAATGTTATATAAAAGAAAGGAGCCCACTCTGTTATTAGAAATTTGAAGATATTATTTGGGGGATAGGATATTAGAAGCTATAGTTTTGATGGCAAGAAAATAAAAAATGAGGTGGTGATTAGAAGTCAGAAGGGATTTCAGTAAATGAAGAACCAGAGTTGAAAAGTGGAGGAATCTATTGAAACATGGGGAAATGGCATGAGCCCAGGAAGTGTGGTTGAAGAGAGTAGGATAAGGATAGAGGTCCTTGGGTAGGGACAGATTTCCTTAAAAATAATTTATTGAATGACTGTTCTATAAGTGAACCCAGCAGTATGCTAGATTATATCCTGATTATACCAAAGAAATTTTTGCCTTGCATTTTTTATGAAATATCATAGGTTTGGCTGCCTTTATTATACAGTGGATTAGGCCCTGACCCATTGGAGAGAATGCTGAATTTCAATGCAGGAAGAGCTGAGTTCTAATTCTATTAGTCTACTTACTTAAAGTAGTCTCTTACTCATCTACCAAGAAGGGGGTTGGACTCAGCAGTCCAACTCTAAAAATCTAAGAGCTTACCTGGGTAGGTTACTTAGTCTTATTCTTTCACTCATCCTTCAAAGAAGAGGGTTGGACTGAGTGGTCTAGTTCTAAACCTAAGGTCTTTGAAACTGGGACATGGATCCATTTTTTTTTCTGTTGCTAATGACTTGGCATCTCTTAGGCTCAGGTTCCTTATTTAAGTGATAGTGCCTAATTAGATGCTTTTAAAGGCCTTTCTTAGGAATCTAGGAAGACCTAGAGTAGAATAGATAATATCTACAAAGAGTAATTATAGCAGTCAAAGCTGAAATTAGATTTGTATTTTGAAAGGAGTGCATCAAGTAGGTCTTTCAGTTCAGCATGCTGTTTCATGAAATGATTATTTAATTTTGTGAATAATTATGCTCTGCTGGTTAATTGTGTTAACCTCCTATCTCAAGATAACCTTTATGGAAATCTTTTCAGTTTGATCCAAACTGTTAAAACCTACATACATCTCTTTAGATCCAAAAAATTACTAAAACTACTTTGTAAAGATTTCAAACACCTTTGAAAGGAGACTTGCATAGTGGAAAGAGCACTGGACCTGAGGGAGGATAAGACCAGAATTTGTGTCCTAGCTCCCACTCTGAACTTGGGGCAAATCATTTAACATATAAGGAACTCAGTTTTCTCCTCCCCAAAAGAGCATTGAATTAGATATCTCAGCTCCCTTGCAGTTGCAAATACCTAGGTCCTTTTTCACTCCTTTTTTTTCCCCCCATTTGTATGCCAGGTTGTCATGTTGGCAATGTATAATTTGTCTCTGGAAGGAACTGGACGTCAAGGTTATTTCAGGTGGAAAGAAGATATTTGTGCTTTTATTGAGAAACATTGGACCTTTTTACTAGGAAACAGGTAAAATTTCTTATTTGAAATTTGCAAGTTGTAGAAGATAAACTAGACTATAGATTTATTTGTATTATCATAATCTGTTTACTTCAATTAGGTATAAAACTTCATTATGTGAGTCACATTGACTTGTCTCTTTTACAATGATATTTCCAGATCTTAAAAGTCCTGTTTACAGCATTTATTGAGTCAAAAGAATCTATAAAAAAACAGACCTTTTCCAGGGGAAGCCTTAAAGTAATATAGCAAATTTCTGAGTAGGAAAGGATGGTGATGAGCTAGAGTAGTAAAGATAATTTTTCCCATATTAGATCCTATTGGTCTTAACTCTTTTTAAAACTCTTCAAGCAGTTTAATTCCTCATTCGTTCTCTTAACATTATACATTGTGTTTTGGATTACTAATAAACTTAAGCTTGCTCATCTAGATCTCAAGTACCTTGAAGGCAGCCTTTATGGTTCTTTAAATGCTCTCCTGGGCACATGCTAAACACTACATATTTGTATAATTTTCTCCCCATTTACAGTGTCACTACCACTGAACTTTTTTTTTCTTTTCTTTTTTCATTGAAGGCACTGGGTTTAAGTGACTTGCCCAAAGTCACACAGCTAGGCAATTAAGTGCCTGAGGTTGGATTTGAACTCAAGTACTCTTGACTCAAGGGCTAGGGCTCCATGGACTGAGCCACCTAGCTGCCCCTGAACTTTTATTTTTCTTAAACTTTTTCCATTTCAGTAAATTTAAAGGGTCCTTATGATTTTAGCTATTGAAATAGGTTAAATCTGTTTAACTTTGTTTGAATTTCGTTCAAAATTCTGAATTCATTATATGCTGCATCAGGAGAAGATGAATAAATCTTGCACAATTCAATGACTATAGATATGACAAATCTCTGATCAAGTCAGAGCAGGATTTTTATTAACTGTTATCCTGTTTAGCATAGTCCTTTGTGTGTTTCTCCCAAGGTAATGGGAGTAAATTTACTAAATAGACTTAGTAAAAAGCCTTTCAGGTTTTGCTGATCTTGCTGAGAACATATTGGAGTGAGTGAGTCACTGGTTGTGTGTCCTTATGAGACCTTGAAATGAGAGGAATAACTAATTTAGAGAATATGTTAGTCTACTTTTATGATAGGGGTCATTCTAGTTTCCAGATTATTTATTGGTGTTAAGAAAGGAGTTGACAATACAAAGAAGTCTATTCATTAACGGGGAAGCCTATTAGCTTAGTATAATTTGGCATTATTTATGGAACTTGTTTTAATGTACCTTTGCCAATGGCAGGAAAGAAGAAAATGTAGTTTTGAAATCTGTGCTTTTATTTTTGAGGACTTTTTCATTTGAACGCTATCTCTGTAAAAAGTGTTTACCAAATTTTTGTCTTTTTTAAAAATGCTGTCTGATTTAATTAAATTTGCACTCAATTGTTTATTCTTGTGAACCCTAAGACTGGGGTTTGTATTTGTTTGTCTTTGTTAGCTGGTTTGGAGAGTCATCTGCCCAGGCATGACATTATTTTCTTTTTACTGCTCTGGATATTTTTGCCATTGAATCTTAACATTCTAGCCACTTTCCCTTTACCCTGGCTCTACTTTCAAATCTATGCTAAAATCCTACCTTCCAAAGTCTTTTCCTTTTGACCTTAAGATCCTTTAAGGCCTTCCTTACTATTTCCACAATACATCCTCTATATATCTTTTTTTGTATTATAATATTTGCACATTTTCTCTGTGAACACTTTGAGACCAGGGACTATTTTTTGTATTTGTTATATCTCAAATGTTGAGTATACACAGTAGTCATTTAATAAATATTTATTGATTTGACCTTGTTTTGAATTAATGTCACTCCTAATATATGATATAAAGAGTCTTTATAAAATCCTTGTGTAATTTAAAAGCTTTAATGTCATTTTTATTGAGATACAAACTGCAAATGTCTTACAGAGAATAATTTACTTCCCAGCATTGCAATATTTGTAGCTACATGATAATAAATATTACGTTTTCATAGAAGCTGAAAAAAGAATGTTGCTTTAATTTGCTTTTAAATGGAATTTATGAATTGTCTATAGCACACCTAGATTCTAATTAAAGTTGAAAGTACACTTAAGAATATTGTACGGAATAGATGCAAAATTTCGATTCAACTCCAGTCTAACTTTTTGACTAGACCTGTGATTTTTATCAGTGTATATACAAACAGTATAGAAAGTCAGTGAAAACTTGACTAGTAACCCAATACTAACAATTTAGTTTCCTTGGTTTCCATACATATGCCATGTTTGGTTATAAAAAATGATATTTTCTGGCTTTATAAGTCACAGTTTTTATTTTAAATTTCTCAAGAGTATATTTTTTTTAGAGGCAGCTAGGTGCCACAGTGGATGGAGTCAGGAGGACCTAAGTTCAAATGCAGCCTCAGACACTTAATTGCCTAGCTTTGTCATCATGGGCAAGTCACTTAACTCCATTACCTTAAATAATAAAATAATGATAATGATAATAATGATAATAATAATAGAGGGTTTGTTTTTGATGACTAAACAATTAGAACGTGTCTGTTTCTAAAAACAAATTTTTAATTACACAAAGATATATGTAAGTGCATTGCACCTGTCCTAACACAAAATTCATTACAAAATGCTACAATCTGGCTAATATGCTTACTGTGGGAAAGTATTTTAAAATTTGTATATGCCAAGGCATAAGGCTTAGTGAAATGCTGTATGCTATGATAACAAAAAAGTTTAGATATAGATATCCTTGGAGAGCACATAATATAATTAATGAATGTGCTAATTGTTTTTCAGTGTTATGAGCATTATTATATTCTAGTATCCGGTTTTGTATTTTCACTTTGGGGCTTCCCTTTTACTTAGAGAAATAGAGAAGTGGTCCTCTGTAGTTTATGGTAGAAACAAAAAAAAAAAAGATTGCTGCTTCTTATTGTTATCAGCCCAACCTATTAGACACATGAACACATAGGAAATAGGTTACTCACCAAAAACTTCCTAATCTGTTACTGTGAGAGATCTTGAGGTACAACTCTCAGGTCTTAGACATTTTTTCTAACCTGAATTAAATCAGTTTCTTATTCTTTTTGCCATGATGTCACAGTACTAAAGATTGTTTTTAGAAGTGTATGACTAGGGTGAGTGGATTTATTTCATTTCTGTAAGCAGGTCTTGATGTATATGAAGATTTCAGAAATAGTGGGAATATAATTAAAGTTATTTCTTTACTTTTTCTCCCTTCTACTCATTCATTACTTTGGACTTTGAAGAATGGAAAAGGGAAGAAATGTAGATACTCTCCAATGGAGTACTACATCTTAGAATTTAGCTGTTCCTTCTTATCTCACATGCCTCTCATCCGTTGAGGAAAAACAACTAGATAATTATTAAGTGTTTGAGGTCACATTTGAATTCAGGTCCTTCTGACTCCAAGGCCAGTACTCTATCTACTGTGCCACCTAGCCACCCCTTAATAGACTTTTTTTTTTTGCAAGGCAAATGGGGTTAAGTGGCTTGCCCAAAGCCACATAGCTAGGTAATTTATTAAGTGTCTGAGGCTGGATTTGAACCCAAGTACTCCTGACTCCAGAGCCAGTGTGCTTTATCCACTGCGCCACCTAAGCCGCCCCATTAATGGATCTTCTAATGTATGTACTTTAATCTTTGGAGAGCTAGCCATGTACTTTACAATGGAAAAACTTGAAAAAAATTTATAAGGATTCTCTGTATCAAAGATTCTTTTTTTCCCCCTCTTAAATAAATTTACATTTAAGAACTCTTGTGACATATATTTTCAGATCATGTTTTAGAACTAAAACAGTTTTCTATTAAATGGAAATTCAGAGTCAATTATTTCCCTGTAGTTTAAACCCTCAGAGCTTGTGGTACATGACATGCAGTTATAGTTCTGCATCAGTACTTGAAAACCAGTAATGGGTATTTTTCAGATGGCAATCCCTTAGGCAAAGTGAACTCTTTCTCCAGGGCATAAGACCTTTCAGTGCCACTGATTGCCAAACTTCTGGGAGTAGGGTAATATAACACTTGGTTTAATTTTTTTGACATATGTTAAATATTAACTTATATTTTTAAAACCTTTACACAATTAAAATTTGTTTCCTTGAATATCTAAATAATCTTAAAATAACGTGACTGTAGGAAAGTCACATTTGCTGAAAATTACAGGGAATATGGTTTATATCCACCTAAAAATAGTCATCAATTGGAAACCTATGTAATTTACGATTTTAAATAGACTTTTATTCTTTCTTTTAGGAAAAAGACTTCAACCTGGTGGAGCACAGTAGCAGGTTGCCTTAGTGTGGGGAGCCCAGTATTTTTCCGCTCAGGTGCTCAGGAATTTGGAGAACCAGGATGGTGGAAACTTGTTCATAACAAGCCCCCAACTATGAAACCCGAAGGAGAGAAACTGTCTGCCTCTGCTCTGAAAGTAAAAGGTACCCTGGAAACAGGACAAGAGGGTGCCAGGCAGGCCAAAGTCAACCAGTTCAAAGATAGGAGATCCTAAAGAT
The DNA here is from genome assembly GCF_037893015.1 of Macrotis lagotis. Taxonomy (NCBI): domain Eukaryota; kingdom Metazoa; phylum Chordata; class Mammalia; order Peramelemorphia; family Peramelidae; genus Macrotis; species Macrotis lagotis. Next base: position 170,976,056 of record NC_133658.1, on the reverse strand, counting down.
AGGAGCCCTGTTTTTAACTGGAATGACTAGTTTGTGTCCATGGAAGCTATTGTGTTGGTATGTTCTGTATGACAGGACATTTTTATTTTACTTTTTTATTACTGTTTCTATTTTTACCACTTATTTACTGATTTATTTACTTTATAAATAAAATAATTATTTATGAATTTATTTATTACTATTTTATTTTACCAATAAATGTGCTTTTACTATAATTTGTGTCAAGTACTTGAAAATTTCTTGTTCAAAAATCTGATTTCCTAGTGTTTTTGACTTTTAAATTCACACTTTTAGAGACATTAAAAAGCCTTGTTTTAGCCATAATTAGGCATTTGTCGATCACTTTGTTAAGTATAAAACATTGTACTAAGCTATCCTTATATTTAGCCAAAAGATCTAATGTGGAATATTTGGGGGTCAGTCTATAAAGATTTGCAAAACACTGCCCCTGGCATACAAATAGGAGTGGAGATACCAATATGAAAAAGAAAGATGGTCCTGCCCTCAAGGAGCTTACTATGGAAATGGGGAAAGTTTCCACACAAAAGGAAACTAAAAAGGAAGGTGACTGAGTTGCCAGTATGTACCCCCACTTTAGGGCTTAAGGTTCTTGGGAGTCCAGTGAACATGGCAGCTTGTAGCAAATGAAGATTGTTAGAAACATCTGAGCTCTCTAAAGAGAAACTCCAGCCTATTCATTTGAAGCTATCTCCAAGATAATGAGATTTCAGGTGTTGAACTTTAACCTGGGAAAGGCTTGGCCTTCCTGCAGCTGAAACCAAGTTAAAACAGCTGATGGTTAATGAAGAGTTTAGATATGTAAATTGTAAATGAGTGTTTAGATATTTATTGTTTTTCTTTAGCCTCAAAACCAGCTTTGGATCCCATCATCACAGTAGAAGGGCTTAGGAAAAGAGTAAGTCGAAATCCTGTGGAATCTGCCATGGAACTGAAGGAGAAGAGATCAAGAACTCAAGAAGCTAAAGACATCAGGAGAGCCCAGAAAGAGGCAGCTGGATTTTTGGATAGAAGCACATCTTCCACCCCAGTAAAATTCATCAGCCGAGGCCGTAGACCTGATATGGTTCTTGAGAAGGGAGAGGTGATTGACTTTTCTTCCTTGAGTTCCTCTGATCGGACACCTTTGACAAGTCCATCTCCTTCTCCTTCTCTGGATTTTTCTGCTCCTGGAACTCCAGCTTCCCATTCAGCAACTCCTAGCCTGCTGTCAGAAGCGGATCTTATTCCAGATGTAATGCCACCACAAGCCTTATTTCATGGTAAGAATTGCCTGTTGAGTTCTTCCAACCCTCACAACCTTCATTTAATGAATTCTGTTGAATATTGCTTTATTTTTATGTAGCATGTTTACTGGAGGAAATAAAATTCTAAAGCAGGTTTTTAGACATTCTGTCATTTGAATTTTTTATCCTGACTTAAATACCAAAAAAAGCGTTTCTGTTCACCCAATAGAACACCCCAAAACACTTATGTAAAAATGAATCTAATTCAATGCCACCTTGCTTTTTTTAAAAAAGTTAATAAAGTCTAAAAATACTTTTGAAATTGTGCTCTGTCTTTTGAATTTTTTCTCTTTTGTGCATTCTTTAAAAAGTTTCCCCACTTTCTCCCCTTTTTTGATGCCACTATTGCTGACTTCCCATTTCAATTCAGTAGGGAAAGAAAAAATCCTTGTAACAAATTAGTATAGTCAAGTAAAATGACTCCACACAGTGAACTATACTCAATAATATATGTCTCTGCAATTTGTGTTCATTACCTCTTGTTAGGAGGGAGTAGATAGAATTTTTTTTTTTTAAGGAAGTGGGGTTAAGTGGCTTGCCCAAGGCCACACAGCTAGGTAAATACTGAGTGTCTGAGGCAGGATTTGAACTCAGGTACTCCTGACTCCAGGGCCGGTGCTCTATCCACTGTGCAACCTAGCTGGCCGGTAGGTAGAATTTTTCTGGAGACATTTGGTCATGGCATTGATCTTAAGACAATGTTTCTGTCCTGTAAATTGTCATCCTGATTTTAGTCTCTTTATTCTATTCTACCCAGGATTCTCTGAAATTGCCTTTTTATCATTTAAAAAAAACCCATTCAGTTTATTTTCAGTTCTGAATTTTCTTTTTCCTCTCCCTTTTAGAATTAAGAAAAATGAAACTCATTTAAAAAATACATACTCATGCAATTTCTTCATTAGCCATGCCAAAAAGAAAATTTTCTGATAATTTGCCACTACAAAAAGTTGGCTATAAATATTTTTGAACATGTTTGAACATGTTTTCTGTTGCTTCTATCATTGATCTCTTTGGGATGTAAATATAAAAGAATTGGTGGATCAAAACTGTATACACAGTTTAATTGCTTTTGGGTCTTATAGCTTTGAAGGGACACTTTGTTCTACTCCATTAGAATGTTGGCAATAGATTGTATTGAAATGTTTGAGATTCTTCTTCCATTAATGGTCTTAATTTTCTTCCATTCTATACAGTAAGTTATTTTTTATTGTAAGATTCTCTTTTCTTTTTGGAATATTGAAATCCAGTATTTGATTCATAGTAGAAATTGCCATGCCTTATGTGATTTTGAACATTGTGGGGGGGGTTGTATTTTGGGATATTTATAGTTTTGTGGTGTTTGGGGGTTTTTTTTTCCCTAACTTGAGAGCTCTGGATTTGGACTCTTGGACATTCCGGGACTTTTTGTTTTGTTTTTAAAGACTTCCTTTCAGGAGTACTTGATATCTCCTTTCTGTGTTTATCTTTTTTGGGGGGAGGTAAAAGACATGGGAAGTTCTCATTTTCTTTGCAGTTAGTTTTCATTCATGATTTCTTGAGATAAAACTCCACAATCCTTACTCTGGATACAGATGATATTCTCCATCATGGATACCCTGAAATTGTCCCTGATTATTGTTGCACTGTGAGTGAGCAAGTCCATTAAAGTTGATAATCACCCCAAGTTGCTGTTAAGGTGCACAGTGTTCTTCTAGATCTGCTCAGCAAGACTTTCCAGGCTTCTCTGTAATCCTATCCCTCCTTATTTCTAATAGAACAATAGTGTTCCACATACCACAGTTTGTTCAGGCATTCCTCAATTGATGGACATCACTCGATTTCCAATTCTTTGCCACCACAGAAAGAGCTATGAATATTTTTGTACAAGTGATGTTCATACCCTTTTTCATGATCTCTTCAGGGTATAGACCCAGTGGAGGCATTGCTGGATCAAAGGGGGTAATGCACATTTTTATTGCCCTTTGGGCATAATTTTAAATTGCTCTCCAGAAAGGTGGATCAGTTCACAGATCCACCAACAAGGCATTAGTGTCCCAGATTTCTCACATCCATTCCTACATTTCTTTGTCCTTTCTGGTCATATTGGCCAATCTGAGAGGTAAAAGGTGGTACCTCAGATTCTTTAATTTGCATTTCTCTAATCAGTAATGATTTGGAGCAATATTTCATATCACTGTGGATTGCTTTGATTTCCTCATCTGTAAATTTCCTTTGTATATCCTTTGACCATTTGTTAATTGGGAAATGGCTTTTTTTTTATATAAATTTAAATCATTTCTCTGTTTTAGAAATGAATCCTTTGTTAGAAATAGTAATTGTCAAAATTTTTTTCCATTTACTACATTTCTTTTGTTCTTGGTTACAGTGGTTTTATTTGTGTCTCTAAAAGATATTTCCTAGGCCTCTTTCCAGGTTAGTGCAGATGGTTTATATTTTCCATTTTTTTCAATTGTTTGGTTTTGTTTGATTATTTCTTTTTTGTTTTTGCAAGGCCATGAGGTTAAATGACTTGCCCAAGGTTACACACACTGCATCAGCTCTTATTCTGAATGGATTTGAGTCTTAGAATTGTCTTGGTTCATTGTATTGCTATGAGAAGAGCTAAGTCAGTCATGGTTAATTATTGTACAGGTTATACTTTTCTGAATACAATGTTCTGGTTCTGTAAGGAATTTACATGTGAATGGAGGAAGACAGTATATAAAACGAAAATGGGAAGTGAAATGAGGATACAGATATCCCAAGACAATCCTGGTGGTAAAGTTCAGAGTCAAACATGGGCTCGACCTCAGACACCTCAGACACTTAATAATTCATTACCTAGCTGTGTGGCCTTGGCAAGCCACTTACCCCATTGCCCTGCAAAAACCTTAAAAAAAGAAAAAAAAACCATGGGCAAAGACTGTCCTGACTGGGTCTGTCTCAATTGTAGGCCCCCCCCCCCCCAGAACAAATTCATCAATGGAAATATGCCAAGGTGATAGGGCAACTTGTAATCTGAAATCAAGCCTCTTCCTAGGGGTACATATCCCTAGTATTATACTAGATCTTTAAGCCCCTTTTTGGCATCTCAGAACAGGGTGTTAAGAGACCTCAAAATTCCTGGACCTGAGCTGTACAGTTTTCAGTGCCATGATACCACACTAGTTTATAACTGCTGACCTGTTTGCAACACTTTGTGTTATGGCTTTCCCAGAGTGTCCCTTTACTCATCCTTCCTCAAGACATAGGGTTTATGCAGGTTAGCTTTGCTAGAGGGGCTCATATTCCTCTTGGTCATAGGATCTGACTGACTTTAAAGCAATGTGGGAGTGAAAAAAGTCACTTTCTATAGTTTTCATTGAATTTTTGATCATTTGGTCTGATACAAACTTCATTTTTTTCAGAATAGGTATATAGAAACTAGACTTCCTCTTCAAGCACCTGTCTTGGCAAGAAATGTCACATTCTGCCATTTTCAAAACATCTTATGTAATTTTATCACTCAGCCAAAGTAATGTAGATATTTTTCTATGTGCTAATTGGAATTACTTTTGTAATAACTAGAGGTATGTTTAGCCATTAGCTATAAAAGCATTGATAGATTATTCTGAAAATTGAGATCTTTCAAACAAAAGGCACCTATTGTAAGGATTATAGGAAACATGAGTGAATTAAATCTGCCATTAATAACTATAACCTGGGGGCAGCTAGGTGGCACAGTAGATAGAGCACTGGCCCTGGAGTCAGGAGTACCTGAGTTCAAATCCAGCCTTAGACACTTAATTACCTAGCTGTGTGGCCTTGGGCAAGCCACTTAACCCCATTGCCTTGCAAAAAAAAACTAAAACTAAAAAAAATAACTAACCTGAACCCTTTTTAAATCTTACTGATATCTTTTCATATCACCTTCATTTTCAAATATGTCCTTTCTTTCTGAACAACCTGGTAAAACAAAGATTATAAAGAAAGGTAATCATTTAAGCAAAGCCAATACATCAGTTATTTCTGTATTATGCTAATATATTCATATTCATTGCCACGATAATAAAAAGAAAGGCAAGGAGGTATACATTTTTAGGAAAAAATGATCATTAGAATTAAACATCATTCAAGGTTTGGGGGGGATGTTTCTACATGCATTATCATAATCATTTGTGTATATATTTGTTTCTGCTGACTTCAATTTTCATTATGATTTTCATCAACATCTCAGAGTTTCTGTTTCTCTGAGTTCTTTATACTTAATCTTTGGTAATAGTTGATTAAATTCACATGACAAATTTTGTCTACGTATTTGTCAGTTGTCCATCTACTTAGTATGCATAGTTCTTTGCTACCATTAAATAAGCCAATATGAATATTTTTGTTTACTTTTTTCCCATTTATTTGTATCTGTAGAAATTAAATCGGGGTCAGATGAAAAGAACATTCACTTTTTTAAGTATAATTCCACATTGTTTTCTTTATTTCTTTGTTGGGGGTTTTTTTTTCCAGGCAAAGTAATATGATTAAGTGACTTGTCCAAGTCACACAGCTAGGTAATTTAGTGTCTAAGGCCTGATTTGAACTCAGGCCCTCCTGACTCCAGGACAGGTGCTCTATACACTGGGCTACCTAGCTGTCCCCCTTTTTATTTTAATTTATTTGTTTTTCTAAAGTGATTTGATTTTTAGCTCTACCAACTCTTTACAGGTGCTGGTCCTTTGTAGTTCTATAAACATTATCTTTTATCACCTTTCCCTCTTTGATAAATATGAATGGTAAAACCCCAGAAATATTTAATTTATATTTATTATTTCAATGAACTGAAACAGTCTTTGATATGATTTGTTATTTGGATTCCTTTCAGAATAGTTGGTCTGTATTTGACTAAATATGTTAGGGTTTAGTTCTTGTCTTTTTCTTTCTTTTTTTTTTCATTTATTTAAGGGAATGGGTTTAAGTGACTTGCCCAGGGTCACACAGCTAGGCAATTATTAAGTGTCTGAGGTCACATTTGCACTCAGGTCCTCCTGACTCCAGGGCTGATGCTCTATCCACTGTGCCATCTAGCTGCCTCTAACTATTAGACTTTTTTTAGGTGGTTTTTTTTGTTTGTTTTTTTTTGCAAGGCAGTGGGGTTAAGTGGCTTGCCCAAGGCCACATGGCTAGGTAATTATTAAGTGTCTGAGACTGGATTTGAACCCAGGTACTCCTGACTGCAGGGCCGGTGCTTTACCACTGCGCCACCTAGCCGCCCCCTAACTATTAGACTTTTTACAAAAACTACCAACAAGAAATACATTTGGTTTGAGTTTTATACTCTTATTGGAAAAAAGAGAAGAAAAGGTATGTAGAATGTGGAAAAATCATAAATTAACTATCATGCTATTTTATAGCAATATTGCTAAAAGAAATCCAAAATGAGACAAAATAAAATATTGCCAGTGAATGAATTCCTGTCTTATTTTTAGACACCTATCTAAAACGGCAACATAAGCTCAGTTTCACATTTAATATTATTTCAATTGCATTAAAAAGCATTAGGACCATTCGCAATGACTTAAAGCTAAGTAAAATTAAGTCCTTGCCAAGTAGAAACTAATTCAGCTACCATTCTACATTATTTATAGTCTATCAAAAAAAATTTTCTTAAACATCTGTTGCCTCAAATGGAGTTTTTTAATGACTCGGTGGTTTTTTTGGGAGGGGGGGTTGGTTGTTCTTAGTTTTTATATTTAAAAGTTTTGGAATTTTAGATTTACGGTTGCAGTATCTTGGGTCTTTTAAGGGGGAGTTGATAGTTTGATTTTGAATGACTTTCATTTGCTACATTTTGAACAGAGTTCATCTACTTGAAAACAGCAAAATTTCTTTTCAAATTTTGTGTTTTCACAAAATACTGATTACATAAATAATACCTTTAATTTTCAAAGCATTTTCAAAACAGTTACTTTTATGTTTACAAATGGACCCTAATAAAGTAAGGTAATATGGTCTAACTTGAAAGGGCAGTGGACTTAAGAGTGTCAAGAAATCGGTAGGTTAAATCCTGGCTCTGATGTAGCTAGTCAGTTTTTCTGCCTTCATATTTTCATCTGAAATAAGCTAATAGGAATTGGAGCTAGAACCAGGTCTCCTTACTCTTAGGCCTCTGGTAAAAAAAAAATTGTTGAAAAACTTAACATTGAACATTAGTACATCCACTTAAACTTGCTTAGTAAATATTTACCTATAAATTATAATTATTAAAAATATAAATTTTTTAGCTGCTTTCTCTAAGTCTCCATTAAAATTATTCTCATTCATTTTTTTCCTCTTACATGGGCATACTATGTATTTTGTTCTTTTTTTATTCTCTTCATTATTTCATTAAAATCTTTTTAGATTTTTTTTCTTAAAATTGATCTCAATTGTACTTCACTAGATTACATGCCAGTATGACATAATGTATAGTGCTTATTCCAGGATTCATTCTTCTGATCCCTATAGCTTTTGAGGCCATGAGCAAGTCATCTATCCTTTCAGTATCTTGGTTTTCTAAGATTATAAATTACATGTGGATTACCAACATAGATCATTGTAAGAATTTCCCATGCCTTTCAAATCAAATCTGTATATCCTTCCGCAAAAACATTCCATTACATTAATGTTCACTTTATTTAACCATTCTGCCTTTGATGGACATTTACTTTTTTCCAGATTTTTGTGATTATATGTTTCTATAAAAATTTTTGAAAGCATAGCTCTTTTTTGTCATCTTTAATAACTTGAAGAATATATTTCCAATAATAAAACAAGTGGTCCAAGGGCTTGATAATTTTTGTAACTTTTACTCAGTTCTGCTAGATAATCTCTTCAAAAATGTTTTATTAGTTTGTACTATTATCAAAGAATAATTTTAACCATGTTTTTACGAATATGTCATTTTTAGATTTTTCAAGGCAATGGGGTTAAGTGGCATGTCCAAGGTCACACTGCTAGGCAATTATTAAATATCTGAGGTTAGATTTAGCCTCAAGTCCCCTTGACTACAGGGCTGGTGCTCTATCCACTGCACCACCTAGCTACCCCCTTTTCAATTGTTCGATGACTATGGTTAAAATGCTACTCATGTGCTGAAGTGGCCCTACTCTAAGAACTTTTTATATTTTTCAGGATATAAGTTGGGACCTAATTCCTTTTTTTTGGTGGTGGTGGTAAAGGTGGCTGAGAAAGAGGAGAAGGAAAAGAACAAAAAAAGGAGAAAGGAAAAAGGGGGGGGAAGGTAGAAGAGAAAGAAAGTTAAAAGGAAAAATTTCTACCCCAAGTACTCTTTTTTTTTGCAAGGCAAATGGGGTTAAATGGCTTGCCCAAGGCCACAAGGCTAGGTAATTATTAAAATTTCTGAGGCCAGATTTGAACCCAGGTACTCCTGACTCCAAGGCTGGTGCTCTATTTGAAAACAGGAAAATTCACCTAGCCGCCCCTATTTTGATCTGTTTAATAGGTTGGTTTAGAGAGATCTTTTAATTTAATCAGTTTAAAGTGTTTCTCTTTGTATTAAAGCCATTTTGATAGTTCTTATTGCCCTAGAAAATGTTGATTTTTGCCTAGTAGAATATCTGTACTTTGAGGACAGACTGCCTAGTTATTCTTTTGCCTTTCACATATTGAGACAATAGATATTTGTCAAGTTCAGTTACCTCTAAAGAGAATATATACATTTAGTTTCCTCCTTTGATTCTTGATTTTATTTATGTATTTATTTGTTTATTTTCCCAGCTGTATGCAAGTAGGGATCTGAAATTGGTATAATCTTTAAACTTTTAAATTTTGTATTATTTCTCTTACAGGGTTGTGCCTAGATAACTTAATTGTAAGCTATATGATATGAACTCTTTGGTTTTTGGCAAGGCAATAGGGCTAAGTGACTTGACCAAGATCACACAGCTAGGTAATTATTGAGTGTCTGAGACCAAATTTTCTACTCACTTCCTCCTGACTCCAGGGACGATGCTCTATTCACTGTGCCACATAGCTGCCCCAACTCATTTTATTATTATCAGAACTTTATTCTTCTGAATTTGTTTTATTTGGATGACTTAAATCTTATCTTTTTTGATTAGGTTCAGATAGAAATGGTGCTGCTATATTTTATTTTTAGCTTTTATAAAGGACTACCTCTGAACTTGATAGTGATGACCTTAATCTTTAATCTTTTGATCAGTTTTTATTTTTAGCTTTTATAGAGGAATATACTTTTGGTGCTATCATAGATTGTTTAGTGTAAAGGAATAAAATGTTTTTGTCTATAGCAAGGATGTGGGAAAAGGGACACTGCACATTCTCAATAATCATTATTTTGGTTGGCAAGGTTTTGAGTTTCACATTTCTATTGCTTTATTTTTATGTCTAGATGATGAAGAGATGGAAGGAGATGGGGTTATAGATCCAGGAATAGAATATGTCCCTCCTTCTACTGCGTCATCAAGCTCTGGGGCCATGGTGGGAGGGAGAAAGAAAGTCAAAGCACCAGAACAAATCAAGCAAGAAGTTGAAAGTGAGGAAGAGAAAACTGAACGGTTGGAAGCTGATAGTGAAGACACTGAAGATTCAAGTGCATCCTTACAAACAAGAACAAGAGAAAAGAGGAAACCACAGCTAGAGAAAGACAATAAACCAAAAGGTCCCAAATATACCCCCATTAGCATTTATGAAGAAAAACTCCTCCTGAGAAGGCTTGAGGCCTGCCCCAGTGCTGTTCTCGTGACTCCAGAAGCTAGGAGGCTAAAACGAAAATTGATTGTCAGACAAGCCAAGAGAGAGAGGGGCTTACCCCTTTTTGATTTGGACCAGGTTGTTAATGCTGCTCTTCTTTTGGTTGATGGTATCTATGGAACCAAAGATGGAGGAGCATCAAGAATTCCAGCTGGACATGCCACATACAGGACAACCTGTCAAGACTTCAGAATTCTTGACCGTTATCAAGTGAGTAGTGCCAGATGCCGATAACAGTGTTGTGCTTTAACTGGGAAAATTTTGACTTTTTAGACTTTGTATGATAAGGATTGCTATAGAAAAAAATTTTTTAATTGTAGACATGAACATTTAAATGTTCCCTTAAAATAGTCAAATGAAGCTGTTTAATGGTATGAGCATAACTCCATAGACTGTCAGAACAGATTGCAGATTTATTCAAGTTGGAAAATATAATTATTATTAAAATATAGCATTTATATGCCAGTCATTGTATTGGGTATTGAGGATTCTAACTAGGATAAGATATTTCCTATGGTGAAGGAGCTTCTATTTTATGGGTGTTAGGGAATTTGGGGATACTTGCAAATAATGAAGTAAAGAGTATATTTTTAAAAAAATACCACTCATATGCAAAAGTCTTGGGGAAGGATGAGGGGAACACTTCAGGGAACCAGAAGATCTGAAAAAAAAACTTGATCAAAAAATTCATGTGGCTTCCACTTTGCTTAATTCTAATTCTTATTTGGCTATTAAGGTCAATTTGTAAATAATGTTTTCTTTGTTCTCGTTCAGTTTACAGACATACCAAGAAAAATCACTTTAAATTTTCGGAATTTTTTTATAAAATAGTTGCCATGGAGTTTAAAAAAAAACCTGTTTTTTATTCAAAGAAGTTACAACACAAAAGAAAGTAACAGGAAAGTTAAGTAAAGATTAAAGAAAAGGTCACAGTACCTAAAAAGCTCCATAGATTTTTTTTTTTTTAGGTTTTTATAAGGCAAATGTGGTTAAGTGGTTTGCCCAAGGCCACACAACTAAATAATCATTAAGTGTCTGAGGCAAGATTTGAAATCAAGTACTCCTGACTCCAGGGCTGGTGCTCTAGTCACTGCACCACCTAGCCACCTCTAGGGATTTTTAATATCAAAATCTATAGTCTATAAGAATCTTAAATTTTTCAGATGGAGAACAAAGGAACTTGTTTTCAGGTCACAGGAAAAAATTTTTAATTGCTGATTAATACCTTTAGTAATCTTAATATATAACTAGGTTTTTTTTGTTTTTTTTTTTGTCTTAGACTGCCCTGCCATCCAGAAAAGGATATCGCCACCAGACAACAAAATTTTTGTCCCGATTGGTAGGATCAGAAGATATGGCAGCAGACCATAGTATTGTTAGCCCTTATACTTCTCGGGTATTAAAACCTTATATCAGGTATATATGTCAGCAGAGGTTTAATGTCATGTTTGTCATTGAAAATGATCCCTGTCTCCTTTGCTCTTCACCTTGTTTGTCAGTTGGTTTTTAGCATGGAACCTAGAAGGGGGGTGGAGGTGAAAGGGAGAGTTTAGAAGTAAAAGTGAGGGTGACTCTAGATTCATTAATCTAGAGGCCAGTCTTTAGCATCCTTTCCTCGTCACTTACTCTATTGTCTTTAATTTTCATTTTTGATCTCATTAATTTTTTATTTTAGTTCCCCTGGTCAACTCTTTTCTTTCATTCTTAATACTTTTGAGGGAGAGAGTTTGAACATAGCCAAGTTTCAGTCACACTTTGCACTGTAACACTTATCTAGGGATATGATTTTGAGTTGAAACCAACATGAATCTTGCAGTTCTAGTTGTGTCCTGCTCTCACTGGCACACAGCAAGAATAGCATGGTTATGTAGCGCCATAAATTCTCTTGAGATCATTATCCCATAGCATTCTCCTATTAGAGCACATATAATTTCCAGATTGTGAGAGGATCTTGGCAAACTATGTCCATACCTGAAAGCAAAAATGATAGCTTGGGCTATAAGAGGCAAAAATTTTTGAGAAAGAAATATAATAGAAATGAATTAGATTCTCTGATTTTTTTTTTTCCAAAAAGATTTTAGGGATTTTGTTAGTGGAATTTCACCTTTGTTCCAACAGAATTGGAGTACTAGTTAGCTATTAAATGAAAGTCCTTTTATTAAAATCCTTAGTTTTTGCATGGTTGTGGCCATTTAATGATGTAGGAAATAAAAGTTTCAGGGAGGACTGGAGCAACATCCTCATCTAGTATCTAACTGGATAATACCAATGCTGTAATGAACACCATAGTAGTTAACAATAATAAAGGCTTCTATTGATGGAATAGGCAGAACAGACAAGTTGAATGAACTAATAAGCTCTTAATCCTTAGAGTTGGTCATTTCAGGGATAGAATCAAACTCACTGAGCAGGAAAAAAACTTGGATCTGTTTTACTTGTGCCCTACTTATATGATTGTATTTACTTTCTGAGTTAATCAGTCTGACTTTCTTTAATCAGTGCTAAAAAAAATTTTTTCAGTTAAGAAAGAATATGATTTCTATTGTCTACCTCTTGATTTCTTCAGACCTTTAAAGAGGTTATCTTGAATTTTCACATATGACATGTTTTATGATCATCAAAAAAATTATAATAAAAATTTTTTTCATGTTGTCATTTTTTTCTTCCTTTGATATGGGGAGGCGTGATTATGAGTCAAAACCTCCTAAACTTCAGCTTCTGGCTGAGATACGTGCCTATCTTCATAAGAATGATCCCAGTTGGAAACCAGAACCTGAAGCACCTATTGATTATTGCTATGTTCGCCCAAATCACATCCCAACAATAAATTCTATGTGTCATGAATTTTTCTGGCCTGGTAAGATAACTCTGATTTACACTTAACATTTCTTTATTCTTCATTCTTCATTAAACCAAAATTTTAAGTCTCTAATAGATATATTTTGTAACATTAATATTAAAAAAAGAATCATGGAATGTTAGAGTTGGGAGGGACCTTAGACACCAAGTCCAAAGAACACCCCCCCCCCCCAATATTATGTATTAGTGTTAGTACCCAGAGAGGTAAAATAACTGTCTAAAGACAGTTGAAGGTCACTGAGAAGAGCTAAGACTTATTCAATTTTCCAGATCCCCACCTCTGCAATAAACTCCTTCAGACTTATATGTTCATCTTTTCCTTTTCTGATATTAGACAAAAAACATTTAAAATAGTCGGGTCACTTTGTTTGATTCTTATGGCCTGACTCTGCCTTCAGAATGCAATTTGTCATGTTTTTCCAGTCACATGTTATGATAGAACTGTCTGCAGAGGCCATGTAATCTACCTAAGACCCTTTTTCTTGGTCATCAAGACCAATATCTACTAAACTGTCAGCATTAGCTGATTACTCATTTGTTTCAGTTGTGACATTTTCTGTTTTCTACTTCATAGGACCATAGATTTAGAGCTGGAAGGGACCTTTAGATGTCATCTAGTCCATCCCTCTTTACAGATGAGGAAACTGAGGCCCAGACAGGGTAAGTGGCTCTCCTGAGGTCACATAGGTAGTGAGCTCAGAACCGGGACTTAGACCTGGTTCTTTTGCCTCCAAATCTGGCTTTACACTAATCAGGTTGCCTCCCAAATGATACTTAAATGATTTAACTGTCCTTTAGCAATTCCTAGAATACATGAGCAAGGATCATTTTAATGTATGATCAGGAGTGATGGGGCAAAGCAGAAATACAAAGTACTGCAGGGATATTTGAAGAGGAAGAGAAATTATCAGCTAAGGAGAACAAGAATACATAGAGTTGTTTCTCTGAAATTTAATCTTGAAGGAAGATAACTCACATTTAAGTAGCACTTAAAGGTTTTCAAGGTGCTTTCTTTACTGCAACCTTGGGATTATCGGTATTGATAAACAATGCTATCCCCATTTTACATGTGAGAAACTGAGACTTGGAGAGGTGTTCCCCCATTAAAATGTAAGGTTCTAGAGGCCAGGGACTAATTGTTTTTCTTTTTTTTCTCTTAACATTTGACACAGTTCCTGCCACACATTAAACCCTTAATTGTAAAGTTTGTTGCCTTGCTCAAGATAAAGGGTGTCAGAACCACAATTTGTCAGGTTTTTCTTGATGAGTCTGGTGCTCTTTGCACTATACTTCCTGTCAGGATTCTGAAACATGGAGAAAGGACAGACTGCATTTGCAGAGCTTGCAGGTAGTATGGTGACTTCTGTTAAGCTATAGTCATTAAGGTAGATTTTGTCCGAAAGAATTTGAATACCTAATTTTTTTTTTTTATCGTATCTATTCATACAGTCCCATCCTCTCTCCTGACCTGTAGTCATCTTAAACTTGTAATGTCTGTAAAATTAACTTTTCCTCTTCAGGGCAACACCATCCCTTCTAGATCCTCGGTTTTCAACCCAGATACATCCTTAGCTCCCCCCCTTTATTGAAGCTGTTGACAAGACTTGCCAAATTCACTTTGCAACAGCTCTTGAATAAGCCAGTTTCTCCTCTGACACTGCGGTCACTCTGGTGCAGGCTCTCATCAGCTCACTACTTGATGATCCCAGTATCCTGCTGGAGGGTTCTTCTTCAAGTCTCTTTCCCACCTCAGTATACCCTCCATTCAGTCCCTAAAGTGTAGAACTGACATTTCATTCCTTTATTCTATAAACTCCAGGGCTCCCTTTTGCTACTCTTAGGAATTCACAGCTGTTCATTACCTACTCTCTTCCAGTTTTCATATACCTTATATTCTTTACTGATCCACATGTTCACACAAGCAATCCATTTCTTGACTAGGCATTTTTTTTTCAGCTGTCTCCTTTGTCTGGAATGATCTCCCTCATTTTCACCCAGTGTTATCCCTGTCCTCCTTTAATTCCCAACTAAGATCCCATTTTCTACAGGAAGCCAATCCCTTAATGTAATTTCTAATTTTTCTGTTAATTCCTATTTATTCTGTATATAACTTATTTCAACATATTTGTTAGATTGTGAGCGTATTGAGGGCATGAACTGTTCTTCCCTTTTTCTATATCACCTCCTCATAGTATCTGGCATACGTAGGTAGTACTTAATAAATGCTTATTGACTAATTTTTGTATTACTCCTCTACCCCTTTCACCCCTTACCATGAACTTTTCTATTTCTGTCTCTGTCCCCCTGTTCTCTAGTCTGTTGATAAGTAACATTTGCATACATCCCCTTCTCCAGATTTTTTAAAAAAATTGTTTATTTAAGGCAATGGAGTTATAATAAGTGATTTTTGTCCAAGGTCACACAGCTAGGCAATTAATAATGTCTGAGGGCAGATTTGAACTCGGGTCCTCCTGACTCTAGGGCTGGTGCACTTTCCACTGCACCTTCTAGCTGGCTGAGAAAAGCCACCAGATTTTTAAAATTTTTTTATTTATTTAAACATCCCTTCTCTATTCACATGGCCACTTTCCTGGTATAGGTTCCTCCTACAGAAACAATTGCTGTTTCCTTCCTTCTTTCAGGTCTCCCTTGACTTCCTCTTAGCTGTCAAAGTAGGAGTTGTTCTCACCATACCGTCCCCTTTTTTGATTAATACCAAGTCTTTCTTAGATCAAATTTTCAATTGTCTGTTTGACTTTTAAAGCCCTTCATAACTTTAATCTTGACCTTACAGTGACACCATCCACCTTTATGTTCCTCACATACTACATACTTCCAATTCCACATTTTCATTGACTGAGCCTCTTGCCTGCATTTAAATTCATGATTCACCTTAAATCCTACCTGCTATTCTTTCCCACTCCCACCCCCCATTCTTGATGATCCCAGTATCCTGCTGGAGGGTTCTTCTTTAAAACTCAGTGTTTGCCTTACACATATTTGTATTCATATATATCTCCATCTATTTACACACACAATTATATATATCATATATAATTGCTTCCATATTGCCTCCCTCTTTAGAGCGCCTTAAGGCCAGTACTATGCTTGTACCTTTCTTTCATATCCCTAGGACTTGGAACAATGCCTCAAATACTAATGCCATAATAAATTATTATTGACAGACAGTATTTTTAAAAATCTGCAGTTTCTCAGACAATAGGGAACAATAAAAGATCATTTAAATAGTTGAGGAATAGTTTGGACATTTGGGGAGAGTTTTCCCAACAATGTAAAGGATAGTTTGAAAAGGGAGGCATGGAAAGAAGACCAGAGAGGAGACTTTCTGAGAAGTGATGATGACTTGGATTAGAGCTGTGACTTTTGAATGACAAGAAGAGACAGTGTTGTAGAAAGAGCCCAATTTGTCAGCTTATCAGATGTGGAAAGTGAGGGAAAACTACAAGACTTGGGGTACCTTGAGGGATGGTAGCGCGTTTAGTTTGAGAAGGGTAAAAGATCAGTTTTCTACTTTAGAATTTGAGGAGCTAGCAGGATATCTTAAGTAGAAATGAACTGCTGACATCTGGAAATAGGGGAGGAAACCACAGGAAATATTAAGGCAACATATAAATTTGGTGATGATCTTTTATAGAGGCAACAACTGAAATGTGAACTAATTGGTCTACCACTCTCCTATGAAATGACATGATTCCGAACTTCCCAAAAGCATATGGGTGCCTGAAAACTCCCAACTTTGAATCTATTTCCAACTCTGCAACTTGGTTACCCTCACCTCTCTGGGCCTCGGTTTTCTCATCCTTAAAATGAGGTTAGATTGGAATATCCCTAAAGTCCCTTCTAACTCTAATACTTTTTTTTTTTTTTACTGTAGCTTAACTGTGAGAATACCTTATCCTTTCTATTTTCATATAGAATTCATTAAAGTCTCGAGTTACTTTTTATGTTTTGAAATATTATTTTCTTCTTGCATGTAAGTGGTATGTATTTAATAGCTAAGTATAGGTCTTTGATTAATATCCAAGTTATTGTATTCTAAATATTTGATATGATGTGCTTTTAGTTGTCATATCTTAAATTCTTTTTGTTTTCTATCTTTAGGGATTGATTTGTCAGAATGCCTTCAGTATCCAGATTTCAGTGTTGTTGTTCTTTATAAGAAAGTCATTATTGCCTTTGGCTTTATGGTTCCTGATGTCAAGTATAATGAAGCTTACATTTCATTTCTGTTTGTTCATCCTGAATGGAGGAGAGCAGGAATAGCAACTTTTATGATTTATCATCTTATTCAGGTAATTTATCCATAAGCAATTTTTAATGTTCCCAAACACTGTGCTTAGTTCTAGAAATAAATAAAAAATAGAAAAACAAGATATTACCTGTTCCCAAGGAACTTCTATCCTTAATAAAAGGAGAGCACACAGTCAGGTAGGTTCAGCTGTGGGATAGAAAAGCTAGATAGTCCTTAAGGTACCAAGCCCAAAAGTTTTGAAGTATTGTAATGGCAAAACAGATGTCTAGAGAGGTACATAAGACATGGTGTGAGGCATTTATCTGGCAAAAGTCAGAAGGGGGGGGTCAAAGGAGAGCAGGACCTTGGGTAACCTCTGGGGGGGGTAGGGAGGAAGGAGAGCTTGGAATTCTGCCAAGATGAAACTGGTTATTAAGACCTGAGGCAAGGAAATAGTTTTCAATCTTTTTCTTCTGGGTTCTTGTCCCTATTGGGATCTAGTTTGTGGTTAAATTGGCATAAGAGAATAAAAGGTTATAGCTGACAAATTTGTTTTTTTGGATCATGATCTAGGGGAATAATGGGATGCCTAAGTAAATAAAATGGGTAGATGATATGGAAAGATCACTTGTGCATATTTTAAAATACTTAAAATCTATCATTTGCTGGCATGGAATTTGAAAGAAACAAGCTTGTGGATAAGAACAAGAGCTAAAACTAAAATAAAAAAAACTACAAACACTTCATTCCCTTTCATTATTCATCCTAATTTAGGCTTCTGACATTAGTAGAGTCATAAACATTGTGGTACTGAAAAATAGAGCTGTTTTATGGTCTCAATTTTTTCATCATATTCAAAATTGTATTAAATTCATACTATGTATGTGCTTCTTTTACATTTCAATTGGATTTCCTTTGCTCAAGCCTTCATTTTTGTTTTTCTTTGCCCTAAAAGAGTTTTTTTTTCATTTATGAGATGGATTTAAAGACATTTTAAATTTCTCAGAAAGTTACTCTCCTTACTTTGTGAATATATGAATCGGTGACTGACAAATAGGGTGAGGATGAAAATTCCTTCTACCCAATGAAGGTTCAGAATAGTCTCTCAAACTTGGTATTAATACAGTTGTTTGGGGACCCTAAGAGGTTAAAATGATTTTCAAAGGCTTACCTAACTAGCATGTGTGTGCCACAGAATGCCTTTGAATTCTGGTCTTCCCAACTACAGTACATTGTTGATAGTATGAGTTATATTACTATGTGTAGGAGTTTGTTTTTTTTTTTTTACCATAAATCCTCCATTTTTCACTTGTGTCTCTGTAGGGGATTATGGGTTAAATGGGCAGACTTTTTCAGATTAGAACTGACAAGATGCTGTTTTTCCAGTTCTTATTGGAACTAGTTCCTTTGCCAGAGTTTGGCAGTACTAAAGACCTTCCTGTCTAAACAGTGATCTTTCCCACTTAATATTCCTATAACACTTATTTATCTGTATAATTCATGTCTGACCCTCGTTCTTGGAATGCTCTTTTCCCTGTACCGCCTTGTCCCTGCTTTGGTTCTAGACAGAGCTCAGATCCCACTTTGTGCAGGAGACCTTTTCTAGTCTTCCTAATGGTTTCCCCTCGCATGTTACCTTTATTTACTCTGTAAATATATTATTTTTGTTTAGTTATTTACATATTTCCTCCAAATTAGAAGGTATATGCATTTTGATTTGAATAAATTTGACTTTATTTGTAGTCATTCCCCAGAACTGTGACCTGGCAGGAAGTAAAGTTTATAATCTGGTTACTGCTGTGATCTGTCTTATTAAAGACTGATTGTTGGAAGCCCTCTTCTCTTCTGTCTTCAGCAGTTTTCTTTACAGAGAACTGATATTTTTGTTGTTGTTCTAAGCTAGCTTAGTTGAATGCTACCTTTTTTTTAATTTACAATTTAGTACACCTATTTTCTTCTAGATATGCCTCATAAGTAGCTGTGGGTCTAATTTGGGTTTTAGGGTGTCAATCTAGGGTCTCAGGGGTGTCTGTCAACTAACCCATGAAGAAGTTGTGAAGTCTAGACCCAAACACCACCTGGAGGAGGTACCTCTGAGTTTACTGCTCATTAAAGAGGGAGTCTTTTTTTTTTTTTTGCCTTATCTTTAAATTTTCATTGATTAAAGATCTTACTTTTTCATTTAGATGTAATAATTAGAAGGAAGAAAGGACGGAGACAAGCATATTGTTAAATGCATACCATGTGCTGCCAGACACCACACTATATATATAAGTACAATATCTTGCAGCTTCTGGGAAATAGGTACTGTTATTATCCTCATTTCATAAGCGTAGAAACTGAGGAAGACTGGGAAGTCACTTGTCATGTTTGCCCAAGTATTCATGATCTGGGGCTGTCATTGCACTCAGGTCTTCCTGATTGCCAGGCCCAGTACTCTCTACTTTGACATGGTCAACAGTGTGTGATAATACTGTTGAAATTAAACCATCTTTACTAAGTGGTGGGGGGGAGTATAAGTTTTCTAGGACTTTAGCACTTCTTTATCTTTTCTTTCTAGGATTTTTTTTTTAAGAAAGATTTATTTATTTTGAGTTTTACAGTTTTTCCCCTAATCTTGCTTCCCACCCCCCACAGAAGACATTCTGTTAATCGTAAATTGTTTCCATGGTATACACTGATCTAAGTTGAATGTGATGAGAGAAATCATATCCTTAAAGAAGAAAAGTAAAGTATAAGAGATAGCAAAATTACATAAGATAATGGGTTTTGTTTTCCACAATTCTTTCTCTGGATATAGATGGTATTCTCCATTGCAGATAGCCCAAAATTGTTCCTGATTGTTGCACTGATGTCCATCAAGGTTGATCATCACCCCTTAGTAACAATAGCTGGTACTTCTTCAGAAAGATAGACAAAAACCTTGTGAATCCACTATCTTTGTCTTCAGAACAGCACCTAGGGGCCACAAGCTAAGGGGCCAGCCTTGTTTTACTCTTGGGGGGAAATGAGACTTGGAGAGTGGCTGATTTGAATCCATATCCTACTGTTTTGGGGGAGGGGGACAAGAGAGCACTCCATTATAAGAAGTCCTAGGTTTCTTTTTTTCCTTTCAAGCTATTCACAAGTGTTTAAAATTGATGTGTTCTGAAATAATTAAATATAATTGAATTGTAAATTAGATTGTAAAGTTGACTATATTCCTCCTGGTTCTCCCCTTTCAGCTCAGCCCCACACTCTCCAGGGTGCCTGAGTCCTGTGAATGTTTGCATAAGCAGCAGCATTCCATTCTGCTTCCAGCTGTTGCTATGTGTGGTAATGTCTCAGTTTCAGGTCTCTGATTTCTCACGTTTCACAGCTACTTAAATACCTACACTTAAAAGAGTTTCTTAACCTACTCATTTTCCCTAGAGGCATTTTCATTTTAGTGTTGTTTTTCCCATCTTTTGGCAGACCTGTATGGGCAAGGATGTAACCCTTCACGTCTCAGCAAGCAACTCCGCTATGCTTCTGTACCAAAAATTTGGATTCAAGACTGAAGAATATGTCTTGGACTTTTATGACAAATATTATCCCTTGGAAAGTAAAGAGTGTAAACATGCATTTTTTCTGAGGCTGCGTCGATGAGTTAGATGGAATATATATATATAATTCTCAGTGGAAAAATACCTATGAAGTACGAAACTATGGAATTCTACCTGGCTTTCTGCTTTGATCTTTTTAAGACTTAAATTATAAAATCAGTGTGGTTATTGATATTCTCTCTCAGCCTTGTTAGCACATGGTGTGCTGCCTGACATGATCTTGAAGGTGGCCTTAAGCCTCCTAAAGCTAATTGGGACATTGAGATGTATGGAGTACAGAGAGCCAGACCAAATGAATTTCCTGAGTTGCCTTTTGGAGAGGCCTTTAGACAACACCTTGGGATACATGGGTACACAAAACCAGACAATGCAGAAAGCACAGCTTCTGCTTTACATGGTACACAATTCTTTTAGTATGAATGTTGCACGAGACATTCTCCATGGGACAGACTTTTATAAAAAAATTTTGGACAGTTAAAATTGTTGAGAAAGTGTTCATCTCGATCTAAAATTCTTTTCTCTTTGTAAAGTCCATCTATATTGTTAGTTGTGCCCTCTGGGCCCAAACAAAATGAGTCTAATTCTTCCTCCTCCACTTTAAATAAATGAAGACAACAATCTTCTCTCATTCCATCAGTGCGTATGGCACACACACACACTTTGAACTTGTCCTCATGTCACAGCTACTTGATCTTAGACGAATGATCATTGTTCACCTAGAATTTAGTGGGTTTTAAAGTTCAAATTAGGTAAAAGCATATAGTAGTCATACTCCAAAAATTGTCCCGTATTTCTAATCATGATTAATTAAACTATGATGTTTGAATAAAGGGAATATTTGGAATTCTGATAACTTTTCCCAACTTTGGATTTTTTTTTCACTTCCACTTTTTCCAGTATTTAAATGGCACAGTTTATAGAACCCTGACTTTGAATCAGGAAGACTTGTGTTCAAATCTAGATTCAACCTCTTCCAACTGAGTGACCCTGTGCAAACCCCTTAACCTCTGTGAGTTTTTGTTTCCTCAGCTATAAAGTGGAAGGAAAGAAGAAAACAAGCATTTATGGAGTTATTACTAAGTGCTCATTACAGGTCAAGTTCTGTGCTGAGCAGATGGGAAAGAATAACTCCTGGCCTCCAGGAGCCTATGAAAGCTGCATCAGGAAAGGGTGAGGGGAAAGAGAAAAGGTACTTTGACTTTTGAAGCCCAGAGAAAGCATAAGGGAAATGAAGGCAAGCCAACTCTTTCACAAAGTGGAGAGTAATCCTGGCAGAGGGTTGTTAAGAGCTTAGGAGGCCTAAACTTCCCTGGGGCAAGAGGCACAGATACTGAGCAAAGTTCCAAGATAAACCAAGAATAAGGGGAGGACATGGTTTTGAAGTTCAGAGAAAATTAGAAACAGTGCTAGGAGGGGCTTGAAAGTGAGAACCAATATAAAGTGTTAGCTTTCATTATTACTACTACCATAAATAGGTGGTTTATGCAAAGGTAAATTTGTTCAGTGTCTTGTAGGAATTATAAGTAGAAATTTGGTTTTCTTTGCAGTTCTGATCATAGGCTTATATGTTCTTTCCTTTCTACAGATAAGGAAACTTAAAACCCAGAGTTTAAACGATTTGCCTAAGATCACGGATAAGAAAGCTGGGGTTTGAATCCTGTGATCTGACTCTAAGTGTAGCACCCCACCTCTCTGCAGGTCCTATTTTGCAGAGGCTTTTATAAAAGATTTCAGTAAAAATTCCTCATACACAGGAGGACCCTCAGCTAAGTCTTCATTCATTTTAGTCTCTTGCTGAACCCTAGCTAGTAAAACAGGGAGGAGGGAGACACCAAACTGCAATCCCAGCTTTAATCATTCTGTCCTCAAGGGGAGAAGGAAATTCTGTTCTTACCTGGACATGGAGGGAGTAACAAGTAACAGTAAGGATACTCTGTAGGACTTAAGGGTCCTGCCACCATTTTAGTTTGAATGAATTATAGTTGTTACTAGGATAAAGCTCAGAGTTCCTTAAAGGAAATGATATTTTTACTTTGTTTAACTCCTTTGACTTGTAGAATTTTTTGTTTTAACAATTTGCATTACATTCTTTTTGATCATAACTGGGGGGTTTATGTTTTCTAAATGTGAAAACCCACCTTTAATTGTGATATATAATGTATCATGTCTATGCTTGCTACAAAGAAATTTTCCTCTCATCTCATGTAGAGGAGTACCTGAAGATAGTAATCATTGCCTTAATTGAATCTCCATTTTTATAGCAGTTGTTTGGTGTGAGTAGTTATGTGTGTTTATGTGTATATGTGTATATATTTATACAAATGTGTATGGGCGCATGTGTTTACCTGTAAATAAAAGTATTTTTAAAAAAAGCAAGGAGAGGCAGTTAAACATTTGCTAGCCTTGTGCCTTGCACTTATACATTCAATAAACACTGAATTATAACCTGAAACTTGGGTGTTTATGAAAATTTGGGATTTACTATGCTTTAGGAAAAAAGTAACTGTTTAAATTGAAATAAAGCCCCTTTAGTTTAATAAATGTTTGGTGATTGACATAACTGAATGTAACTTTGTTTTTTGGCAAGGTAATGGGGTTTAAGTGGCTTGTCTAAGGCCACACAGGTAGTGTCTGAGGGAACTCGGGTACTCCCGACTCCAGGGCCAGTGCTCTATCCTCCATTGCTCCACCTAGCCACCCCTGAATGTAACGTTTGCTAATAGTTTGGTATAACAATAATACTGTTATTTACCTAGTTCTTTTTCTTAAAAGACTGTTTAAGTTTATGAAGTAGCTGGTTATTTCATAAGACTCTGCAAAGTTGCTATTTGAGTTTATTAAAGCAAGATTAATATTCTTTGTAAGTCAGTTATCACCTAAAATTATGTTGCTCCATATGTTTGAGTCAGAGTTAGGATTGAGGATAAACATGGATGGGCCATCCTGAATGCAGAACAGTATAGCCTATTGTCAGATGAATACCATGAAATTTTGTCAAGTTTACATGCCCATTCAGTTTTCTCCATATCCCTTCATAGATGTTTAGGAAATAGGCTATCAATATTCTGAATTCATGATAGAGATTCTGTTCGGCTTGTTGGTTGATGTTCGTGTGTCTGTGTGTGTGTGTTTATGATGAAGCAATGAAAATAGCAGGGTCCACCGTATATCATGAAAAAATAAAGTACCTACAATTTATATTTCTCGGAATGTACTTTTAAAAACTGTCCCTTCCCCTAAAGGTCTTAAATGGATTACATAAAGTGCTTCTTGAGATCTTTGGGAAGTACCCCAGGTTTTTGTGTCTTGGTGGGATAGGACTTATTGAAGGGATGGAAAGTTTGAATGCTACTTTCCCAGGGGTAACACTTTTCTCCTCAAAGGGTACTGATAACTTAAAAAATTTCTGTAGAGCTAAAGAACCCTCTATAGAGTTTGGAATGAGAAGATAGCTTGCACTGCCATGTTGTTGGAGCATGTCTTCTCAAGAGTTTCCATGGGTCTGGGTCTGTTTGTATTCAGCTTGTAGTGACCAGTTGTAATTTTCATAAAGCCCATCTCTGGGGCAGGCAGGAGTCTAACAAAAGTTGTCCTGCACTAGAGCTCTGGAAAGGTTGGAATCTGGGCAGAAAATGCCCTTGAAGCCTAAATGTTGGAGAAAGACCAACAGATGTCATCAAGCTCAGCACTTAAAAATTCCCTACAAAAGTCATAAATGCCAGACACCCTCCTGCCCCCAACACACAAAACCCTGATAGTGTTTCAGGAAAAAAAGGATGGGGAAGGGGAAGATGTATTCTACTCTTTAATTAATAGAAGTTTAAACTTTGAAAATGGTTTAATAAGGAGAGGGGAAAACTGAAGAGCCAGAAAAACAAAGTTCAGCTCAAGTACCACCTTTGTGGCTTTTTAAAATCTGCTTCTGTTAGTCCTTCCCCTAGTACCTTTTATTTATTTTGCATATATTTGCATGTATGTCTCTATGGACAGATTGTAAATTTTTTGAGGAAGAGAACTTATTTTTAACTTTGTGGACTAGCAATTAGCATAGTTTGAATCTGCTAGGTGGTGCAGTGGGTAAAGCATCAGGCATCAGGAGGACCTGAGTTTGGATCTGGCCTCAAGATACTTGAAAACTTTTATTAGCTGTCTGATCTAGAGCAAGTCAACCCTGATCTTGCATCTAGGACCATCCCCAATCATCCTGATCCAAATCTGGCCACTGAAATCACATGACTGCAGAGGAGAAAGTGAGGCTGGTAACTTATCACAGCACCCCATAATTCAAATTCATGTGCTTGTCAGGACATCACTTCAAAGAACAAACATCCCCAAGATACGCAGTAGGTGTTTAATTGCTATGCAAGGCAGCAGAACCAAGCCTCAGTCATGATCAGGTCCTTTGTATTATTATGATTACTATGACCTTAAGCAAATCACTTGGATCCTCCCCAGGGATGCAGGCCAACAGGGATGTAAGTTGCAAACAGTTGTTCATCTGCCCTATGCTACTGAAATCATAGACTGAGACGAGAGGGGAAAAAAACCCCAAACTCACCTTTTATTATAAACTCCTAGGCTCTGGAATGATATACTTTTGTTATATTCCCCCTCTACTTCCCAGAACAGTCATGGCCTTAAGTACATAATGGCCCTCTATCACTAGGCCATTATCATGACTCTAGACCAAAGACCATGAAGTACTCTAGAAATAGCATATGTGTCATCAGAAGAAATTTTTATTTGAAGTTATGGAACCCTGAAAGTGAAGTCATTTGTCAAGTGGCTTGTAGGGGAAGAGAGTAGAGAACAGGCTACATCTTTTCTGACTTTTAGTTAATACTCGTGCTAGTCTTTGTTCTTGCCTAGTTAGGTGACTGATGTTCAAGACAAATAAACTTTAATATAAGACTTTCCAGGAAGTAAATCTTGGTGGGGTCCAAGACAATCCTAACTTAATATTTATTCTATTCTATAAATAATATTACTTTAAAGAAGTTACAGTGAATTTAGAAAACAGGAGAACTAATGGGGAGAAGGAAAAACTGAAGAGCTAAGAAAGAAACGCAGTTAAAAGTAAAATAATCCTTCACATTTTGCCAAATTGTCTCAAGTTAAAAATGTATATCAGTGAAAGATTTGGAACTGAAAAACAAAGCTTCTTTTGAAGAGGATATCTAATGAAGGTTTTTGGAAAAATGAGAATGTCGATTCAATTTAGGAAGTTTTGACCTGACTTGTCATATTTATTTGCCTGTACTGTGCTTGCAAACTCAGGAGAAATGTGACAAATGTAGGTCAAAAAGATTAGAATTTGATTAAGACCCATGCACATATACAGCAGAACAATAAAAGAATTCTACAATAAATCATTCCGTAACACTTTTTAAATAATATAAAAGATTGGGCTATGGTTAAAAAAGCAAGAGATTATAACAAAGGTGAAAAATAAGCTTAATCAAACCAAATGAATTTACCTTGTGGCCATATTCAAAAATTTGTCTATCTTATGTCCAGACAGCTAGGTGGCACAGTTTATCAAGCACAGGCCCTGGAGACAGGAGTACCTGAGTTCAAAAGAGGCCTCAGACAATAATTACCTAGTTGTGTGGCCTTGGGCAAGCCACTTTACCCCATTTGCCTTGCAAAAACCTAAAAAGCAAACAAACAAAAAACAAATATATCTTGAGGATTGGGTACTGCATTGATCAGAATTCTTAAATCTGCATATTATATTGTATTTTAAGATTTATGTTAAATAAAAATTCAATTCCATTTTTATAAGATGTGAGCCAAGAATTGATTCTGTGGATTGTTTTATCAAAGGGTGATGGGTGTGTGACAATTTTTTTATTACCTAACATTTACTAAATTAATAAATGAACATATCAAAATATAGTTATTCAGTCATGGATAGAGATTGAGCATGGCATCAGAATAATGAAAATTCATTCTACTGATATAAACTTATGCTTTGTGACCTGGGGCTTCTTCCCTTCTTGCCTTGCCAACTCTCTAAAATTACGAATTAATGATGATTTATTGATTTCTTTCAATGGCGGTAAGTTCTACATTTAGAGTATACCCATACCAACCATATACATATAGCGTAAGATGCTTCCCTTCTAATAGCCTTATGAGGTATCTACTTCAAGTATTATTCCCATTTTATCAATAAGAAATTGAGGCACAATCTATCCAGAGAAAAAAATGTTTAAATGAAGACCAAAGCATACTACTTTCACTTTTTAAAAACTTGTTTTATGGTTTTTCTTTTTCTCATTTTTTTCTCTAATTCTTATTCTTTCACAACAACAATAATATAGAAATATGTTAGACACAATTGTACATGTATATCCTATGTCAGATTACTGATTAAGGGGAGGAGAGAGGGAAGGGAGGGCTACAAAATGTGGAACTCAAAAGTTTACAAAAAGATGAATGCTGAAAGCTTAATAGCATGGGGTTGGGAAAAATATCATTAAAAAAAATTGAGACTTAGAACTTAAGTGACTTGCCCACTGTCATATAACTCAGTAGATATCCAAGAAAATTCAGTCATATTGACTCCCAGGTCAGCATTCTATTTACTAAACTCTAATAACTTCTAAACACATTTCTCACTAATTAGTTCATGAAACTGGCTATTTCATGCTCTTCACACCTCCTGAATACTGGTTACTGAGAGGTATGTAAATACAAAAAGCAAAGTGTCCAGGGGCAGTAGGTTCTATAAATGCTGAATAAGATCCGATGATTCAATTCTAAGCCAAATGTTATTTTAAATGTTCATTTTATCCCTTCCTTCCTGCTTTGTATCCCTAAGCATTTCCCTGTCAGTTGGCTCCCTCTGTGGCCTGGAGGTCATTTACTCACACCATGGCCAGTGGCTAGGCTATGTACCAATTGGCTGGTGCAATCTGCCTTGGTCTAACAAATGAAGCAAATGAGGCAATGAAGTTTCAACATCCTCTTCTAAGGTATGAAGATTTAGTTGAGGGCAGAGTTACCTATAAAGAAATTTCAGTATCTAACTGATTCTTAATATGTAACTTGGTAATTAAGGAAATTCTCTGCAATATGATTTAACCTTTATTAAATTTCTCCTTATTAAAATATCTACTCTGGGGGTAGCCAGGTGGCACAGTGGATAGAGCATCAACCCTGGAGTTGGATTACCTAGCTGTGTGGCCTTGGGCAAGCCACTTAACGCCATTTGCCTTGCAAAACCCTTAAAAAAAAAAGAATTCCTAAAATATATATACTATGTGCCAGACTCTTTGTAAGCTCTGGAAATACATATAAGAAAGAGAAGGACAATTCCTACCTTTAAGGAACTCAAAAGTCTTTTTTTTTTTTAATTTTTATTTTATTCATTTCATTAAATATTTCTCAATTACATGTAAAAACATTTTTAACAATTCAAATGTCCTTCAATTGAGGAATGGCTTAGCAAACTGTGGTATATGTATGTCACGGAATACTATCTCTATTAGAAACCAGGAGGGACAGGAATTCAGGGAAGCCTGGAGGGATTTGCATGCTGAGTGAGGTGAGCAGAACCAGAAAAACACTGTACACCCTAACAGCAACATGGGGGTGATGATCAAATTTGGTGGACTTACTCGTTCCATCAGTGCAAAAGTCGGAGACAATTTGGGATTGTCTGTGATGGATAATACCATATAAAGAGCCGTGGAGTTTGAACAAAGTTCAAGGACTATTCCCTTTAATTTAGGGGGGAAAAACATATCTTACTTTTCTGATCTTGTTATCTCTTATACTTTTTGTTTCTTCCTCAAGGATATGATTTCTCTCTCATCACACTCATTTTGGATCAATGTACAAAATGGAAACAATGTAAAGACTGACAAATTGCTTTCCATGGGGTGGGGTGGGGGGAGGGAAGTAAGATTGGGGAAAAAATTGTAAAACTCAAATGAAATCTTTAATAAAAGAAAAAAGACAAAAAATTCATTTTTAAAAATATTGAGTTCCAAATTACTTCCCTGACTCTCCCCTTCCCCCTGAGAATGCAAGCAATAATATTGATTATACATGTGAAGTCATGCAAAACCTTTCCATATTAGCCATGCAAAAATAAAACAAAGGAAAAAGAAAAAATAAGTCAATCTGAATTCAGAGTTCATCAATTTTCTCTCTGGAGAGAGTTGGCATTTTTCGTCACAGATCTGGAACCTTCTTACTATGTACAATGTTCAGGGAGTTCATAATCTAATGGAAGAAAACAGCATCCAAAAGGAAACTGAAGAAGGATAATGAAACATGGTGATGATGTAGGAGTCACTTTTGGCTACAGAGCAGCTGGGAACAAAGAAGAGATTGGTGGGTTCTGAGTCTGGGAGAAGTTTTTGCTTCTTCCTTCTGTTGTCCAATTGGAAGAGCAGAAACTTCTCAGGGGTACCAAAGCTGAAACCACCATGAATAATGTTTCCTGGTGATGAGCTTAGGGGAGGAGGGGAGGAGGAAAGGGAGGGGAAGGGGCAGGAAAGGTATGTGTATGTGTGTACAGATAATGATGAAGATGATAGAGATGAAACTAAGCAAAGCAGCTGGTGGCAAATAATTGCTCTACTTAGATTTTGATCAGATAATATTTAGGGAACTTTTCCCGGAAAAGTGGAAAAGTTAATGGGTCTGTGTCCAACTATAGTTTACTAATTTGCAAAATAGTGATTGCATTTCTATACTATGAACCTCAGGGTTGTAAGGATATCATTATATTGAATGAGTAGTCGTAATTTTAAGGGTTTCTCTACAAATATCAAAATTGGAATTTTTGGGGGCAGCTAGGTGGCAAAGTGGATAGAGCACTGGCTCTGGAGTAAGGAGAGTCTGAGTTCAAATTTGACCTCAGGTTTGACCTTGTGTGACCTTGGACAAGTCACTTAACCCCTTTGCCTTCCAAAAAACAACAACAAAAAGAATACCATTGTAATGGGGACTGCAAACTTTTCTCTCTTATGAAGGTTTCACTCCTCCAGGTCAGGAGCCTGGTCTGAGATTCATTGTCTCCTTACCTTTAGTAAAACAATCCAGGGTTGACTTGCTCCTGTGGAGGGAAATGGACAACAAAAGGAAGCATGCTGCCTGCTCAGATAAATGAGGCAGCTTTATTATCAGTAGAACATCTACCTGCTTCATAAAAGTAGGTGTTTTTTAAAATATTTTATTAGTTTTCCAATTTTATACAAGAGTAGTTTTTACCTATCATTTTTGGTAAAGTTTTGAATTTTACAGTTCCCCTCCCCCACAGAAGGCAGTCTGATAATCTTTTATGCTATACATTGATCAAAATTGAATGTGTTGAGAGAGAAATCATATCCTTGAGAAGATAAAATATTATATAGCAAAATTATGTTGTACATAAGACATTTTAAAAAAAAAATCGAAGAGATTGGTGGTCTTTGCTTAAATTCCATAGTTCTTTCTCTGGATACAAGAGATATTCTCCATCACAGGTGCTCTAAAAATGTCCCTTATTATTGCATTGATGGAATGAGCAAGTCCATCAAGGTTGATCATCACCCCATGTTGCTGTTAGGGTGTACAATGTTTTTCTGGTTCTGCTCATCTTGATCAGTTCATGCAAATCCTTCCAGGCTTCCCTGAATTCCAATCCCTCCTGGTTTTTAATGGAACAATAGTGTTCCATAACATACATATACATAATTTCTTCATCTGTTCCCCAATCGATGGACATTCATTCAATTTCCAATTCTTTGCTACTACAAACAGGGCTGCTATGAATAAAATAGGTGTTTCTAAAGCTTTCTGAAAATGCACACCACTTGGGAATATGGAAAGTGAAGGTAAAATATTAGAAGACAGTCCATGCTTCAGGACAGACTTCTACAGCTATCCTTTCCTTCCTGGTTGTGCTTCTGATTCTCTCTTTGGACTTGACCCTGGAGCTCATGGACTGCCCCGGCCTCTTTCTAGAACTTGCCTCCTTCCATTGGTGAGTTCCTGTCCAGGGACTGGATGCAATCACAAACTGACCATGCTTCATTTCTCTCCCAGCTTCTGAGCCCTCCATATTTATATCACAGCTCTGCCCCTGTGTGTGTGTGTGGAGGGGGCGGGGGAAGATCCCTACTTTTCAGCTCCCTTTTATATGTAGTTAAGCTCCTGAGGGCAGGAACCTGATCTCCCCCACCTGTCAGAAGAGGTTCTAGTCTAGTTGCCCAAGAGCTAGACATTAAAGATATGTTCTGAACTGGACTTGACATAGTCCAATCACCCTGTGATTTAAGTCTGATAATGAAATGAGGTGTCACCAATCCATTCAGCAGTTAACACAAACTATTCTTAGCTATAGCAATAAGGTCTTCAATAAATTGATTCAACTGAGTGAAACTCCCCTCCTCAAAACGTCCATCGTAGTCCACCAGCCAGACTTCAATGGCTCCTGGAATGATTATCTCCATCCTCTAGGCCGAGATTTGGCCAAACAGTAATGAGAGTTGCCAAAAATGAAAGAATGCCAAGTCCAAGGAACAGGCCATTGATCAAATGATAAGGAAGGGCAAGTATGAAGTTTGGAAAGATAGATCTAACTATCAAAGGCTTTCACTTCTAGATCAAGGAGTTTGCAATTTATTTTAGAGAATATAGGGAGCTCCTAAAGGTACTTGGGTGGGAGAAAGGCAGCTTCAAGTTTATGAAATTTTGTTCTCAGGTTCCTCTTGTTTGGGGACAATGACCTCAAGAAGTAAAGGCTACTCAAAATACACCAGACCCTTCTGGTAAGGACACCCCCCCCCCCCAACAGATTGTATTGATGATCTCTAGTGAACAACATCATGTACCTTGTAAATAATGGTCCCCTGAGAAGTCAGAGAATCAGAAATTTCCGGACATTCAGACCCTATAAGAATGGCCTAGGGCTGTGCAGAACTGGATTCACTTCAGTTTACAATAACTGGTTGGCTTTTGTGGCAAAAGGAGGTGCTCGTCTCTAGCCTCAGGTAGTTTCACAGGTAACAGTTGAATCTTGTCTCTTTTTTCTCCTCCCTAATAATGGGTGTGGCAAGGGATGTAAAGATGTGAAATCATAGCCCTAGAAAGCCAGAGAACCCACTTGATGAGTTCTCAGCAGAGTGTGGCAAAAATGCCTGTCAGGATAATCAATCCTTTTTTTTTTTTTTTTTTTTTTAGTTTGAGCAAGGCAGTGGCTTGCCCAGGGCCACACAGCTAGGTAATTATTAAGTGTCTGCACCACCTAGCCACCCCAATCAATCCTTTTAAAAAAGAGAATTGTTTGCTTTTTAAATATATCTAAAACTACAAAAATAGAGTATATTACCGTAATATTGAAATTATTCTCTACAGTGTTACTAATGGTCTCCTAATTGACCTTTTCTTGATCTTCCTCCCTTGATATCTCTCCAACCTCTCATGTCATAATTATCTCCTCTTCCTCCTGAATATTCTTTCCTCTCCTTTTCCTGACTGCTTCTTATTTGTCTTACTGCTCTCATTTTTTTTTTTGCGAGGCAAATGGAGTTAAGTGGCTTGCCCAAGGCCACACGGCTAGGTAATTATTAAGTGTCTGAGGTGGAATTTGAACTCAGGGACTCCTGACTCCAGGGCTGGTGCTCTATCCACTGCACCACCTAGCTGCGCCTTCTCATTTTCTTTTGATGGATCTTCCATATCATGCCTGAACTGGATGTGGCTCCCCAGGGACCAGGGCTCACTTCTCTTTTTTTTCCTCTAAACTCTCAAATTCAATGATTTCTTCAATTTTCCTAGATTTAATGATCATCTCTATGCAGATGATTCTCTGGAGGGGAAAAAAAAAACCTCATCTCCATGTTAAGACTTTTGGGTTCAAATCCCAAACTCCAGAGCATATTTGATTATCCAAAGGGCTTTGTGGAAGGCAGGTTAGATATTTCTCTTTCTCCTCCCCTTTCCCCCCACCCCTTAATCATGGAATCTAGGAGCAGAGCAGAAGATAACCCATTCTGTAGTTTGATTCTTCATTTAGAGAGGGGGATCCACTTCAGATAGACACCTTCATGAAAGGCACTCCCTGAGTGCCTTCAAAGCAGCTTTGAAAAATAAAAGAGTAAAGAAGAGAGCAGACTAAAGACTCAAGAGATTTGACTGTGAAAATCAAGAATAGAACTCAGGAAAGGATTAAACCCTGGGGATCCAGCTAAGCAACTTCCCAGTAGAGTTTCTCCATGAGAACTCTCTCTATGAAAAGCAATAGAACTCCTAGACCCTGCAGGGCCAAGTTATGTTGCTTTGGTCACACACACACACATATATTCTATATGTATGTGATTATTTTTTGTACTTTTTTTCTTTTATTTATTTTTAGTTTATTTTCAATTCTTAGAACAAAACAAACATTTTCATAACACAATATAAAAAAAGATGATTGCGTGTTAAACTGCAAATCTACCATGTACGACTTGCTATTCCTTCAAATATACCACAGACTTTTCATGTAAGTTATTTTTCTTTTTTTCCTTCCTTCCTCTCCCTATCCCCTATCCTAGAGATGGCTACCATTAGAAACAAATAGGTATGTAAAATTATTCTATTCATCTATTTATCAGTTCTTTCTTTGGATGTAGATAGTGTCTCTTTTTATGTCCTTTATTTTTCACTTGCGTAAATGATTTAGTTTTTCAAAGTCCTTAAAGCAATATTACTGTATATTTAATGTTCTCTTTGTCTGCTCACTTCCTTCTTCATTTCATACAAGTCTTTTCATGCCTTTCTAAGATAATTGAGGTCATCTTATAATACAAAAGAATTCCATCACAGCCGTATACCACAACTTATTTGTTCAGCCATTCCCTAACTGATGAAGATCCCTGTATTTTCCAGTTCTTTGCCACCACAAAGAGAGCTGCTATAAACATCCTATTTATATTCAAAATTAGAATTACTATTTTTGAAATTCTTAGCTATCAAAAAGGTATTTATATATACATAGACACATGACATATAAGTTCATATATTCACACATATCTATAATGATATTTATGCAGATCTTGTTCAAGTTTTCTTTTGCAATGGTATCTCATTAAATACCTTTGCTTTTCACCAATGATGTCCTCTAACTGAATTGTCTAAAAAAAAAGCAACATCAATCAGTTGGGGTTTCTGAGGAAATTCCAGAGACTGCTGAACTGCAAGTAAGTATTCTAGGAGTTCCATATGCAATTATGAGTACTTTAACTATTACATTAAAACTCATAAAAATTTCTCAAGTATGTTAGAGAGTTTGAGATAAAGTAGAGAAATTGAATCTAAGACTTAAGGGCCTTCTTTTCAGGTGAAATATAGTTTAGGGTGACTAGGTGGAGTAGTGGATAGAGCACCAGCCCTGGAGTCAGGAGTCCCTGAGTTCAAATCCGGTCTCAGACACTTAATAATTACCTAGCTGTGTGGCCTTGGGCAAGCCACTTAACCCCGTTTGCCTTGCAAAAACCTAACAAAAAACAACAACAAAACAATGCAACCAGTTTGAAATTTGAAGAGACTCTTGTCCAAAATCAATATATCTTCCTTGAGCCCATAATTACTGGAAATAGTTTCTCTAGCCCTAATTAATAATATTAAAGGTCACTCACTCTGGTTTACCATGAGTGGCATGGTTTGTAGGTTGAACCAGGGAGGGGGATCTATGTGGGGTAATTACTATAGAGTATAAGGATTACTCCATGGATCTGTATGTCTAAAACTATGATTTTTTTCAAATTCTTTAACAGCTATTTGGTTGATACAGCAGTTATTTATTTATTTATTTTGCAAGGCAACTGATTTAAGTGGCTTGCCCAAGGCCACACAGCTAGGTAATTACTAAGTGTCTGAAGCTGGATTTGAACCCAGGTACTCCTGACTCCAGGGCCGGTGCTTTATCCACTAAGCCACCTAGCTGCCCCCTAAAATTTACTATTTTTCAAAGCATTTAGTTATTTTTTAATTAGTTAATTTTTCCAACTACTTGCAAAAAAGTTTTCATCGTTTTACTGTAAGACTGTGAGTTACACATTTTCCCCCCTCCCTGCCTTCCCTCCCCCTCCCCTTGATTGAGTTATCTGATATATTTATATACAATTAGTTTTGTATACCTACCACTTAGCACAGTACCTGACCCTTAATTGATTATTGACTATTGGTTGAAAGCTAAAACTAAGCACGAATAATTTTTGTTTTTGTTTTGTTTCTTTGGTTTGTTTTTGCAAGGCAATGGGGTTAAGTGACTTGCCTAAGGTCACACAGCTAAGTATTAAGTGTCCGAGGTTGGATTTGAACTCAGGTCCTCCTGACTCCAGGGCTATGGTTCTATCTACTGTCCCACCTAGCTGATCCCATAAGCAGGCATAATTTTTTTAAGGTGCCAGAAAAAATCTTCCTATCATGGAGACAAGAGGCCCAGTAGATAAAATGTTGAATCTGAAATCAGAACTGGGTTCAAATCAGACACTCACTTTACCTCTGAGCTTTAACTTCCTTTTTGGTTTAAAAAAAGATACCTGCCCCACGTGCTTGTGAAGATCAAGTGATATAATTATTTCGGGGGCTGAATAAATGCCAGCTTATATTATATTCTTGGGTATTATCCCACACCCTCCTCCCCCACCCCCTAAGAGAGATGTCAGATAAAATTAAATAATGAAGCACAGGTCTGGGAACACATGTGGTCAAGATAGTTCACATTTCTGAGATCTGGTGCTTGGAGGTCCTCTTTCTACTCATGGAGTCCTCCTGCTCCTCGGGGTGGCAGATGGCTCGGTGGACCTCCCAGGTTGGATTCTCCTCACCCCTGGGTTCTTGGAGGCCAGCAGCCTCTTAAATGGCTCTCTTCTGCTGCCCTAAGTCTGGGCCTTTTGGGGTCCTTGTCTCCATGAAGAGTGTGTTGGGTTGGCTCCAAGATAATGTTTCTCACCTCCAATCTTCTTCAACTGCTGGGTGGGAGGTGTGACCACTGTGTCCTCTATATGGGGAGGAGAAAAGATTCCTCCTCAAAATGTGAATGTGATTGAATGCTAGTGAACCCAGCCTGTCATGGGTACTGTTAGTCTTAATCTGGCAAGGGCCAGATTTCTCTTCCAGTTCAAGCAACAATTATATCTAATTCTGCCAAGGAGATAGTTTCCCTCTTCTCAAAGGGACAGGGTAGAGTGACATCTTTCTTATTGCCTCCGACTTTCTGTGATTATATTCTGGCTTTCCTGGGAGGAAACTGGTCAAATGGAAATTCTCCTCCTGTGACACTTGTGTCTTTATGGTCTATTGCACAGTTTTGGGTAAAGATCTCATGGCTCTAAACCGATGGCAAGATGGAAGCGGACTGAGCCAGGGAACTGGATGAGAAAGTACAATAAAGAATGGTGGAATTGTTTTGCCACCCAAAATAAATATAATAAGCTGTGCATACAGTTCTTAGAATATACCATTTCTTCAGTGATCAAACTCTTCTTCCCTTTCTCTCTCTGTCCCCCCCTCTTGTCTCTCATGACTAGTGCTTTAGATGTCCAGAAACCCATTTACCTTCTCAAATTACATTTTTGGTCCTGACAAGATTTGGTCCCAAATCTCAAATGCTCCCATAAATCTTCCTTTACTAATTTGAGTCACTTAAGTTGATTCTACACATGCTCAGGGAAGAGACTTTATAAGGTCTGTGTAGGAAAACAGAAGCACAGACGAGAGGAATATTTACAGTGGGACATCCAGCACTAATGATATGTGCTGAGTAGCAAACAGTGAATTCAGTCCATTTATTGCCTGGCCTGGAGGGAATGTGAGCTGGCAACAAGCTCCACTCCTCACCAAGAATAGAACAGATTAGAGATCACAGTGGTTGAGATATAGGTCTCAGATTATTCATGCCTATCAGAGAAAAGATGTTCAGATTTGTAATGGTTTCACAAATGACTAAAAAGGTGTGAATTCAAAAAATTCGCACATACAAAAAAAGTCTTAGTTTAAATAAATATGAAAAAAGGAAGGAAGGATACGACTGGGAATTGGAAGGTTCCAAGTCTAGTTATGTCTTATTATTCATTCTACTTAATATTCATCCTAAGGGAGGGAAATAATCAAGAACAAGTCCTTAAAAGAATTTTGTTTATTTTAGTTTTACTGGTTTAGCTAAGGAGAACCCAGAATGTCCTTGGGTTTGTCACATATGCAGTTAAATTATCATTCTGAAAACTTCTATTATAGCCACAGATAGCACCTTCACCCCCAACCAACTACCTGATTGTGACAATGAGGATGATGTTTGTCCTTCATTCTTTTTTAAAAACATTTAAATATTTTATTTATTTGTTTTTCCAACTACATGCAATCGTAGTTTTTACCAATCATTTTTTTTGCAAGTTTTGAGTTTTACAGTTTTTCTCCCTCCCTCATTTCCCTCTCCCCTTCCCTGACAGAAAGAAATCTGATATAGGTTCTACATCTATAACCAGGCTAAACACAGATCGATATTGAACATGTTCTGAGAGAAGAATCAGATCAAACGGAATAAAGAAAACATTAGAGAGAAAAAGTGACACAATACATAAGACAACTTTTAAAAGTTGAAGATAATAAGCTTTGGTCTTCATTTAAATTCCACAATTGTCCTCTGGATACAGATGGCATTATCTTTCACAAGTCTTTTAAAATTGTCTTTGATTATTTTATTGCTGAAACCAAAAAGTCCATCATGGTTGATTATCACCCACATTGGTGTTAGTGTGTCAATGTCTTTCTGATTCTGCTCATTTTACTCAACTTCAGTTCAGATTGTCCTGAAATTCCATCCCTCATAATTTCTTTATTTTATTTTTTTAGGTTTTTTTATTTTTTTTGCAACGGGGTTAAGTGGCTTGCCCAAGGCCACACAGCTAGGTAATTATCAAGTGTCTGAGACCGGATTTGAACCCAGGTACTCCTGACTCCAAGGCCGGTGCTTTATCCACTACGCCACCTAGCCGCCCCATACTTTTTTATTTCTTAAGAAAGATTTTATTCATTTTGAGTTTTACAATTTCTCCCCAATCTTGCTTCCCTCCCCCGACCCCCCACAGAAGGCAGTCTGCTAGTCTTAAATTGTTTCCATGGTATACATTGAACTAAGTTGAATGTGATGAGAGAGAAATCATATCCTTAAGGAAGAAAAATAAGGTATAAGAGATAGTAAAATTACATAATAAGTAACGGCCTTTTTTCCCCTAAATTGAAGGTAATAGTCTTTGGTCTTTGTTCAAACTCCACAATTCTTTCTCTGGATAGAGATGGTATTCTCCATCGAAGATAGCCCAAAATTGTCCCTGATTGTTGCACTGATAGAATGAGCAAGTCCATCAAGGTTGATCATCACCCCCATGTTGCTGTTAGGGTGTACACTGCTTTTCTGGTTCTGCTCATCTTGCTCGACATCAGTTCATGCAGATACTTCCACCTCATAATTTCTTATAGAACAATAGTGTTTCATCATATATCTATACCACAATTTGATCAGCCATTCCCCAAATGATGGGTATGCCCTCAATTTCCAATTCTTTGCCACTATAAACAGAGTTGCTATGAATATTTTTGTACACATGGCATTTTTACCTTTTTCCATGATCTTTTTTCAGGATACAAGTTTGTTCTTCTTTCTTGAAAAAGATCATAACATCAGGGAGGTGATGCCATGACATG
The DNA here is from genome assembly GCF_037893015.1 of Macrotis lagotis. Taxonomy (NCBI): domain Eukaryota; kingdom Metazoa; phylum Chordata; class Mammalia; order Peramelemorphia; family Peramelidae; genus Macrotis; species Macrotis lagotis. The sequence continues at coordinate 170,937,648 of NC_133658.1, read as the reverse complement.
CAAATTTATTGGATTTAAATGAGGGAGGGTACAATTAGAAGACCTCATTCTATTTTTCTGTTCCTTAACTCAACCTCTTTCTTTCCTCTAATATGCTCCATCTCTTATTTCTTTTCTTCCTTTTTTCTTTCTTTCTTACTTTCTTCCCTTTCCCATTTCCTTTTTCTTTCCCTTCCCTCTTAATCAACAATAGGGCCCTGGTCAAGCCCCACTTGGTTAGATGGCTCAAAGTGAATGTAGATAGCATTAATTTCTGTTTTGTCTAGAAATCCAGAGAGTCTTCTGCTTCCAGATTTGTTTGTTTGTCTAGGAAAAACAGGCCGTTCTTTGCCTCATTTCTTTCTTACCTATCCTTAATCACTGAATGGGCATTGCCTCAGTCAAATTTGAGACCTCTTAAAGATCTTAGTTTAAAAGGTCAAGATATACTGCTGTATCTAGGGCCATCTCTGGCTGTCCTGATCCATATCTGACCACTTGATCCAGATGGGTCTGAGAAGTAAGTGAGGTTGATGACTTTGAACATCTCTTCCTCAATTAAATCCAATTTATTTGCATGTCATGACATCACTTTCCTGATGTAATGGTCCTCTTTGAGAAAGGACAAATAACTATAATCCTAAAGGGCACTTAATAGATTCTTAGTCTTTTCCCTACTTTTAATCAATCCTATATATTGACATTAATTTTTTAAAATTTTTAGTTAAGAAAATGGAGTTAAAAATTAATGGTGTTAAGTGATTTGCCCAAGGTCACACAGCTAGGCAATTATTAAGTGTCTGAGGTCAGTTTTGAACTCAGCTTCGCTTGACTCCAGATGGTGCTCTATCCACTGCATCAACTGGCTGCCCCAACATTAATTTTTTTTTTAAAAAATGCACATCTAATACTCTTGCCTCTGCCTTTCCTTGACTCCTATTTGTCTTGTGAATAAAATCTATTGGCTTAACTTGTCATTCAAAGCCTGCCAGGACTATCTTCAAACTACCTTTTCAAACTCATCTCCCACTATTCCCCTTCTCATATTCTAAGAAACATTCAAACAGAAATACTTTCTCTTCTTTAAATGAGTTTCCTATTTTACATCTCTGTGCATTTGATCAGTTCAGCTCAAAATTCATTGTATTAAAAGCTCCCATGTGTAAGGTGTGATTGTAGGCGAGGAGATGGATTGGCTCATGCTAGTGGGTGGGGGGAAGGGGGGGGGGAGTTAAGGTGTGACAAAGACTGGAAAGGTAGGAAGGGACCAGGTTAGAAAAGACTTTGAAGGTGAAATTAAAAGCTTTTATATTTGATCTGCAGGCTATATAAGGTCAAAATAAATCATTTGGTTTGGTGCTGCCATAGCAGTCACAGGCAGAACTTGCAATTAAATAAATCTAAGAACTTTTTAGGGGTGAATTAGTTAAATGTTTGACCAAATATAACAAGCTAATTTTTAAATCGATAATTTTGTATGGCCATTGAATGATGTTATAAATGTCCAAATGGCCCTTGGTAGAAAAAAGTTTTCTTATTCCCTGCATCTCCAGTCTTTAAGAGTCATAATGAAATCCACACTTTCATGATTATTGGAAAGTGTATGTCAGTCTAATCCCCAATGATTCACTCACCATCCCTATAACTTTCCAGACCAAGATATCCCTTCCTGACCACCTCTCCTCTCTATGTATTGACTCTGTTAAAATGTAAACTCTATGAGGGCAAAGACTTTAGTTTGTGTTTGTATCCCAAGAGCTTAGCACAGTGCTTACTGTATAGTAAATGCATACAGTAAGACTTTAATAAATGCTTTTTTTATTCATTCATTCATTCATTCATCTATCAAGGGCCTTGTTGTAATCCAGTTCTTGGAAAGGTTAAACATACTCAAAACTGTGTCTTTTATTGACATATAGTTCTTGAAAAACCAGTCTCTTTCATACCACCATGAGGGATTAGAGTATAGCTTTCTGGAATTTGAAAATATTTAATCCAAATAAATATTTGAATTTGAGCTCAGCAGTAAGAAACAGACTGAAAAATTAAAAAGGCAGTCTAGATAGCATGAAACTTTTAATTTCTGGTACCTTTCTCTATAGTCTGTATGGACTTGAGCCCAACGAGAAGACATTTTAATATGAGAGAACTCCCACTAAAGGTTTGTCCATTATCCTTTTTGACTCCTCTCCAGAACCAAAATTAAGGCCCAGCCTTCTTAACTGCTGCCACATTGGGAGTCTCAGACTTTCATGCCTCCCTAGCCCAGTTGGGGTTTTGGGCTTCCAATGAAACAGTGTATATGATAAAATGCTTTGAAAAAATAGCAAATTTTAGGGGGCAGCTAGGTGGCCCAGTGCATAAAGCACCAGCCCTGGAGTCAGGAGGACCTGGGTTCAAATCTGCCCTCAGACATTTAATAATTACCTAGCTGTGTGGCCTTGGGCAAGCCACTTAAGCCCATTGCCTTGCAAAAAAAAGAAAAAGAAAAATAGCAAATTTCTCTAGGCAGCTAGTCAGAAAGAACTGAGATGAGTAGAGGTGGCCACGGCTAGGGCTAGGGTGAATTCTTGAGGCAGTTTCCAGGGGCTACAGGCCATACTAGGGGGCCCTCTGGCTCTCTAGAATGTCCGGTTTCCCTGCCTTGAGTCCCCGGAGGCCCTGAAGCATCCTAAAAAGTCGGGGAAGTGCAGGTGGCGGTTGGTTGGGCTGGGAGGGGCCGGGGAATGGGATTTTTCCCTCAGCCGCAGGTTTTCTCAGGAGGGGAACCTTGTCACCCGAGGCCTCAAACCTGCCCACCTTCTTCTGCTTCCTTCACACTTCCTTTCCCCTCTGATCCCGAGACTTCCTTCCCACCCTTCCCCCACCCATCTCCCCTCCCTGGACCCCCCAATTCCCCAGAAAAGCCAGCATCCAAGTTCTGCCCCAGATTCCCAGCCTGGAGGCAAACCCTCTGCCTCATTACCACTTCAATAGGCCAAGCTGCAGGCCGAAGCTTGCAGCTCCCAGCCTCCACCCCCGCCTCCCATTTTCCCAGGGGATCTCACCTTCCCCAACGCGGCTGGACCCCACCCAGCTCCTCAGGGGTCATCCACCCTACGGCCCCCCCGGCCACTAAGACCAAAGGGCATGTCCTCCCCACTGGCAAGGCCACCCTAAAACCAGCTCCAGATCTGAGGCAGAATCTTAGGATCCCGGGGAAAGTTACTAGGTTCTTTGGATTTGGTTAATCATTCTCCCCCAACAATCCAATTAATTGGTTTGTTAACCTCTTTCGGTCTTTCCCCTAGGACTTCCCCATCCTTCACAAAATATTCTACTCTCCAGGCAGGGTGCTAATTAAGTGTGGACCCAGAGAGAACTGCTCACAGTTGTGAATCCCCTATCCTCCTCCTAGTGGGGAGCCTGCATGATTTCTCCCATCACACTAGGAAAAGACTTAGTTCTTGGTCAGTGAGTTTTCTAGTTTCCAAACCCAGAGTTCTATCCACTGCCGCCACCTAACTGCCCCACAAAAGGACCCTGGAGGTTGGTAATCAAGGATGGAACAAGAAGGACACTTACTTTTCAAAAGTAGCACAAAGCCACCAATGCCCTGCTCTTACGGTGGCTGGCTTATTGACTCGAGGCTACTTCCTGGGCAAAACAAAGGTGGTTGTGGTTTGTCCTTCCTTCTCTCAGAAGACCAGGGCATCAAGAAGGTGATGCCATGACATGTAAGGGAAGTGGATTTGAGTGAGAGGATGCTGAGCTAGGTCACCAGTCTTGCTTTCTCCTCCAGAGCCATCTGGATCCAGTGGACAGATAAAGAGAAGGACAATTGGAATTGTCCAGGCCGATAAGCAATCAGGGTCAAGTGACTTGTTCAGGGTCACAAAGCTAGTAAGTATCAAGTGTCTGAGTGCAGATTTGAACCCAGGTCTTCCTGACTACAGGACTGGTACTCTATCCACTGCACCTCCTAGCTGTCCAAAGTTTTCTGTGATCTAACCCCACCCCCCAGTTGTTCTCTCCCTCCTCAGATAATTTAAATAAAAAAAGAAAAATCCATGTAATGGATTTGTGCAGGTTAGTTGGATGTAGTTAAGCTAATTCTAATTTTTGTGGATAATACCCAGAGCATCATGGTTTGGGGCTGCCTTCTTCTCTCCTAGAGATCAAGGGGCTGGCCACATCAATCCCATATCATTTCTTTATAGCCTACTTAATATTATTTTTGATGGTCTTAATATCCATAGGAACATGAGTATTAGTGTCAGTGAGTCAAGTCAATGAGCATTTTATAAAACAATAAATTTTTAAATTTATTTTTCCAACTACATGCAAAGATAGTTTTCAACATTCCTCTTTTGTAAGATTGATTTCTATGTTCTTCTTCCTCTCTCCTCCTCTTGACAGCCATAAGTCTGATATAGATTATACATGTATAGCCATGTTAACCATATTTTCATTATGTGAGCATTTTTAAAGCACCTACTATTTGACAATCACTGATAAAGTCCTGGATCAGGGATATTTTCCTCAATTTTCTTTTAGAAGGCTTGCTATTTTTTTAAAATTTTTTGAGCAATGGGGTTAAGTGATTTGCCCAAGGTCACACAGCTAGGTAATTATTAAGTGTCTGAGGCAGCATTTGAACTCAGGTCCTTCTGACTCCAGGGCCTAGTGCTCTATCCACAGCCCCTAGAGGGCTTTCTTTAGAGGCACATTAATGACAGGTGCATTAATCAGTGTTGATTGATTAATTGTCAGTAGACTCCATGGTCAAGGGAAATTTAATGATGGCAGAGTAATTAAATTTGTTCCTTCTAGGCTGTCTTCAAAGCTCAAGAATCTTGGGGACCAGAAGATGAGGAGGGATATTTAACTTTTTCTTTTTATTAGGATCTGTTCTGTTTACTTGGTATTAAGTTCTTTGATTTGATTTTTGTCTTGAGGAGACAACTCCTTCCTACTTTGCCTTCACTGCCATCATGGAGGAAAGAGCTAGAATAATCTATTTACTTATCAATATATGTCCTTAGAGAGAGTGTGATACAGTGGGTAGAGTTGTGCTTCAGCTTAGACTCTGGGTTCAAAAATTATTTAGTCATCTTGGAGCCTCACTCAGTTTCCTCACCTATAAAACAGGAATAATAGAACTGAATGCACTGACGTGAATCACCAGGATAGTTCTACAGCAGAATATAACCATATTGAAAACAGGAAATTTTGTTTTTGTTTTTTGTTGTTATATTCTTTTTTTTTTTAGGTTTTTGTTTTTTTGTTTTTTTTGCAAGGCAAATGGGGTTAAGTGGCTTGCCCAAGGCCACACAGCTAGGTAATTATTTAATGTCTGAGACTGGATTTGAACCCAGGTACCCCTGACTCCAGGGCCCCGTGCTCTATCCACTGCGCCACCTAGCTGCCCCTGCCTTTACTTCTGGTCTCCAAGATTCTTGAGCTTTGAAGACAGCCTAGAAGGAACAGGGTCTAGTGGTGGGTTGAGTCTACAGATGCTGCCTCTTCCCTTTCTTTTCCTAACCCAATAAAATGATTCACTCAGGGGCAGCTAGGTGGCGCAGTGGATAGAGCACCAACCCTGGAGTCAGGGGTACCTGGGTTCAAATCCAGTCTCAGACACTTAATAATTACCTAGCTGTGTGGCCTTGGGCAAGCCACTTAACCTCATTTGCCTTGCAAAAACCTAAAAAAAAAAAAGGATTCATACAAGGTCACACATAGTGTGATAGTAAGTATCAAGAGTTTGAGTTCGAATTTGAACTCAGGTCTAGGTCCGGCGCTCTATTCATTGTGCCACGCAACTGCCCCTGCCCTTTCCTTCTGAGACTTTGGTAGGATGACCAGAGCTGAGAGTTTCTAGAGATGCTCACAAGAACTGGCAGTGAAAGGTGGTGAAGCCAACTGCGAAGGAGGTCCCTCCTGGGCCAGGTGAGGGGGCAGCCCCCAGTAACTGCCAAATTCATCTGGGGGAGTGTTGTTAGGGGGAGAGGCTGATAGTGTTTCTAGTTTTTATATACAAATATATTAAATACATAATATAGATGAATATATATGAAATCCATACACACATATTTACATGAGATTGAGGGAGAGACCAGGATGTTTGTAGAAGCCTGGGAGATACATCTCCTCTTCAGCACAGCTGTGGCACAAGGGTAAGAAGAGCAGGTAAACTCTATTTGAAAGTAGAAAATGTAGTGAAGGCATGTTGAAACCACACTCTTGGGGACAGCAAGGTGACACAGTGGATAGAGCACCAGCCCTAGAGTCAGGATTACCTGAGTTCAAATCTGGCCTCAGACACTTAATAATTGCCTAGCTGTGTGACTTCAGGCAAGTCACTTAACCCTGCTTTTCCTTTAAAAAAAAAAAAAGAAATTACACTCCTGGAAAAACATAGTTTTCTATAAACAGGAGAACAAAAATGAAAGTTTATATATGCAATATTTATAAAATTCGTATCCATAAATTACATATAAACACATAAATATAATATATATTTATATAGAAATCATATTTTATACTTTATATATTTATATAGAATTTATGTAGAAATTATATAAACTCCTATAAATATAATTTTCTCTTTCTCTATCTCTGTGTAAACATATTATATATATACACATCTTCAGATTCAGCAGAGTAGGAAGGTCTCAAGTCCTTGACCTCAAGCCAAGCCCAGGGTGTGGGGTCATGCCCTTAGGAAGTCTGATCACTTATCACAATTGGGAACATAGTTCAATACCCCTAGAAGACCAGAACTAGAGCCTCTTGTCAGGAAGGCATCTTGCAGCTGTGCTGTAACACATGGGAAACCATGCAATTAGGAGAAATCACCCTCTCCTTTCAATGTTAGACTGAATTGAACTAAACAGTCTATCACTGGGTTGAGATATTATTGAATCCATTCATTATTTGGCCCTGTAGTGGTAGGCACATAATAAAGATTGAATTTGAATCTTGATTTCATTCATTTAACAAAATTGATTGATTGGATTTTTAACAATCAAATATAACTCATAGCATCAGTCCCTATCATATGTGCATGTTTCTCTCTCAGTCTCTGTCTGTCTCTCTCCACCCCCCCAACATACAAGCACATGTATGCATATCCATGGATAGAGTTGATAAGCTAAGTGTACTTACACTCTGGATCAAACATTATCCTTTTTATGTTTTGTTTTTTTTTACAAGGCAATGGGGTTAAGTGACTTGCCCAAGGTCACACCTAGGTAATTATTAAGTGACTGAAGCCAGATTTTAACTCAGGTCCTTCTGACTCCAGGGCCAGTGCACTATGCCACCTAGCTGCCCCCCCCCTTTGAGAAGAATGAGAAAGGCCATTGGTATTCAAAAACCTGGGAGAGTTTTTATGTAGGCCTAAGGCCCATAAAGAAACACCATATACAGATAGCTATACACTTGTGGGTGTCACTCTCTAGGTAATTCAGAAGCCTTCATAGGTCACTGTCCTACAGGAACCCAAATGGGGAGATAAAATTACTGGGTCACTGCAAGATCTATTGGGCATCCTCCAGCTTTAATAGCTTAAAACAACCCCAAGATTTTTTGGGACACCCAGCATCCATAAATCCCATTCCAGGCCTCTACATAGATTAGATCTGATTGATTAGTGGTCCTGCTCCATGGCCTTAATGTTCTCAGAGGCAGTAGAGGAGCCCCCTCACAGCCATAGAACTCAGGTGTGCACCTGGCTCATAGGATGATAGAACTGAAAGGGAAATACTTCCAGATTATGCCCCAGAGTGGCAATCTGTTCTCCAAGAGTACAGAGAAGAGGAGATTTAGGGAGAGGATGGAAGAGTCAATTCTAGAGCTGGAAAGAACTTCAGACATCTCCTCATCCAATCCCTTTCCTTTTTATAGATAAGAAAATAGAGGCCTAGTGACTTACCCAAGGTCACTCAGGCAGGATATGAACCTTAGGCCTATGTTCTTTTCTACCTACCACATTGGCTTTTCCTCTCACCTGGGAAATTGCAGCAACATCCTAGTTGAAATACTTGCATCTAATGTTTTCTCTCCCCAGTTCATCCTTTTAACATGCTGTGAAAATAATCTTCCTATAAGCATTAGTTATGACTTTCCCTTTCGTCTCTAGGATAAAGTACAAATTGATTAGCTGAATATTTAAGGCCCTTAATGATCTTAACCCCAGCATACATTTCTAGTCTTACTGGACATGACTCCCTATCATGAATTCTAGGGAGCTAAATGGACTATTGGAGATAGCAATGAACTTGAAAACAAGGTAAGAATTGAGTTCAAATCCAGTGTCTGCTACTAAGTACCTATGTGACTATGGGAAAATCACTTAACCTCTGCCCACTGAGTTTGAATCTGGCCTCAGACACTTGACACTTACTAGCTGTGTGACCTTGGGCAAGTCCCTTAACCCTGACTGCCTCACATCCAAGACCATCTCTAGTCATCCTGATTCCTATCAGGCCACTGGACCCAGATGGTACTGGAGGAGAAAGTGAGGTTGGTGACTTAACACAGAACCCACTCATTCAAATCCAGTTCATGTGCTTGTCACGGCATCCTCCTTCAAGAATGAAGGAAAAACCTTATTATTACTTTTCTCTCTCCTTTATCCTATCCCTCCTCACCAGAGTTTTGCTGCTGACCACCACCTCCCTCAATCTTCCCAATCTATCAGCCCTTCTCCCTTTTCTTTCCCTTCCTCTTCCTACTTTCATTTTGAGATCTCTTTCAGGAGGTAATCAGTGGATTCTTTCAATAACTATTTTGCCCTCTGGTTCTAGAGGAATATTAAGGCAGTTTTCCTTTATAATTTCATTTGTTTTTCTTTTTTTGTTGTTGTTTGTTTTTTCTTTTTTTTTTTTTAGTTTTATTTTGCAAGGCAAATGGGGTTAAGTGGTATGTCCAAGGACACACAGCTAGGTAATTATTAAGTGTCTGAGACCGGATTTGAACCCAGGTACTGCTGACTCCAGGGCTGGTGCTTTCTCCACTACACCACCTAGCCACCCTTCCTTTATAATTTCTTGAAAAACCTTGTCCAGGCTCTTTTTTTTTTGATCATGACTTTCAAATAGGCCAAAAATTCTAAAATTTTCTCTTCTGGAATAATTTTCCAAGAGGGTTGCTTTTCCAATGATGTATTTTATGTTTTCTCCTATTTTTCATTTTTTTAAATTTTGTACAAACATAGGGGAAAATAGTAGGAGAAAAACAGAGTTAGTAATTATAACTGAGAAAGTGAATGGGGGGCAGTTAGGTGGTGCAGTGGAGAAAGCACCAGCCCTGGAGTCAGGAGTACCTGGGTTCAAATCTGGCCTCAGACACTTAATAATTACCTAGCTGTGTGGCCTTGGGCAAGCCACTTAACCCTGTTTGCCTTGCAAAAACCTAAAAAAAAAAAAAAAAGACTTACATGAACTGATGCTGAGTGAAGTGCACAGAATCAGAACAGATGATCAATTATTATACATTTAACTCTTCTCAACAATATAGTGGCAATGACAATTCAAAAAAACTTGTGATGGGAAAATGCTAGAGAAAGGACTAAGGAGTCTGAATAACGCAGACCAAAGCACACTATATTCACTTTAAATTGTTTTTTTGTTTTTCCTTTCTCATGGTTTTTTCCCTTTTGTTCTGATTTTTCTTTTACATTGACTAAAATGGAAGTATGTTTAACATGATTGTACATGCATAATTTATATCTGATCATTTGCCATCTTGGGGAGGGAGGAGGAAGAAAAAGCTGGAACTCAAAAACCTTACAAAATGAGGGTTATCTTTACATTAATTGAAAAAAAACTAAAAAAAAAAAAAAGATTTCTTGCTGTCCCGGGGAAGGGGGGAAAGAAGGGCAGGGAAAGAGGGAGAAAAATGTGAAACTCAAAATCCTCCAAAAAAATGAATGTCAAAAACTATCTTTACATGTAAATGGAAAAATATTAAAAGAAAAAATAATAAAATTAAAAATGAGTATAAAAATAGAGGATTAACTGTGATGATATAGTCAAATGATTAATATGTAAACATTTCTGGAAGCTTTGAATTGCTATATAAATGTAAGCTAATATGTACAATGCTACATTAGCTATTAAGTGCTTTGCCAGCATCATTTGCCATTTGCTTAGGCAAGTAATTTCATCTTTGTAGTACTGGTCTTCTGTTAAATCATCAAATCAACTAGCATTTATTACGTGTCTCACAGTGAATGGAGGGCTGGGGATGAAGGCAGGAAAACTCATCTTCATGAGTTCGAATCTGCCCTCTGAAACTTACTAGCTGTATGACCTTGGATATGTCACTTGGCCCTGTTTGCCTCAGTTTCATCTATAAAATGAGCTGAAGATGGACATGGCAAACTACTCCAGTGTCTACCAAGAAAATCCTAAAATGGGGTTATGAAGAGTCAGACACAACTGATAAGAATGAAGAATGAACAAGAAGTCAGCTATTAGTCAACAAACATTTATTCAGTGCTTTTTATGTGTCCCACCTGATACAAAGTGCTGGTGGTACCAAGGAAGATACATTCTAATGGAAGATGCAGCATACCAATAACAACATACCTACATACAAAAAAATATATATGTATATATATAAATATATGTATATAAAATATAACATATATACATATATATATATATATATGAATAAATGTGGTTGGAAGGTGATTTAAGAGGAAAACTCTGGAAAAGAAATAAGTCCTAAAGGAAATTGAGAAAGTTAGGAGACCAAAGGGAGGAGAGAGAGCATTTCTGGCTTGGTGATCAGCTAATTAAAAAACCACAGGGTGAAGAAGGAAAGGCAGATTATCTATCTTATTGTTGTTCAGTCATTTCAGTCATGTCTGACTCTGTGATGCCATTTCGGGTTAATTGGAGAGGTTTGCCATTTCCTTCTACAACTCCTTTTTACAGTTGAGGAAACTGAGGCAAATTGGCAAATTGGGTGAAATGACTTGCCCAGGAAGGGTTGCACAACTAATAAATATCTGAGGTCATATTTGAACCGATGATGAGTCTTCTTGACTTCAGACCTGACTCTCTATCCCCCGCACCACCTAGCTGCCTCTTGATTCCTTCTTTTACCTACGTCACAGTTTTTTGGGGAATTAAATGAGATCTCTCTCTCTCTCTCTCTCTCTCTCTCTCACACACACACACACACACACACACACACACACACACACACACACACACACAAACACAGTACTATATAAATACGAATTTTTATTATCTCCCCTATTTCTTTTTTAGGTCACTTGATATGGTCTGACATGGTCTCCAACCAGTACTGGAGAATACACTCTGCTACTTGTCATTTATATTATCTAATATAAAATTATATTAGATGCCTAGACTGAGCCTATTTTTAAAGAGAGCAGAAGGGAAATCTGTATGCCTCTCCCTAACTGCATTAATTAATTATTAGTCTTAAACTCTTATGGACGCATAGATCAGTGTGGACAGCCAAGAACCATGCCTTTTAATTCTTATATATTCCCCAAAGTCCTTGTATACTTCTGTGTACACCTCAGGTGTCAGATTAGCTGTTGACCAAAATAACATCCTTATGTCAGAGTCAATGTACAGTGTGTCTGACTGTGCTTAATCAAATCCATACAAGTTGAAAGGCTCTACCACAGGTGAGGCACAAATAGTTCATATGAACATTTGGAATGGAACTGCCTCTAAATCTGCACCAGTCTTCAGAACATGCCACCTAAATGATTGAATTTATGCAGAACGCATCTTACAATGTCATTTTCTAGTCCTCTAGGAAAACCTGTCTTACCATTGGTGAATCACTCAACATATGCAAATATTATGCAAATTACAATTATTTCAAAGTTCACATTTTAAAAAAGTCAATTTCAGCCTTAGTTTGAAAGTAATAAAATATAACTTAGTGCTTTAAATCAGAACATTGTGAAGAATTCAGAAATTTTCTGAACAAATCATTTAGTTGTATATGCAGATTTCCCTGATAATCAGTAAAAAATTCAGTTCAATAAACAGTTATTAGCCACTAGGCCTGTGCCCTAGGAAGATACTATTTTGCCACCACCGGAAGGATGGCTTGTAGAGGGGAACAACTAGAGTCAGGGGAACCAGTTAGGATGCTATTTTAATAGTTCAGGTGAGATGGGGAAAGCCTGAGGTAGATCAAGGAGGATGAAGATTGGGAAAAAAGTAATTGAATTTGTTAACTATGAGGTTAATGTTAAACTTTGAGAGCAATTTCAGTAAAATAGGAATAGAAAACACTGTAAAAGGCTGAGAAATGAGTAGGTGGTGAGACAATGGAAACTTCAAGAGGTAACTACCTTGCTTCCTTCAAGACAGCTCACATCCTACTTACTTCAAGAAGCTTTGCCTTGCCTTCTCCCCATCCTGTCACCATCCTTCCTTTTAAGATTATTTTGTATTGTTCTAAGTCATTAATTAGAGAAATGCAAATTAAAGTTTCTCTGAGGTACCACCTCACACCTCTCAGATTGGCCAATATGACCAGAAAGGGCAATGATCAATGTTGGAAGAGTTGTGGGAAATCTGGGACACTATTACACTGTTAGTGGAGCTGTGAACTCATCCAACATTTCTGGAGAGAAATTTGGAACTACGCCCAAAGGGCAACAAAAATGAGCGTACCCTTTGACCTAGCAATACCACTACTGGGTCTATACCCTGAAGAGATGATGAAAAAGGGTAAAAACATCACTTGTACAAAAATATTTTTAGCAGCCCTGCTTGTGGTGGCAAAGAATTGGAAATCAAGTAAATGTCCTTCAATTGGGGAATGGCTTAGCGAACTGTGGTATATGTATGTCATAGAAGACTATTGTTCTATTAGAAACCAGGAGGGATAGGATTTCATGGAAGCCTGGAGGGATTTGCATGAACTGATGCTGAGTGAGATGAGCAGGACCAGAAAAACACTGTACACCCTAACAGCAACATGGGGGTGAAGTTCAACCTTGAAGGACTTGCTCATTCCATCAGTGCGACAATCAGGGACAATTTTGGGCTGTCTGCAAAGGAGAGTACCATCTGTATCCAGATAAGGAGCTGTGGAGTTTGAACAAAGTACAAGGACTATTTCCTTTAATTTAGGGGAAAAAAACCCAGATATCTTATTGTCTGATCTTGTTATCTCTTAGACTTTTTGTCTTTTCCTTAAGGATGTGATTTCTCTCTCATCACACTCAGTTTGGATCAATGTACAACATGGAAACAAAGTAAAGACTGACAGATTGCTTTCTGTGGGGGGGGGGAGTAAGATGGGGGATAATTGTTAAATAATATCTTTAATAAAAAAGATTATTTTGTATCAGCAGTTTTTTTTGCTTTGGGGTAGCACTGGAAATGGAGGGGATGTCCATTAACTGCAGAACGGCTGAACAAGTTGTAGTATATGAATGTGATGAAACACCACTGTTCTGTAAGAGATGATGAGCAGGCAGATTTCAGAAAAACCTGGAAAGACTTCTATGAGCTGATGCTGAGTGAAGTGAGCAGAATCAGAACTTTATACACACACACTAATAGCAACATTGTGCGATGATCATCTTGAATGATTTCACTTTTCTTAGCAATACAATGATCTAAGACAATTCCAAAAGACTCATGATGGAAAATGCCATCCATAGCCAAGGAAAGAATAAAAAGGGGACTAAATGAGTTACTTATAACTAGCTGGACAGTTAACAAAAGGAGGCCCATTTTGCCCCAATACAGAAAGGATACAATAGCAATAGGGTACAGCGGCAGTTTCTCAGGATGTAGCTCCCCCCCCCCCCCCCCCCCCCCCCGCCTTCATTTGGAAAAGCATATTTGGTAATTTGAATGGTCTTCAGAAATTCAACAAGGTAGAGGGCCCTGCGTCCATCTGGGTGGAACTTTTTGAATTCATAGGTCATCAGGAAACTGTGTCAAAGGAGACCAGGGACAATCAAGTTCCAATGATATTTTTGTTGCTTTTTAGGGGAAATTTAATTCCTGTGGTAGTGAAATGAGGAATCCTGGTCCTATCATATAGGTGTTGTCAAGGACTAAGAATTTATTGAATGGTAATGACCAATGGAAAGGGTTGAAGGATTCTAGAGTGGTGATGTGTACTGAGGTGAACTGGCATGGATTTCAGGCTTGGTAGGGTGATGAGTGAAATCAGAATGAAGGTGATCTATTAAGAGAATAGGGAGAGAATGAGGGATCTAAGCAAGAGCAAATATAGCAGGAGAGAAGGACTGGGAGAAGTAAAAGAGCAGGAGACTTGCCAGAGAAAATTTCAGAACCAAGATCTTGGAGCTGGGTCTAAGTGATAGGAAGTTTAAGATGTAGATAGGTGACTGTAAATGAAGATGAAAGCCATGTACTTTAAGGGTTGTTTTGTTTTTGTTTTTGTTTTTTAGTTTTAGCAAGGCAGTGGGGTTAAATGGCTTGCCCAAGGCCACACAGCTAGGTAATTATTAAGTGTCTGAGGTTTCGAATTTGAACTCAGGTCCTCCTGACTCCAGGGCCCATGCTCTATCCATTGCGCCACCTAGCCACCCCTATAGCCATGTACTTTAAAGGCAGGTGCTTCTGATTAGGAATATACTCATCCTTCCTCCTTTTTCTTTTGGTGTTATTTGCTATTAATTCTCCTAGAGATTTCCATCAAACTATTGTCCCAGATGGAGACCATTGAATTACTTCCTTTTCTGAGGTTTTCTGGGAGAATCATCAGGGAAGGACCTGAGTACTTACTCTCCATATCCCTACCTTTCACCCTATCCTAGTCATCAAACTACAGAAAATCAAAAGTAGATTCCATTTGGCGATGTTGGAGGGAACTCCCTGAACTGTTTGATCACACACAAATTGAATTATCTAAAAACAAAACAAAGTTGCATATGGCTGCATGATAATTTATTCAAACATAATTGTTGGACCAAAGATTAAATAAAAATATCTGACACAGAAATTTTTTATAGGTATCATAACAGAAAAAATTTCAATGGTTTATTAGCAAGTATAGATATATAATAATCACAATGTGGAGTAAATAAGGAATGATCCTGTATACTGTTCAATTTTCATTTAATAATTCTCATAAACAGCATCCTAACTGGCTAAACTGAAACCTCCTTAATCCCTAAATCAAAAAAAAAAAATAAATTGATAATGTGGCATTGTTAGAAGTTTTCTTTAAATAAAGAGAAAGAGGCATTTAGGAGTAAAGAAATTTCAGGTCAAAAGTCTTCTAGACTGAGGTTCTTGATTGGTTATGATGGTACAGGATTCCTTGGCTAAGTTTTGCAACAAACAGTGAGATGATGTCATCATTCCCTGTCTTCAGAGCCAAATCATATGCTGACTGCCCTTCTTTATTTTTCTTTTGAATATCTGCATTGTATCTGCAAATAAAATACATGAAAATGGAAGTGGTTTGGGAAAAGTGTATCTAGTCATTTATATATATATATGTATATATATATATGTATATATATATATAATATACCATAGAGCTCAGGCTAACTGATCCTTGTGCCATCTGGCTTTCATATGGAGATAATGATTTTATCTGGCACAAGAAATATATGTACATTTGGTCAATAAAGAAAAGCATCAGAGCTATGCATTTTATACTTCATTTTGAGGTGATATCATTCTCTTTTTTAAAAGATTTTATTTATTTTGAGCTTTACAATTTCCCCCCCTATTCTTGATTTCCTCCCCCCACTGCCCCCCCCCACAGAAGGCAGTCTATCAGTCTTTACATTTTTTTCCATGGTATACATTGATTTAAGTTGAATGTGATGAGAGAGAAATCATATCCTTAAGGAAGAAAAATAAAGTATAAGACATAGCAAAATTACATAAGATAACAGGTTGTTTTTTTTTCCTAAATTGAAGGTCTTTGGTCTTCGTTCAAACTCCACAATTCTTTCTCTAGACACAGATGGTATTCTCCATCGCAGACAGCCCCAAATTATCCCTGATTGTTGCCCTGATGGAATGAGCAAGTCCATCAAGGTTGATCATCAACCCCATGTAGCTGTTAGGGTGTACAGTGTTTCTCTTGTTCTGCTCATCTCGCTCAGCATCAGCTCATGGAAATTCTTCTGGACTTCCCTGAATTCCCATCCCTCCTGTGTTCATTTTTGATATACTCGTATATGTTGTTTAGATGTAATAGGAAATATTGTCCAAGATTTAGAATTGTATATTTTATAGAAATATCCCCTCATGGGAATTCAGGGAAGCATGGAAGGATTTACATGACCTGATGCTGAGTGAGATGAGCAGAACCAGAGAAACACTGTACACCCTAACAGCAACATGGGGGTGATGATCAACCTTGATGGACTTGCTCATTCCATCAGGGCAACAATCAGGGACAATTTTGGGATATCTGCAAAGGAGAATACCATCTGTGTCTAGAGAAAGAATTCTGGAGTTTGAATGAAGACCAAGGACTATTATCTTTAATTTTAAAAAAAAACCCATTATCTTTTATATAATTTTGCTATCTCTTATACTTTATTTTCTTCCTTAAGGATATGATTTCTCTCTCATCACATTCAACTTAGATCAATGTATACCATGGAAACAATTGTAAGGACTAACAGACTGCCTTCTGGGGGGGGGGTGGGGGGAGGGAAGCAAGATTAGGGGAAAAACTGTAAAATTCAAATTAAATAAAATCTTTCTAAAAAAAAGAAAGAAAGAAAAGAAAATGACCACCAAAAGGGCGATGCTTTCATTGTGCCTTTGAAAGTCCTTCATTCACCAGTTCAGAGTTACATTGACTTGAAAGGCAAGATACAGCTCTTCTAGTTCTTTCTATAGGGCTGGCTTTTCAGTATCCTGAATCATTCTTCTAAGTCCCCTTTGCAGAGGATTATTCACTCTGCTCACATTTCACTTCTCTCTTCTCAATATCTGATTCACTCAGGAACCAATGAACTCACCTCAGTAAGGCTACTATGCATTTTTTTCCTTCTGGTCCCAGCAGACATGCTTCATGAAGAGCTGTGTTTCTGAGCCTGTTTGGAGGAGGAGAAAAGTCTGTTTTATTCCTCATTAAGGCAGTGGAATCATCAGGAGCAGATGTTATAAGTCGAGGATGGTCTCTAGTGGGGAGCTACCAAATAATGCTAAGAACCAACATGGACTCTACCTCAAATCCACCAAGGACATACTCACTAATTGTGGAAGATCACATCAGTTTTCTCCTTTTTAGAGAGGCTGAGAAGATGGATGAGTTTAAGTTGCAGAAAGAAAGAGAAGTCTTATAAATATTAATATGAATAAATATATATGACCCTTGTGTCAAATACATCTTCCTAATATGAAGTGCACATACATACATACATGTATACCTATGTGAATCTCTATACACATGTTTTGAGAAATATGGGAACTTCAATAGAGAGCACCCACTCCAAATCTCTCCTACAAGTACTTATATTCACAAGGTTTCAAAACGTAGATACAATAAAGAAAACACATTTGTGTTCATCAAAATTCCTTTCTCTTTTTGGTAGGCCTCCACCTCTTCCTTCCTCTTGGCACTTGTACTGTTCTTGTGATGTATAAAGCACCCTAAGTGGGCCCCCATTAGGGAAAAGGAAAGCAAGAGTCCAAAGAAGTCACTGTTTTCCCTCAGTGACTTGTATGGCATCTTTAATTTATAATAGACTAGGTGAGGTTCCTAGTGAGGGGAAAGGGCCTATTTTCTGCTATTTTTCACTGGCATAGTCATTGGCTAGGTTTTCCTCCCCTCCAGCTCTGCTATCCCTGCTTCATATTGCCATCAGAAATTATGGATCTATCTTGTTCTCTCTTTCTCTCCATGTTGTTGTCCTCAGTTTTGCTTGGTTTCTTGTTCCTTGGGAAATGGTGTCAGTCCCTTAGCAGCTGGACCAAAAAATGATTATACTAGAATCTCAACCTGCAATGTGGCCAAAAGATGCTTTTAAGTGAGGGCAGGAATCTTCTTTTATTCAAGTAAAATAACACAGCTCTACTTTACCACAGATTTCGTTTTTCAACCTGAGTTACAATGAGTGGATCCACGTTTTTCTTTCCTCTAGTGTCAGCACTTCCCAGTAGGTCTTTAGGTCTAGTGCCTTTCTTCTGTTATTTCCAGTTTATCCTGTATACAACATGTTATATCTTCCATTAGACTATGAACTCCTTGGGAGCAGGGACTTCTCTTTGTATCTCTAAAACTGTGCCTGGTATACTGTAGGTGATTAATAAATGTTTACTGACTGAGGAGATGGGAGAAGGTGCAGAAAGGCCTCTTGAATGTTTACCCTCCCTTTCCATTTTCCTTTCTACTTCCTATCATATTGTAAATTCCTTCTGCATAGATCTCTGAAAGGAAAGAGATGAGGAAGGATGATACCAGCACTCTAGAATGACTCTGGAATGTGATCAGCTTTGCCCTACAAACCACTGGAGGCTCATGTTCCTGCTATAGGTACAAGGAATCTGTTTTTAGCTAATGATGTATCACACTGGTACTACACATATAATACTTGGAGTTCATAGAGACCACTTGTGATACCTGCTAGAGTTCTTTATAATTACTTATTATTCCTAACAGTATTACATATGCTCTCTTCTCTTCTCCTGCCACTGCTCTTGGTACAGACATTGGTACAGACCTTCATCAATAGCCTGATGGTTGAGGCCTGCCTCAAGTCCATCATCCATTCAACTTTCAAAAGCGCAGATCTGACCATGTAGCTTACCTTACTCAGTAAACTCCAGTGGTTCCTTATCTTCTCAAGGATTAAACATAAAATCCTCTTTTTTGGAATTCATTTATAACCTGTGCCTGCCCTCACATTTTCCAGTCTTCTTACACCTTACACTCCCCTGGCACCCATACTCTGTGATCTGGTGATTTGCCTCCTTGCCATTCCTTGAACATGATACTCCCTTTCCCAACTTGAGGCACTTTTACTGGCAGTCCTCCATGCCTGTAATGGCCCTCCTCATTTTCACCTCCCAGCTCCTCTGATTTCCTTCAAGTCCTGGCCAAAAGTTAACATTCTACAGGAAGCATTTCCCAATCTCCCTTAATTCTAGTGCCTTTCTTCTGTTGATTATTTCCAATTTATCCTGTATACAACAGTTATATCTCTCTTTAGACTATGAAGTCCTTGGGAGCAGGGACTTTTCTTTTTTGTATCTCTAGAACAGTGCCTGGTATACTGTAGGTGATTAATAAATGTTTACTGACTGATTGAATCCAGTTTGATTTGCTGATCAGCCACAGGCAAAACAATTTACATGTTTTATGTGAGAATTTATCATGTAGGATTGATTTATTGCGAGAATAAGGCTTGGTTGATATATTTAGGATTAAAATGAATCAGGACAGGACTCTGGAAATCAATCAGAAGGCTAAATAGGAACAATGACACCAAAATGTCCTTAGGCAGTGGGAACTGCATAATGCTCCATCTCTTTATATTCTCCATTTATGCTGTTTTTCCTACATAAGTTTGTTGTGAATGGCAAGTTAAGTACATATTTGTTTTAAAGTTCCAGTTTTTTTCCTTTTCTTTTAGCTTTATCTACTCCTCTTAACTACACTAAGGAATTTCCATCAAGCCATTGTGATCTGTAGGTTCCAGTCCAAAATGGTGCCTAATGGACCAGTTGCCTTCCTGAGGCTTTCTGGGAAAGCCTCAGTGCTATTACCACAAGCCTTCTTTGATTTTTTCAGGTGTAACATACTAATATGGGATTAGGAAGAATGAGGGGTAATATGGGGAAATTTGAATAGAGTATGGTCTCTATTTAAAACTTGGGGGAGGGGCGGCTAGGTGGCGAAATGGATAAAGCACCAAGCCTTGGAGTCAGGAGTACCTGGGTTCAAATCACTTAATAATCAGACACTTAATAATTACCTAGCTGTGTGGCCTTGGGCAAGCCACTTAACCCCATTTGCTGTGCAAAAACCTAAAAAAAAAAAAACCCAAAAATTTGTGGGTCAACTTGCCTAGGGATATATAACATTTTTGTATAATTTTAACCTAGAACTGCCTATACAATGGTCTATCAATTTTTCATGTTCTATAGGTAAGGGAAAGATATGACCACCATAATGGTCAATGAAATGAAGGACATGAAAATGTGAAGGCAAAATATGTTGATAGAGAAACAACACAACCATCCTGACAACAGCTTTTTGACTAAACTTATCTAATATTTCCCAGGGAATCAACTGGTATTGCATCCATTCTTCTGATGATATTGTTGCCCAAAGTCAATGGGTGTCAGGATAATTCCACTGCAGTCAATAACCACTTGTAAAATGTGTCTGCTATGTATAAAATAAATGATTTATTCATTCTCTTTGATATAAAAAAATTAAAAATAAAACTTGGGGGATCAGATAAGACTTTCAATTTATTGAAAGTATCTGAAAGGTTACTCTAGATCAGCTAAACCAATTAACAAGTCCACAGATCCTGAAAGATGACTGTTAAAAATGTCTCAAAAGAAATTGCTATATCTAAAAGATACCAGATTATAGACAAATAAGAATCTAAATAAAATAATAGAAAACTATATCACTTTACCCTCACTTCCAGCCCCTCAAGATGCAATGATGTTTATGTGGATGTGTGTGTGTGTGTGTGTGTGTGTGTGTGTGTGTGTGTGTGTGTATGAATGAGAGAAAAAAATGGGAAAAGAAAATCATCACAAAAGAAAAGGACACCTCCCTTTGAAGGATATTAACAGAAGTGTGTTAAGTTTTTACAGGATAGGTAGGGCTTCTTTTAAGCAATGTCCTTATGTGTTTCCACTCTTTTCTTGTACTAGAGAACTCTAGCCAGTGGGTACTGTTTTTTGGTTTTTGGTTCTTACCCCTTTTCTTCTCTAAAGCTATGTCCCTTATCACTTGATGGAAACACAGAGCTGGAAGGGGTATCATTTTTCCTGTTGGTAAAATGAAGTGATTGGATCAGATACTTTCTAAGGACTATGGAGGTCAAGTGACTTGCCCAACCCTAGCATAGCTAGGATTGGAACCCACTTCAGTGCTTTTGTCACTAAATGATATACTGGTCTGGTTTGTAGGAAAGGATGAAAGACTCGCTGTCTCTGAGAAATCATCTGTCCTTATTTTAGGTACTTTAAAAGGCTGTTACTATTAAACACACTATAGGGAAACATACAAAGGGTTTAAAAAAAAAGCTACCTTTAGGTCATAATGGCTAGTTGTGGTCTTCTATGACAGTGGCCTCCTAATGGGGTCCAGCCATACCTCTGAGGGCTATGCCTTGGTGCTCACCACTTGGAGGATGGGAACGTATTTCTGTTGGTCACTCATGGTCTTTGTCTCAAAGAAAACCTCATGACCTCTTTTTCATCTTCTTGAGCTCCTTTTGGGACTGTACTTGTATATATGTTTGACTAATAGTTAATACATGCTTATTCTTTCCACTGGCCTCCTGGAACAATTTAACTCTTTCCACACCCAAGTGGAGCCCACTGCAGGATTAAAACCTAACAGTGGGGGCAGCTAGGCGGCACAGTGGATAGAGCACTGGCCCTGGAGTCAGGAGGACTTGAGTTCAAATCTGACCTCAGACACTTAAAAATTACCTGTGTGGCCTTGGGCAAGCCACTTAACCCCACTGCCTTGCAAAAACCTAAAAACAAAAAAACAAAACCTAACAGTGACTTAGGTAAGCAGATATGAAGGCAACACTTCTTTCCAACATATGCAAACTATAAGCCTGTTCCTTTCCAGGACCCAATTCTAGGGCAGGCATCCAGAATCTAGGCTCCAGGGCAATGGACTCTGTCCATTCTCCTCTGCCTCCCTTTTCATTTCTGTGGACAGAGTAGCCCAGCATAAGCAGGTATGGTGACTGAAATCTGTATAGAAGATCACATTACATTTTCTCCCAACCTACGTTTTTCCTAACTTCCCTATTTCTGTCAGAGGCATCACTACCCTTGCTCCCACACATCCAGTTTGTTCCTCTCAACACCTCTCACATATTTCCCCTTCTCTGCACTCATACAACCATCACCACTTGTCTGAACTGCTGCAGTAGCTTTGTTATATTCTCCCACTCTAATCCATCTTTCCTGCAACAGTCAAAAGGATTTTCCAAAAGAACAGTTCTGACCACATCACTCCCCTAATGAATAAACTCTCCTAGCATCATTTTAATTTTTAAAAATTATTGGCATATTAGAAAATTATATAATTTATAAATACATCAATATGTATATGGATACAATCTTTTTTTTTTTTTTACTGATGGGTACCCAATGTTTGGAAACCTCAGCTTTATACAGTTGTAGGACACAGGCTTTATTTCTTCTTGGTTTCTCTTTGGCTACTCCCCAGAGTCCTAGTCATCTTTTTTTTTTTAATGCAATGAAATGCAATGGGGCTAAGTGGCTTGCCCAAGGCCACACAGCTAGGTAATTATTGTCTGAGGTCAAATTTGAACTCAGGTACTCCTGACTCCAGAGCCACTGCTCTATCCACTGCGCCACCTAGACATCCTCTAGTCATCCTTTCTTAATGATCAACTCTAGGATAAGCCAATCGATGTCATTAGGACTGTTAACATACTGTCCTTATGAGAACAAATTTTGGGTTCTAGTCACTTTAGTTTGGTAAAATAGCAGGCATTTCAGTCATCCTGGAACTTTCCCCTTTTACCATCCATTTTCTGTGCTGCTTCATTCATAATATGGAAGTCACATGCCATGAAGGCAATTCCTAAGAATAGTCTTCTCTTGGGCATCCCACATGTAAGAAATAGTTGCTTTCTTTTATCGTTGAGACCCTCCTATACAAGGCTCTGGGAAGTCCTGACTTCCCCAGAATTTCAGGTTGAAATTCAGTAATTCAAACATGTATAGTATTTAATAAATGCTTATTGATTGACCCATATGAACCTTCTCCTGTTGTTGGAATCCTTAACCTTATCCCTACTGCAACTATAGGGGCTTACCTAGATGGTTAAAACGGTACAGTGATTTAGGTGTCTGCAACAGCTTCCAGTATAGCCACACCATGTGCCTCTCCTTCCCGTGACCCAAGAGCATGGCAGGACCTTTCGATGGGCTCTGTGCTCCAGGCCAGTAGATGGTTAAGAGTTCCACTCTTTCCCAATCCCCTTTTTATTTTTAGAGGAACATCAATGATCCATTGGAGACATCAATATTTAGCCTTGAAGAACTGTTCAGACATTCTTTTTGTTTGTTTGTTTGTTTTTTGGTTTCTTTTTAGGGTTTTGCAAGGCAAGCGGGGTTAAGTGGTTTGCCCAAGGCCACACAGCTAGGTAATTATTAAGTGTCAGACCGTATTTGAACCTGGGTACTCCTGACTCCAGGGCCGATGCTTTTTATCCACTCCTCCACCTAGCCGCCCCCTGTTCAGACATTCTTTGTGACCTTTGACTATCTTCTCTTTCAGTTGATGTGATCAAAACAAATCCAACAGTCTCTTATGATGAATGTCTTGGCCTTTATTGGTGAGGTTGACTACAGAGTACTTTTTCCTATGACAGTCATGGTAGGCAGACACTATGAGATCTAACCTGACATAACCCTTTTCCTGGGCTGATCCTGGGATCTCCATGTTGCTTCCAACTGCAAACCTTCCTTTCAATCTCCCCTTCCCTTCCCTTGTTGGACCTAAAATTTCAATTCCATCTTAGGAAACTACTGATGTGACCTTAGGAAAGATACTTAATCTTTTCAGTTGCTTCACTGTAAAACCACTCAGTGCTCTCTAAAGTCCCTTCAGTCTCTAAATTCAATGACCCTTCCAT
Organism: Macrotis lagotis; assembly: GCF_037893015.1. Lineage (NCBI taxonomy): Eukaryota > Metazoa > Chordata > Mammalia > Peramelemorphia > Peramelidae > Macrotis > Macrotis lagotis. The sequence continues at coordinate 170,913,845 of NC_133658.1, read as the reverse complement.
TATATTCCCGATTCTGGAACTCCGGGCTCACAGCTTATTGTAAGAGGCACATAACTGGTTATCCTTGGGGCAAATCAACTGTGGACCACCATTCCTGATCCTCTTATTAACTTTCCTATAACATCTTATTTTTATTTCTGTGGGGGGGGGGGAGGGAAGCAAGATTGGGGGAAAATTATAAAACTCAAATAATATCTTTAATAAAAATAAATTTTAAAAAACATCTTATTCTTATAAATATCCTTTATTACTACATCATGGAGCATATTCCTTTTCTGGAACATGGAAAGAAGAGAAGGAATGAAATTTTAATCATACATTAAATATTAAATCATTCCTTTTCATCTGTCAGGATGGGCACATGATAAAAACATACAGCATTGGTAGGAAGATCCTTCCAAAGGATGCTCAATAGTATCAAGTCTATCATCACTGTGGTATGGGAGGAACTTTATATCTAGTAACATTTGTAGGGAGGCTGCAAACTTTTCAGTCATGAAAAACATGGATAAAAAATAATCTTTGAGGAACAACTATGTGTTGCAATGGATAAAGTACTAGCCTTGGAGTCAAGAGGACCTGAGTTCAAATTCAGCCTCAGACACTTAATAATTACCTAGCTGTTTGACTTTGGGCAAATCACTTAACCCCATTGCCTTAAATAAAAAATTAGTAACCCTTGAGAATTTGAGTTGGTTTTTTCCAGATATTGGGGCCTACGCCAGATGTCCCCATTCCAGACCATTATTTGTTGAATTATGAAACTTACTAGGGAGAAAAGTTTGGATTAATTCATATTTCAATCTTTCATCCAAAACATGCATCTTACCAAAGTTAGGTAGAATTGTCTTAAGATTAAAGCACAGAGTTTTGAACTGGAATGAATCATGGAAATCAGTTATTCTACCTCACTCATTTTACAGTTAATGAAACTCAGGTCATGAGATGCTGAGATACTTGGACTCCTTTGGTTAGTGGCAATGGAAGCCAAGTGCCTCTAATTTTTATTTTCTACTCTGTAATTACATGCAATAAAATAAGTGATAATATATTCAGATGCATCTGGCACCTTATATTCGGGATTATTGTTAAGCCATTTTCATACTGTCATGAATAAGCCAATATTCTACCACAAGTAGTTTGGATAAAGAGAGATTAAAAAAAAACCTCATCTCATGGATAGTCTAAGAATTTCAAAATGTCAATCATTTATACAATGTAAGGCCCTAGTATGTTAGGAGGACCCTTTGTGGAGGATTTATGTTAAAACATGAACAAAAGTCACACAGGATGAGGGAATTAGCTTAAGATTCGTCTTAACAGGATGTACCCATATTGGTGAGATTACAAGATCTCTTAAGTTATCATTGAAGTAAATGAGAGACCTGGTCCTTCTGCAGATTCCAATTAAGGCTCTTGATGGCAAGGAGAGATAATGGCTAGCTACTTTTCCCTTATGCTTTGCTGAAGGAAATTCAAGATTAGCAAGGTGATCACAAATGTGCTAGGCAGCAAAAATGTCTGTGACTTTTCAGAGTAGCTTATGAAGGGGTGTGCTGCAAAAATTTAATTGTCGTATCTCAAGGCCTATACAATGAGGAAGTTGGACTTAATAGTTTCTAAGGCCCTTTCTAGCTCTAAATTTTATGACTGTGTTTTATGATGGTGCTTTCCATAATGCCAAATCAGTCTTTTATTATCCTATTAGCAAATGATAATTTTTTTTGTCCTATCTGAACCACGAGTGATAGTAAGCATTTTGAATATTCTCATTTGCTGCAACTCTAATCTGGGAACATTTTTCAATTAAGGGGTTTCTGTCTTGAGTGAAATTTTTTTTAGGTTTTTGCAAGGCAATGAGGTTAAGTGACTTGCCCAAGGCCACACAGCTAGGTGATTATTAAGTGTCTGAGGCTGGCTTTGAACTCAGGTCCTCCTGACTTCAGGGCTGGTGCTCTAACCACTGCGCCACCTAGCTACGACCCTTGAGTGAAATTTTTTAAAAACTGCATTATCACCAAAGTTTCTGGGAATTTCCTTCTTTATAATGAAAATTCACTTTCCTCATAGTATCTGAAGTCTTTCTTCTACTATGATCAAGCTAAGAGCTTCTACAACTTAATTCACTGATTAATTTATCAGTAACTACCAACACTATTACTTAAGATACTGGAGAAATTCTGTTTACATGAAGAGGAAACTGTAGCCTAGAAGGAAACGCATGGCACCCATAAATGACTGTTAACTATAGAGAATAATTTCACTCTGTGTGCTCAAGGTCAATGTGTTAGGGGTTTGTTAGTCCCAAAGGTGGAAAAATTCTCTGCAGATTTTTAGCTCCCAACAGAACAAAGCGAACTCTAAATGAACTCTGAGCTATCTTAGTATATATGATGAGGGCCAGAGGCAAAGGGGATGGATGAATTTAAAATTCATGTGATCTGCTCTTGGGGACAGAGATCAACACATCCTTGGGACAATCTGTTCCATGAAAAGATTTCTCTCAAGCAAATGAGACTTCTGGTTTTCATCAACCTAAGGTGTAGGTAGGAACCAAAATTCAACCTGTCCTCTTCTCAAATTTATCATAGGACACCAAATTTAAAATGTATCTTGTAGCACTTGTACTTTTCTAAGGAGAGGGGCCCTGTTGATCTATGTTTTGCATGGTTATAAATATAGAACTTATTTCAGATTGCTTTCTTTTGCGGGAGGGAGGGAAAAAATTGTAAAATTCAAAACTTCCAAAAAAAAATATAGATTGCTAAGGAGGCTGGCCTTGGTGGAGGTGATAGGTTCAGAGCTGTATCTGGTAGAGTCACCGCCTCGATGCTAAGAACTGGTTTTAGTTTAGACCAGGACTCTCATTCCAGAGTCCTGGAAAAATACTGGAGTCTAACTTTAGTTCTCAGGATTCACCTGGTGGGAACTTGGAACATACCAGGACCCAAGTTCTGGCCTGGCCTAGAAAAAGTGGGGTCCAACCCTAGCCTCTGAACCCTGCAGCGGCAAAAACCAGTAGCGCTGCAGCATCTGGAGAGGCTAAGAGCTGCACTGATTCACCACTCTCAGGGCATATTGAGAGATAGTTTCATTGAGATGGAGACAGTGTAGTGGATCAATTTATCAGCACCCACTTTCCTGCCTCTTAGGGGCCAGGCCTTCTCATAGGGACACCTTGGTGTGGGTAGAGAGAACTTGCTCTGGTCTAGGAGGTTTCAGGGACCTCTGAGGGTGGGATAAAAGGGAAGAGAAATAGATTAAGCACCCATTATATGACAGGCAGTGTGTGTGTGTGTGTGTGTGTGTGTGTGTGTGTGTGTGTGTGTGTGTGTATGTTACAGAGATTTAATTCTTACAACAACCCAGGGCACTTCATGTGGCCAGAGGGACATTATGCTTTCTTCTCTCACTTTCCAACTCTGCTGCTTCCCAGAGGATGCAGAGCGAGCTCGGTGACCCTTGGCTGCTTACCCCCAACTATGAAATTAGAGGCTCCTGTTCTAGGACAGCCAAGTCCCAGCCGAAAAGTCTAAATTTCATTAACTTGGCTGAAAAAATGCCTAAAGTAAGAGTCAGGACACAGGTTCTAGTTCCCTCTCTGACATTAATTCTGGGCCCCCATTTCTCCTGTGATAAAGGGTTGGCCAGGCTTTTCTTGAAGCTGTTCCTATTTGGCTCCATCTGATTCTGCCTGCGCTCAGCCTCAGCCTCAATCACTGGTCGATGATCTTTCCTTTATGACCAACAAATCATTTCCCCTTTCTGGGGTCTCAACTGCCTTCTGAAAAATTGAGGTTCTTAACCTGCGAATTTAAGTTTCACTTAGGTTAAGTAAACTTGTGAACTTGTTTAAAAATTTTTTTCTTTTTGTTTTGAACTACAGACTAATGTTAACTATTCTCAGAACTGGATTTTTTTTTTGTGAAATTAAAAAGTTTTTCTTTTGAATTTAATGAAGTATTGCTAGCTGAAGCCAATTTGACATGGAAAGAGAGATGTTGGACTGATTGAGAGGTGTGCAGCCTGATTCCAAACAAACTCTGAACCCTTTTAAAGAACAATAAAACATATTTTACATGCAAAATTTTTTTTTTGCTAATTATACTATATTTCAATGTGTTTGGTTTTCTTTGTAATCCTCTGTATTTGATTTCAAGCATTTCTGTTTATTTTTACTTTTAGATTATGAGTTGGTACCTTTAGGAAGGTGTCTTTTCAGCCTTAACATTTTTACAAAATGTGATGGGAATGGAAGGAATAACAAAGTTGAGTGACTTATCTTTAGACATACTGTAGGAGTTATGATTCAAACAGCTCTTTTCACTTACTCATTTACCTTATCCACTGGAGATTCCAGGGGTATTATTACTATTATTTTTAAGAATGTCTATCAGTAGCTATTTTGCTATACTATTATCACACACACACATACTATCTAATAATTCAATTTTCTTTACCTGCTATTATAATTCATTCTCTATTTCCATTCTAAGATATGAACTGCCAAGTAAAACTGCTTGTCTTTTCCCATATTTTACTCCAGTCTCTAAACTATTATATAAATCATTTAGTCAAGCTGGAATGCTTTTACCTTGTTATTAGTCACAAAACTCTCTTTTCTTTAAAACTTAATTTTTAAAATTATTGCCTCCCAGCATCATCCTATTTATTTTAGTCATTCAAGCCATCTTTGTCAGCTTCCTGATTACTTAGACCTCCTGTAACACTATATATGTTTATATTTCCCTCATTTGGGCTGATAATGCATAAATTGATTTCTTTCAGTAGATTGAAAGTTAAATGAAGGCAGAGCTATAGTTTTCATTATCTTTATAATCCCTTCACAGTCTACTTTAAGTCTTCTCTATACAATATGGGTTGCACTGGTGATTAGATTTATGTATGCCTTATTTGCTGTGCGACTCTCAATGGGAATATTATAAGCCATCTGAAATGTAAATTCTGTCACTAAGGACTTTGTACCACACTTCCTTCTTGTGCCTTTTCATTTCACGCAATACTCTTCAACTACAACATGGCATAACAGTATCCTGGCTCATATTTTCACTTTGGAATCTGATGACTGAGGAAGGCCCTCAAGTCCTTTAGAGAGTCTCTAATATTTAATGGAGCCTCGATTCAGTGCATATTTATTAAGACCATAAGGATATATACAAAATACTAAGTAGGCAGTGGGGATACAAAGAAAGAAATAAGCCTCTAATTTATAGCCAGCACAGGAGGCTGATGCCCAGTAAGAGAACCAACCAAAACTTTATCTTCAGAATCTAAAAATCATGGTGGATTCAGGCAGGAACATTTTCTTTTCTAGTAAACTATGTCAATTAAGAGAAAAAATTCTCCAATTAAACAAAAGAATGTGAGAAAGAACAGAGAGGAAGCTTGAGAGACACAACTGTTAGTATACTTGATTTGTTAAATTTGAGAACTGAGACTTATGCAAATGTTAACTTCTCCCTGATACCTTTTCAATTAGTAGTTCAGCTAACAGTCTTGAGCCTGCTTTCCTTTTTTTAGAGGAACCTATGATTCAATAAATATGCAGGCTGCTATCAAATGATTTCATGTTCACTGGTGGTCATATATTTTTCCTTAGCAGTTTCTTTCAGGTGCAGATAAATTCATTCTGACATGAACACAAAACCTTGGAATATTCCAAGCAGGCAGTCTGCAGTCTACCAAATTATTCAATGGAAAATCCAACTTGTATCAGTAACCTGGGTTGTGCTTACCTCCCTCTGCCTGGCAGGTGGGTCGGTGAAAGAAGAATTCAATGCAAATATTTATTTGTAAGTAACCATTATCTCAAAAGGAGAAACAGTCAAATAAATCATAAATAACATTTACAATGTCCAAAATTCTGTAATATTGGAGAGAATGAGATTTGATGTACTTTATTATTTATTAATTTATCTACACATTAATTAATTCATTTATTTAATCTGCTTTCATGGAGACACTGGATACCAAGAGAGATAATCTTCTATTTTGTTTAGGGACAGGCCACTTGTTCCATTTTATTCCATCTAAATGTGATCTAAATCATACCAATAACAGTGATATAATAGTAATAAAAATGATAAAAGTTATATATGATACAAATAATTGTAATTATTGTAATGTATTCTACTTAGAAGAAACATTAAAAATTCTTATACAGAAATAAATATGTGGCTCTGACTCTGGAGTTAAAGCAAATGTGGAAAATTGGAGAACCTGGTATACCAAACATCAATTGGGGAACTTTTATATTTTAGGACCAATGAAAAAAAGTGCTTCTGCAAAATTCTTTTGTCAGGAGGCTTCTTTCAATAATAGATTATATTATATATTAGGCCAATAGAGCTAATAATGCTGTCACACCAGAATGATCTATTACAAAAATATATTACTAAGCCCAATATAAAAAATGTTACTAATAACCCTTCAGTGATTAGCCCTCATAAACTGTCAAAAGAATTTAACAACATTTGAGACAATTATTTGTAAAATAAATCTTCAACAACAGGGAAGAAATTCTGATATTTGATAAAATAATGTAGTAAGACCATCTATCTACAGCTGGAAAGGACTTCAGAGACCCTCTCATCCAATTTCTACAATTTAGATATAGTTAAGAAAACAGGCCCGGAGTAGTAACTTGCCCAAGGCCACACAAATAGCAGGTGTCACAGATGAGATCTGAATCATGGTCCTCTGGATACAGAAACAATTTTCTTTGCACTACACTGGTAGATTTTGCTCATATAGATTTTTTTTTTAATAGAAATAGTTAAAATACACACAGAAAAAAATAATTCTGGAAAAGAGGTTAAAATAAATTTGAATACTAAGAAAAGAATAACATAAAGTTATTTATGATCTTAGCAACTGGGGTAGTTTCATTTACACCAGGGAAACATTTTATAAAATGGAGATGCTATTTAGGAGTCATTTCACAAGAGTAGCTAGCCACAACACTAAGAAATTTCCATTCTAGTAACAAATTATTTTAATAATTTGCTAATAATTCAATAAAATGCTCTCAGAAAAACCTGGAAAGATTATATGATCTAATGCAAAGTTAAAGAGATTGTGTATGAAGCAAGAGGAAATATTGTAAGATAATCAACTGTGAATGATTTAACTATTCTCAGCAATATAATAATCCAAGACAACTCCTTGGCCCATTATGCGATAATGACCAAATACAAATAAAATGAATCCATACTGGAAATGATACCATTTTAAAGTATTCAGGCATTGATTTTCTTTTTCTTTCCTTACGGGGGGGGGGGAATTATCATTTTTATTATTCTGATTTGGTCTATTATTTCTCCAATTGTCTATGTTTTAGTTTTTTCAGTGTTTAATATTTTATTTTTCCCCAGATACATGTAACAATAATTATAGCATTTATTTTAAAACTTTTCAGTTCCAAATTCTCTTCCTTCCTTCCTCCATATTGAGAAAGCAAGAATTCCATATAGGCTATATATATATGTGTGTGTGTGTGTGTGTGTAGTCATGTTGTGAAAGAAAATACAGACAAAAAAAACTCTGAGATGGATAGCATTTTTCATCATAAGTCCTTTCCTTTACTCATTTCTCCTTCCTGCCAGTTTGTTCAAATAGGTTAGATTGGAATTGTTTTAAATGTATGCTATATCTGTCTCACTTTTATTTTCTTCTAATTAATTAAAAATTTTGATTCCTATTCTAGGATTTCCTCAATGAAACTACAAGGAGGATACAGGTAGACTTTTACAGCTGTTTTCCTTTAGTAGATAATAGCATCATATCCAAATGACTGAATAGTACAGTGAAGATAAAATCTCTATTTATTGTTTGTTGATTACAAACATTTGGTGAAGCAAAACAAGCCTTAACACCTCTCCATTAACACATTAACAATGGATCTTCCATGTACATGTTAAATCAAACAAGATTCCCAGAAATATGGGACCACTTTGTTTACTGATCTGCTTAAATCAGTATCAAAAATGGGAGACAGATGCCCAAAGGCATGTAGGGATGTTAAAAAAGGATGAACAATGAAAATCTTAATGATGCATAAGAGCTGTGAGATCAGGTAATCTCTTAAGAGTCTAACTCTTTTAAGCTATAATTATAAGCAAGGGCTGACCTGAATTAAAAGAGGGGGTTAACTCACAAGAAATTCTTCTATCAGTGAAATCACATGTCTAAATAAAAAAAAAACTTAATAAAATCTTAGGAATATTCTCTTCATCTTTCAGGTATTACCTGATAAAATAGTATAAACTAACAAGTTAAAATTTAAACTAAGGACAATTTTATTGTTTTAATATTCATTTAATGAGTTCTAAGGAAAATAGGTAAATATAGTCCATTATTTTTCTTTACCCAGTTTTGGAAGATTAAAGAAAATAACCTTTTAATACAGAGAGGTAGCATGGTATGCTGGAGGGTTGTTTTGCATTGTGGTGATAATGGCATTTGTCCTTTGTTCTGGAAGGATGCCATGACAAGTGGAAAATGATGCCATGACAAGCAAATGAATTGTATCTGAGTGAGGGGATGTTATAATAAGTCACCAGCCTTACATTCTCCTCTGGAGTTATCTAGTTTCAGTGGCCAGATTTATAACAGGAGGTGGTCCTGGATGAGGTGAGGAAGGTTTAGGTTCAAGTTCAACATTGACAGAATACTTTCAATGGTCAAGTGACTTTAATAGTCTTTAAATCATTTAAATTGAATAGGGATTGTATTTTCTTTTCATTATGCTAAAGGAAAGTCATAGGATATTTTTAATTGGTTGCTAAAGAAAATAGAATACCTAGCTAATGCTATTCAGCTGAAGTTACTTACGGTCCTGACTGATGGTCAATGTCTGCACCTTTTTGCAGAAGAATTGGTATTGCTTCATGATGCTTATTTAAAACCGCCACAGTTAAAGATGGTCTGTTTTCATTATCAGTGCAGTTCGGATCAGCTCCCTGCAATGGACAGAAAAGGAGATATTTTAATAAAAACTCTGTAGTCCAACAAATAGTACTGTGAAGTTATTGCTGAGAGTAGTAAAACATAATTATTCATGAACTAAAGAAGAGGGACTTTCAAGAGTTTCACAAAGGAAGTGTGAAAGAACAAATACTGATTCTGTAAAACTGAAAAAGCATTACGATTTGCTATTCCTTGAATTGTGGAAAAGAGGATTTTCTGGTTCATAAAGAACCAGGATCACAACCTTTCTTTCCAAAGAATCCTTGGAAGGGCGGCTAGGTGGTGTAGTGGATAAAGCACCGGCCCTGGAGTCAGGAGTTCAGGTTCAAATCTGGCCTCAGACACTTAATAATTACCTAGCCCTGTGGCCTTGGGCAAGCCACTTAACTTCATTTGCCTTACAAAAACCTAAAAAAAAACAAAAACCCTTGGGACAGGTGTTGAAGTTGTACTGAGAAAAATGTGAACTTAGATACCTTTATATTCTTTCAGTCAGAGATCCTGCCATGTAAATACCTCAAATAAATAAAAAACAGAAGCCTGTCTCAGCCTATGTCTACCAAGCAACCTCACCTAGCTTTTGTTATTCACCCTGTCCTAAAGTGCTTATTGACCCTTTGGGAAGAAAAGTTTTTTTTAACCTTTTACTTTGCTATATTTCATAATAAAATCCTGAGTAGTTTTAAAATCCCAAAGGGAGCATGCAAATTCCTTTGCTTTTCAGTGACCTTAAGATCTTCTGTTTTCTACCTCTATATTTCATTGGCAACATGAGGAATTTAGAAACATATAGGAAGAAATATGAATTTATGTATAGCAACGAAAACAGAACCAAGCGACAAATGTCTGCAATAACTACAATAATATAAACAAAAACTACCAAAAAAGCAACTGAATGTTTATCAATTTCAATGACTAATCTTGGTCTCAAGGAGAAATAATAAATATACTCTTAGTTTTTTAGCATAGAAAGGAGACTATAGGTGCATAATTATGGAGTGCTTTCAGACAAAGGGTGCTCACTCTTTGGTTATTTTTCTTTGTTAGAAATTTCTGAGAGTGTGGTTTGAGGGGAGGAAGAGTACATAGGCCAATGAATGTGGTATTAAAAATCAGCCATCAATAAATATGTGTATATATATATATTTTTTGTTTGTTTGTTTTTAGGTTTTTGCAAGGCAAACGGGGTTAAGTGGCTTGCCCAAGGCCACACGGCTAGGTAATTATTAAGTGTCTGAGACAGAATTTGAACCCAGGTACTCCTGACTCCAGGGCCGGTGCTTTATCCACTACCGCCACCTAGCCACCCCAATAAACATATTTCTAAAGACATGTTAAAATTTTCTAAAAAGTATACATATTATGTCTATATTATTAAAACTGAAAGTAGGTAGCATTTAGCTTTTAAGTTTTTAATCTAATGGTTAGATCCATATTAAAACAACTTTTTTATTTAACACATTGGGTTTAGAATAATATGAAATTGTTATCAGAAGCAAATGAACAGGAGATAGTATAATTGGCAGTTTTGATGAGTGTCTCATTTTTTTGTTATTATACTTACTTCATCAAGCATTTGTTCAACTACAAAGATTCTTCCATCTCCTTTTAGACTTATTTCCTCCAGAAGTTTTCTACTTTCAGGCTATAGAAACAAAGAACATGGTTTATAAACATTCTTTTTTGAGTTAAACCTTTCTAATCTCTATCTCAGACATAATCTTGGGAACAAATCTCCTGATTCAAATGTTGAAATTGGTTTACTTTAATCACCAACTTGAGACTACAAATAATTGATAGAGAAGGTGAAATAAATATTAATTAGGCATTAATATGTGACAGGCACATATCCTCCTTATCCTCATTTTACAGCTGAGAAAACTGAGGCAGTCAGAAGTTAAGTGACTTGATGAGGGTCACAGAGCTTCTGTCTGAGGCACAATGGACTCAAGTTTTTCTGACTGGGATCCAGTGCTCTACCTGCCTCTCTCCCTTCTTCACATAAGCCAGTGATCTGGCTATTGGCAAACAAATGGAAGTGGTTAGTATTAAGTGGTTAAATCTGTATTTCAATTATTTATGGGTTCCTTTAGTCCTCTGTAGTAAAATAAAGGTTATCCTGTACCATGTTTTCATTGTTATTATTAGTACTTGTTTAGGACCTGGGGAAATTCTCTGACCTATGTCTATAGAGATGCTAACAGGGGAAACTCTGGGTAAGGTAATAACAGGTTAAGGAGATAAGAATTTCTTTTTTAGGGGTCATTCCTTAAGACACTGTCTCTGTAGATCCAAAGTTTGAGCTACATTTAACAAGTGGAAGATAGAGCTTTTATGTCTTAAAATTAGAAAGGAATCTATTTAGAGACTTTACAGGGGAAAAAAAGGGAGTAGGAATTATCTTTAATAGCATTAGTAAGTAAAAAACGCTTGAGAGAAAGAAAAAGAAGAGACTATAATTATAGTAAAAAAATCACCTCAGCTATTTTGACTTCAAATAAATGTTCTAATAAAGCATCAGATGACATAGACAACATACTTTTGCATACATCCTATGCCTCAAATGACAAGATGAGTATTTAAATGTCTTTACAAACTGTTTGGGGTTTGTTTGTTTTTTTAGGTTTTTGCAAGGCAAAATGGGGTTAAGTGGTTTGCCAAAGGCCACACAGCTAGGTAATTATTAAGTGTCTGAGGCTGGATTTGAATTCTGGTACTCTGGACTCCAAGGCCAGTGCTCTATCCACTGCACAACCTAGCTGCCTCTCTACAAACTGTTTTTTAACCTAAATTAATATTTAAAATTTCAAACCCTAAAGTTTTCTTACTCTTCATAATCATCTGATTTTCATAACATCAAAATCATTTCCCCCATATAAACATGTTACATACCTACTTCCCCCTCCCCTCCCACCACAATTACTAACCTCTGATTCTTTTTTTAAAATTACATTTTAGATTTTTTCAATCAGTAAAAATCTACATTCTCACCCTTCTAGCCCCAAACTGACTGTAAACTAAAGAAAAATGGAACTTGCTACAAAAATGTAGGGTTAATAAAAAAAATTCCCACATTAACCCTGTCTAAAAAAAATTTATATCCCTCCTATTAGGTGGATAGGGGCATGCTTCATCATTAGTCAGTACCATGTTTAAACAATATCACATTTCATCATTAGTCCTTTGGAACTGTGATAAGAATTCCTAATGTTTTCAAAATTGTTTTTAACTATGGTATATATGTGTGTGTGTGTGTGTGTGTGTGTGTGTGTGTGTGTGTGTATGTCATGGAACACTATTGTTCTATTAGAAACCAGGAGGGATGGGAATTCAGAGAAGCATGGAAGGGTTTGCATGAACTGATGCTGAGAAAGAAAAGCAGAACCAGAAAAACACTGTACACCCTAACAGCAGCATGGGGGGGCGATGATCAACCCTGATGGACTTGCTCATTCCACTAGTGAAACAATCAGGGACAATTTTGGGCTGTCTGTGATAAAGAATACCATCTATATCCAGAGAAAGAACCATGGAGTTTGAACAAAGTTAAAAAAAAAATCTTATTGTCTTGATCTTGTTATCTCTTATACTTTTTGTTTCTTCCTTGGGGATATGATTTCTCTCTCATCAATGTACAACATGGAAACAGTATGGACTGACAAATTGCTTTCTGTGGGGGGGGTGAGGGGAGGGAAGTAAGATTGGGGGAAAAATTGTAAAACTCAAAATCTTTAATAAAAGAAAAAAATAAAATAAATGTTTTTAGATTATTGTCATTACATAAATTCTTCTCCTGATCCTTTCAAATTTACTTCAATTCATACAAGTCACATCAATTTTCTTTGAAACCACTCCCTAGGGACAGTTAGGTGGTACAGTGGATGGAGCACCGGCCCTGGAGTCAGGAGTACCTGAGTTCAAATCTGACCTCAGATACTTAATAATTACATAGCTGTGTGACCTTGGGCAAGCCACTTAACCCTATTGACTTGCAAAAACTAAAAAAACAAAAACAAACAAAAAAAATCTAATATCAAAAACCACTCCTTTTATTAAGTCTTATAACACAATATATTCCTTCACATTTATATACCAAAACTTGTTCAGCTATTCCTCAGTTAATGTACATTCCCTCAGATTCCCATTTTTACGCCTCAAAAAATATTCTTATACCTTCTTAGAGTTTGTCCTTTGATTCTTCCCTTAATCTAGCCTCTAATTCTCCCTCCCCATTTCCTTTCTGTTTTCCAAATGAGCAAAATAGAGGGCAGCTAGGTGGCTCAGTGGATAGAGCAATGGCCCTGGAGTCTGTAGGACTTGAGTTTAAATCTGACCTCAGACACTAAATAATTACCTAGCTGTGTGATCTTGGGCAAGTCACTTAACCCCATTGCCTTGTAAGGAAAAAAACCAAACAAATGAGCAAAATATATTTTTATACCAAACTCTGTCTTTCCTTTAGTCTTCCTTGTTTATACAGACAACTTGCATACCCTGATGAGGTAATTTCTTATAAACTCACTTCTTTACCCCTCCCCAATTCAACCCAATATATTCCTCTTCTGCTATTTTTTTTTTTTTTTTTTAGTTTTTACTAGGCAATGGGGTTAAGTGATTTGCCCAAGGCCACACTGCTAGGTAATTATTAAGTGTCTGAGGCCAATTTGCAGCCAGGTACTCCTGACTCCAGGGTTGGAGCTCTGTCCACTGTGCCATCTAGCCACCCCACTTCTGCTATTTTTCAATTTTTTTCTCTTAAGATCATCAAGACATAATAGGGTTCAGAGGTGACACATATATCATCTCATGTTTGAACATAAACAGTTTGTTTCTATTTTGTCTCTTATTGATGTTTGTTCATATTTACCTTTTTATGTTTCTTTTTAACTCCTCTAAACTTCAAAATTTCTGCTCAGATCTGGTCTTTTCATCTGAAATGCATGAAAGACCTCTAATTCCATTCAAGATCCATTATTCCCCCTGTAGTATTATATTCAGTTTTGCTGTGAAGTAGGGAAACTGGGCAGGAGAAATGTAATCCTTATAATTTCTGTACTGTTAATGTGTTCTTGATTCCATATTGGCCTTTATAAAGCCCACTTAACAGTAAGCTCCTCTGGACTTAACAGAAGTCTGTTTCCACAGTTAAATCCAGCAACAGACTCCCCTCTAGGTATGCTCTGAATTTAACAATAGGGGACCATGTGCCTGGCCTTGTCATGTCCTGGGGCAGGTGCAGCAGAAAATGTTACCTCAGACCAGGTGTGAACCGAGCCCTCCCTTAGAGCATGATAGCAGACTGCAATCATACTGGTGTTAACCACTGTTAAACCCACCACAGAAATGTCATTTAAAGAGGGTCTGGCCCTAGTGACCTGACTGGGCAGCAGGCTGCTTTTCCTGTCCCCTTCCCTTCTCCATGTTGGACCCTTGATCTAAGAGCAGCCACTGTCTTCTGGCCTTTTGTCTCTTTTTGGTAAAACCTACCATCTTCTCAGAAACTCAACTTCTTTACTTTGTTAAAGAACCCAGGGGCAGCTGGGTAGCACAGTGGCTAGAGCACCGGCCCTGGAGTCAGGAGTACCTGGGTTCAAATCTGACCTCAGACGCTTAATAATTACCTCATTACCTAGCTGTGTGGCCTTGGGCAAGCCACTTAACCCCTTACAAAAAAACCTAAAAAAAAAAAAAGTGCTGCTGTCCCTCGGATACCCCCTCCCCAGGCTTGGGGAGCATCTGTAAATTGATACTGGCGGTAAGCTCATGGCCTTCTGGAATACCGCATTTCAAGTTCTCTGCTTTTCTCTAGTAATGGCTATTAAAATGTGTGTGATCTTGGCTGTGGCTCCTCAGTACTTGAATTCTTTCCTTCCAGGCTGCTTGTAGTTATTTTCCTTCGTTCTGGAAACTCTGGATTTTGGTTTTGATGTTTTTATCTAGGAGTTTCTTTAAGAAGATGTCCTACTTTGTTCTCTAGTATTAGGAAAGCTAGGCAATGTTCTTTTTTAAAAAAAAAATTTCTATTTAAGGCAAAGAGGTTAAGTGTCTTGCCGAAGGCCACACGGCTAGGCACCTAAGTGTCTGAGGCCGATTTGCAGCCAGGTCCTGCCCGCCGCGGGGCCGGTGCCCTCTGCACTGCGCCCGCGGCTCGCCCCCACGTGTTTCTGTAATGGAGCGCGTGGCTGCAGGCGGCCCGGCTCCTCTCGCAAGCAGGCGGCGGCTCCTGCTCGGCCGGGCCGGGCCCCGGGGCGCGGGGAGCCTAGGTCCCCGCCCCGGCCCGGCCCGGCCCGGCCCCGGACTGCGGGGGGCGCCCGCGGGGCTAGACAGAGGCCCCCGCGGGCCGGGCCGCCCAGCCGCGCTCCCCGGCCCCCGGCCCCCGGCCCCGTGTCAGCACCCCGCGGGGCGGCTGGCAGCGGCAGGTCCGGGCCGAGCCGGGCCCCCCGGGCCCCCCGGCCCCCGGGCCACTCTGCGTTGTGGGGCCCCTCCCGAGCGGGTCCCGGCGGCTCGGCGGCACGGCTGGGCAGAGGGAGCCGTCCCCGCGGCCCGCGGCCTCGCTCACCCTCCCGGAACTCACTTCATCGGTAAAATAAGACCCGCGCACTGCCTGGCGCTTCAGAGCTTCTTCCAGGGCGGCCAGGTGGAGCAGTGGATAGAGCACCGGCCCTGGACTCGGGGGACCTGGGGTCAAATTCGGCCTTAACAACGACCTAGCTGTGTGGCCTTGGGCAAGCCGCTTAACCCCATTGCCTTGCAAAAACCTAAAAGAAATGTTTCTTACCATTCTTAAAAGTTCTGTTCAGGAAATGCATTAATTTCCTATTTCTTCATTTAATTATTTATCCATATTTGCGTTTTTGCAAGGCAAACGCAATGACTTGCCCAAGGCCACAGAGCTAGGTAACTATTAAGTGACTGCGGTCACATTGGAATTCAACTTCTCCGGACTCCAGGCCCACACTCTATCCACAGTGCCAGCTGGCTGCCTCTCTCTATTGTAAATGGCTTGTGGTCTGTCCCCATACTAGACAAAGGAATAACAAAAAAGAAGGGTTGTACATACAGAAAGAAGGCCTTCCTTTCCTTGAAATGCTCCTATCTTCCTTTCATTTTTTCCTGTTCCTTGTACAGTCTGAGGTGTTTCGATTGTTTTCATTTACTAAAGAAGAACACAAAAGAGTTAAGATCCAAGAAGCACTTTCCCTGCAGTGCCATGTTAGATGAGGTTATTTATGTTCAGGGACCACTTGGGGAATAAAGAAAATTACAAGGGAGAATTTGTGTTCCAGTCCCTAAAATTTCCTGATGAAGTTGTTTTCTTAACCAATCCCTCAAAACCCATCATCCTATTTCTGGGGCAGTTCAGGCAGCATATCCTTAATTCCAAGAAAATGTTAAATAAACAGAAGAGTGTCAGTATATTAGTTGTCATAATGGATGGTCCAGCATTATTTTCATGTTCTCTGTTGCCATTATCAAATTTTATCAAATACTCTTAAACATAAAAACATAAAGGGAGAAAACTCACCTGCACAGAATTGGCTAGTGTTAAGTCTATTTACACCTTCTATTGCTGTGCTTAGGAAATCCTTGTCAAAATTTGCTGGCTTGTTGGTGGAAATATTCTGGCAAATGACATAAAAAATAAATTTTTAAAAGACAACCCTAAATTCTTTTTAACAATTCTTCACAATGATCCTTCCTGGCCAATTCAAGTTTTTTTTTGTTTTTTTTAGGTTTTTGCAAGGCAATGGGGTTAAGTGGCTTGCCCAAGGCCACACAGCTAGGTAATTATTAAGTGTCTGAGGTAGGATTTGAACTCAGGTCCTCCCGGACTCCAGGACCAGTGCTCTATCCACTGTACCACCTAGCCTGTTTTTTGTTTTTTAGATTTTGTAAGGCAATGGGGTTAAGTAGCTTGCCCAAGGCCACACAGCTAGGTAATTATTAAGTGTCTGAGACTGGATTTGAACCCAGGTACTCCTAACTCCAAGGCCAGTGCTCTATCCACTGCACCACCTAGACACCCCAATTCAAGTTTTTAAAAAAGGCAATGCCCCCCAAAAATAAGTAATGAAAACATAAAATTTAGCAAGTTAATCTTTATAAAAATGAGTTTTTATATATTGCATATGTTCTTATTAACTGAATCTAAATACATATATGTAAAACATGTATTTAGATTCAGTTAATAAGAACTTAAGTTACAATACCAAAGGAAAAAGAAAGCTTAGAGAATCCATGATGACAGAATCTTCAAAGCTTAGGGAAAGACCTCAAATTTTAAAAAGATATTGTATATTAATTTAGATAAGATAAGAATAATGATTGCAAGAAAGGATCAAGCTCCAATATCAATAGAGTAAGGATGTCAGGTAGATGCAATATATTTTAAAATAGAAGAATATTTCAGAATATAAAGGAACTGATATAATTTGGCAACAAATCTCTGCAGCTACAAACACCATTATCAGTATCAATGGACATAAAACATACAAAGATTTTGAAGAATTAGGTGGATTAGAATGCTAAGAAAAGTCAAATTAATATGGATATATGTTTAATGTAATCAAACATATATAACCTATTGATTGCTTTCTGTCATGTGGAGGGGGATGGGAAGGAAAAGAGGGAGAAAAACTCAAAACCTTGAAAAAAATTGATGGAAAATGATCTTTGCATATAATTGGAAAATAAAATAAAATATATATATATTTTAAAAAATAGTCAAGGTAAAAGATATAAAGAAAATCAATGAGTAAATTAGATTACATACAATGAGAATTATACAGTATAAACATATCTTTTCACACATTCTTTCTACAAAGATATAGCAACAAAGTACATGTAGAGATTGTGTTGTACAGAAAGGAGAGCTAATCCCTTCAAAGACAGATTGTATAGGGCAGCTAGTTAGCACAGTGGATAGAGTACTGGCCTTGGAGTCAGGAGGACCTGAGTTCAAATTTGACCTCAGACACCTAATAATGACCTAGTTGTGTGACCTTGGGTAAATTACTTAACCAAACTGCCTGGCAAAAAAAAAAAAAAAAAAAAAAGATAGATTGTATATCACATCCAGTTGTGAATTTAAGGTTTATTTTCTTAATAAAAAAATGAAAAATAATTCAAATAGTCCTGTTAAAATATAAATTATGTGGTTTTTTTTAAAGTAGACAAGTTTAAAGACAAATTTACTTTATTATTTATTTATTAATTATTTATCTGCATTGGTAGAATGCATTGCCTAATTGAGCATTTCCTTTCCTATTGAAATCATAAGTCCAAATCCCAAACCTCAAGTCAGAACTAAACATATGGAATTTTGAGACAGGATTATAGAATTAGAGTTGTAAGGATTTTGGGGACCATCTAAGCCACTACCCTCATTATATAGATGAAGAAACAGGTATAGTGGTTAAATGACTTTCCAGAATCATACAGGCAGTAAGAAGGAGGCAGAGTAGGTATTGGGCATTCTGACTTCAAATTTAGCAGCATACCAAGCTCTCTGGAATATAGAAAACAATAATGCTGAATATTTTTAAAAAATCTAATAACTGACACTAACTTTGTAAATATGGGTAAGTCCTTTGTAACACCTTCTTTGGGGCTACTCCTCCAATTATCACTCACTATAGTACCTGGTCTTCACAGGGTCGACTCCTTTAAAAAATGATATTTTTCAACTAATCAGCATCTATTCTCTCATTCCTCCATTAGGAAAAAAAAGAAAAACAAATTTCTTATTACAAGTATTCATAAGTCTCTATGTTGACCATTTTCAGATCTATCTATCCTGCCCCAAACTCTCTGGCTCACCTCCAATCTTGCATCTCCAGCTGCCTTTTAGACAGCTATCTCAAATAGAGTAGTGGACATCTTAAATTCAACACATTTAAAATTGAACTCAACCCTGCTCACCCCTTTCCCCTCAGTTTTCCCTATTACTATAGAGGGTAGTCCTATCCTCCAAATCCCTCAGGCTCACAACCAAGGCGTCATCCCTGATTTGTTCACCATCTCTAGTCCCCCCATCCAATTTGTTGCCAAGACCATATAAATCATGCTCCCAAAAATGTCTCATTTGGCTCATCTCAAATTCATCACCTCTTTGTCAAGAATTATTACTTACTTTCTTAGAGTGCATTTGGGTTTCTAACAGTATTACTCATTAGCTCATTCTACTATGTCTCCAGTAGATTCACACCCACAGACATACACATAATATGTGCAGAATTATATCCCAAGGACTGTAAGCAAATTATGTATTTCCAATGTGCTGTTTTCATCCAATGGCTAGTATCCTAAAATTCTATAAAACTAATTAGGGATTTATTCATAAATTGTGTTGAAGTTGGAGGAAAATTCCTTAATACCTGGTGCATTGATTCAATTAAGGCATCTGGGACTTTTGTGATTATATTAATTGGGGTGGAGGTATAAGCCTTACCCCTTATACTGTTAATCTTTCTGATGCTTATTTTCCTCATCTGATTTTTTAAACAAAGCTTAATGGATAAGAATGGATTTGAAGTCAGAAAAATCTGGATTTAAAACCCAGCCTAGATGGATGGGGAATGGGGTGGAAGGGGTAAGAGATTTCGGGACTGAAAATAAAAATAAAATGCAATTAAAAATCCCAGGTCATATATTTGCTAGTTATGTGACCTTAGATAAATGATGTCACTTTTCCCATTCTCAGTTTCCTCATAAACTGGAGACAAAAACCCCTACCCTCTAAATTCATGTATTTAAAGGGTTTTTTTTGTAAACATCTAAATTTAATATAAATGTGAGCATGGTTGTTCAGTCAAAAAGTTGAGTTTTTGCAGCAAAAGAATTTTGGAATATTCATTCATTCATTCCTTCCTTCATCCATTCATTTGTCTCTTCCTCCCTCTCTTCCCTAATCCTCTGTCAAAGCCACACTTGTTAATTAATCAACACAGAAAGTACTCTGAAAAATTCCCTTTACCAATAAAATAAAATTCAGCTAGAAGGTTGTAACTTATTCTTAGAGAGTTGTCTGAGTTACTGAAATGATGTAATCTAATATAGGTAATATTTGTTAGAGGAAGATTTTAAATACCTTCCTGACTGGGAGGCCAGCTCTATTGAATCAAAACACCATGCTATGATGAATTAAAAAGAAAGAAAAATTTACCTGTTTTATTTTAAAAGGCAACTTTCTCAGACTATAAATTATATCCCTCCTTATGACCTTTCAAAGAGATATCTATATAACAAAATTTTTAAGGCAAAAAGAAAAAAAAGTCTGCATAATTGATCAATATAACAATAAATATAAAAATATGTGCAATATATTTATGAACCTCCCAACTCTAAAAAGAGATAAAGTAGGATAATTTTTTTCATATCTTCTTATAAGTCATGCTTATTCTTTTAGTGTTTTTATATTCAGTTTTGATTTTTTTTTTGGAGGGGGATGATGATTCTTTTTGTTTAGGTGTTTCTTGGTATATTGTTTTTTTAGGTTAAGTTTGCTCCATTCTGCATTCATATAGATCTTACCATTTCATTATCATAATGTATCTATCTTTCCCTCATTCCCTTCAGCATTTGTCATTTTTGATAGGTATGAGGTAAAAACTCAAGAGCTGTATTTCTATTCTCTAATCAATAATAATCTGATTAGAGCATTTTTTTTTAATATGACTACAGGTAGATTTAATTTCTTCTGAAAATTTCTTGTTCAGATCTTTTGACCATTTATCAATACATCATAGTAATAGTTCACTATATTCATGTACCACAATTTATTTAACTATTCTCATACCCCAATTGATAAGCATTTACTTTATTTTCCAATTCTTTGCTATCACAAAAGGTGTTGCTATAAATGTTTTGGAATATATAGGGCTTTCTTCTTCTAAGTGTTTATATGCTTTGACCACTTACCTACTGAGGAACAGCTTTTAACCTTTGATATATCTTTAAATTGTTTCAATATTTACCAAATTTTCATCAGAGGAATTTGATCCAATGTTTTCCCCTCATCTTAGTGCTTCCATTGCTATCCTAAATACCTTAATTTGTTGTACAGATTTTCAGTATATATATATATATAATCAATTACTTATTTTGTCTTTTGTAATTGCCTCTATTCCTTATTTGTTAAGAATACATCTCCCATTCATAAGCATGAAAGGGTTTTGATCTGTTTCTTTTCTAATTTTTAGTAATATTATATTTAATATTAAAATTCATAGTCTCTTAAAAATCAAGTACAGAATTCTTTTCTAAGTAATTTATATTTTCCAGTTTATCAAACATTGTTATTGATTTTCATTGTTTCTGATTTGTACTTGTCTAGTTCTATTTATCTACTTAATTTATTTTTTAAAAGAAATATTTCTTTA
Source organism: Macrotis lagotis (assembly GCF_037893015.1). Lineage (NCBI taxonomy): Eukaryota > Metazoa > Chordata > Mammalia > Peramelemorphia > Peramelidae > Macrotis > Macrotis lagotis. The sequence goes on along the minus strand of NC_133658.1, from coordinate 170,892,477 downwards.
TTTGCCAAAAAGGAGTACAAATGTATTTTATTTCAATGTTTCTATTAGAAAAATAATATTCAACAGAATTATTATATTTTATGCTAGTGACTCATATAACTAAATTTGCTGCCTTTTAAAAAAACAATTTTATTTAACTTTTATTGTGTTTTTTACAATTACATGTAAACATAGTTTTCAACATTCATTTTCTGTAAGATTTTTAGTTCCACAATTTTCTACTTCCCTCTCTTCCTTCCCCCTTCCCTATGACAGCAAGCAATCTGATATAGGTTTATCATGTTGCACATATTGTACAATCATGTTGAACATATTTCTATAGTAGTCATATTGTAAAAGAAGAATCAGAACAAAAGGGGAAAACCATATGAGAAAGAAAAAATAAAACCAATTTTTAAAAAATGAAAATAGTATGGTTTTTTTCCTATATTCAGATGCCATAGTTCTTTCTCCGACATTCTTTTCATTTTAAAATTTCCAAATTCTTTGCAGTAAATTGCGAAACAATTTTTCCAGTTAGCATTTCTGATAAAGGATTCCTTTCTAAAAATATATAGAGAACTGAGTTGAATTCATAAGAATACAAGTCATTCCTCAATTAATAAATGATCAAAGGAATATGAAAAGGCAACTCTCAGATGAAGAAATTAAAGCTTTAAATAATTATTGATTAGGGAAATGTGAATTAAAACTCTGAGGTACCACCTCACACCAATCAGACTGGCCAATTTGACTAAAGAAGGAAAATGATCAATATTGGAGGGGATCAATTAGTAGGACACTAATGCACTGTGGAGAGCAGTAATATCACTACTAGGTCTATATCCCCAAAATTTCACAAAAAAAGGGATGTGATAGAACATTATTGTTTTATAAGAAATCAGGACGGATGGGACTTCAGAATAGCTTGGAAAGACTTTCAGGAACCGAAGCTAAGTAAAGTGAACAGAACCAGAAGAATATTCTACACACTAATAGCAATATTGTGTGATGATCAACTATGATGGACTTGCTCATTTTGTAATCAAAGACAATTCTAAAAGACTTGTAATGAGGAATTCCATCCATACCCAGAGAAGGAACTATGGAATTCAAAAGCAGACCAAAGCTTATTATCTTCAATTTTTAAAAGTTGTCTGATGTATTATATTTTTCCTCTATTTTTTCCCTTTTCAATTTGATTTTTCTTTCACAATATGATTAATATGAATATATGCTTGACATACTTATGCAAGTATAACCTATATTAGATTGCTTTCTGATAGGGGGAGGGGGAAGGGGGAGGGAGAAAAATGTGAAATTTAAAGCCTTACAAAAAGTGATTGTTGGAAACTATCCTTGCATGTAGTTGGAAACAATGCAAAACGTATTTTTGTATTAGCCATGTTGCAAAAAACTCTGCAAAAATAAAGAGAAAATTATTTTTAATTAGTTAATTTGCATTGGAGTCCATCAATTCTTTCCTCTGGAGATGGATAGCATTTTTCCATTATGAATCCTCTGGAATTGTCTTGGATCATTATATTAATCAGTGTAGCCAAAATTTTCACAGTTAATCATCATCATTGTAATCCTCTCAATTTCTAATTCTCTAGCACCACAAAAGGAGCTGCTATAAATATTTTTGTACATATACGCTACATACATTTTGTATATATATTTCCTTTGGAGTGTAGAGCTAGTAGTGGTATTACTGGATCAAAGTTTATGCACAATTTGATAGCCCTTTGGGCAGAGTTCTAGATTGTTCTCCAGTATGATTAGACTAGTACATTATTCCATCAACAATGCATTAATGTACCTATTTTCCCCTCATTCCCTTCAGCATTTGTCATTTTTGATAGGTGTGAGGTGAAAATCCAAGAGTTGTATTTGTATCCTCTAATCAATACTAATCTGATTAGACCATTTTTTCTTATATGATTACCAGTAGATTTAATTTCTTCTGAAAATTTCTTGTTCAGATCTTTGGACCATTTATTAAATAAAGATGATTCTTTTTTATAAATTTTTATAAAATTGACTCAGTTCCCTATGTGTTTGAGAAATGAGACCATTATCAGAGAAATTTGCTGTAAATTTTTTGTTATTATTTATCTCTGGTTTTTGTTTTTACTTGTCTATGGTATTTTCCTTTTAGGAAAATGTACTTTTCCAATTATCTCTTTTAATTAGGTCTATTTTTGTTTTTGCTTTGTCTGAGATCATAATTGCTATCCTTGTCTTTTTTTACTTCATCTGAAGCATGTTTTTTTTAAGATTTTATTTTCTTTTATAATTTTTCCCCTAATTTTACTTCCCTCCCCCCACAGAAGGGAATTTGCCAGTCTTTACATTGTTTCCATGGTATACATTGATCCAAATTGAATGTGATGAGAGAGAAATCATAATCTTAAGGAAGAAACATAAAGTATAAGAGATACCAAGATCAGACAATAAGATATCAGTTTTTTTTTCTAAATTAAAGGTAATAGTCCTTGGTCTTTGTTCAAACTCCACAGTTCTTTCTCTGGATACAGATGGTATTCTCCACTGCAGACAGCCCCAAATTGTCCCTGATTGTTGCACTGATGGAATGTGTGAGTCCATCAAGGCTGATCATGGTTCACATATTGCTGTTAGGGTGTACAATGTTTTTCTGGTTCCTCTCATCTCACTTAGCATCAGTTCATGCAAATCCCTCCAGGCTTCCCTGAATTCCTGTCCCTCCTGGTTTCTAATAGAACAATAGTGTTCCATGACATACATATACCACAGTTTGCTAAGCTATTCCCCAATTGAAGGACATTTACTTGATTTCCAATTCTTTGCCACCACAAACAGGGCTGCTATGAATATTTTTGTACAAGTGATGTTTTTACCCTTTTTCATCATCTCTTCAGGGTGGTATTCAGTAGTGGTATTGCTGGGTCAAAGGGTATGCACATTTTTGTTGCCCTTTGAGTATAGTTCCAAATTTCTCTCCAGAAAGGTTGGATGAGTTCACAGCTCCACCAGCAATGTAATAGTGTCCCAGATTTCCCACAACCCTTCCAACAATGATCATTATCCTTTCTGGTCAGATTGGCCAGTCTGAGAGGTGTGAGGTGGTATCTCAGAGAAGCTTTAATTTGCATTTCTCTAATAAGTAATGATTTAGAGCAATTTTTCATATGACTATGGATTGCTTTGATCTCCTCATCTGTAAATTGCCTTTGCATATCCTTTGACCATTTGTCAATTGGGAAATGACATTTTTTTAAAAATTTGACTCAGTTCTCTATATTTTAGAAATGAGTCCTTTGTCAGAAACATTAGTTGTAAACATTGTTTCCCAGTTTACTACATTTCGTTTGATCTTGGTTACAGTGGTTTTGTCCGTGCAAAAGCTTTTTAATTTAATGTAATTGAAATCATCTAGTTTGTTTTTAATGATGTTCTCCATCTCTTCCTTTGTCATAAACTGCTTCCCTTTCCATAGATCTGACAGGTAAACTAGTCCTTGATCTTCTAGTTTGAAGCATAGGTTCTTATGTGATCTTTCTGTTTCAAGTGGGTCTCTTATAGACAATTCATCCATACATTCTCATGTTATACAATGAGATCATAAATTGAATCAGAATTGACAGGAAGTGAGCCCAAACAATTTGAAACTCTGAAAATTATGTTTTTAAATATGGATTTATACCACTGTTGCTAATACTGAATCTTATCTTAAGTAATTAATGATAGTAATAAATCATCACAGCAAGCTATTTAAAAACCATACCATCCAGAGCCATGAAAAACCTTTTCATTGTAATTCAAAATTATGAAATAATTCAGTACCATATCAAATTTCACTGAGGATAAATGTTTATAAGTCTTTTTAGTTTAGTTTTGTTTTTTACAAGGCACTGGGATTAAGTGGCTTGCCCAAGGCCACACAGCTAGGTAGTCCTCAGTGTCTGAGAATGGATTTGAACTCAGGTACTCCTGACTCCAGGGCCGGAGCTCTATTCATTGCACCACCTAGCCGCCCCAATATAAGTCTTTTTAAAGAAAAAAGCCACATGCCACTGGAAAAACTTATTTTTTGTTGTCATAGTAAAAATGACTGAAATAATGCAGGGAAAACAATAATGTGCCAAACTAAAATTCATTTCTTTGTTAGAAAATACTTTTGAAAGATGTATAAAAAACATTATTGAAAGGAGAAGAAATATGTAGAAAATTACATCATGTTGGAAGTTTGCTTCCCACAGAGGTGGATGAAAAGTACAAATGCATCTACCATTCTTCACTATTGTTGCATAGTCGTTTCAGTCATGTCTGACTCTTTGTGACCCTATATTGGGGTTTTCGTGGCAAAGATACTAAGTGGTTTGCCATTTCCTTGTTCAGGAAGATGAGTCTTCTTGACTTTGGTGCTGACACACTATCCATTGTTACCCCTAGTTGCCCCTAATATGGCTTAGATTGTGATTTTTTTTTTCAGTAAACACAAAAAATCACTTTTTTTTGATGAGATGTAAAAGGAAAGATATATAGTGCTAAATGTGGCAAAATGCTGAAAAAAGTTTGAAGATGCATTCTAAGTGGATACACTTTGTTTTATCTATTCAGATGCCTAATTTACATCCAGTATATTGGTTAATCTATTTTTCAGTTCTGTACTATTATACTATATTATGAATATTAAAAATGTATCAAGACAAATAGAAACATTCCCATGAATTTTTAACTCAAAAATAGTGAATAGATCTTTAAACTTAGGATTTTTTTTTTAACACTCTAACTCTTCCCACTCACCTTTGTGATTTGCATGTAATTCAGTCTGATGGTGACTAAGTAACCATCTTCATGGATTGTAGCTGAGAGAAGCTATTTAAAAAAACATAAAGAAGATATTCACAATTGCTTGAGTCTCATTGGCCTGAAAAACAGCCTAGAAAATTAGAAACTTTGAGCTATATGTTTGATCTGCCAGTGGATCCTTAGATATTTAATTTTAGTTACTAACTGGATATCTCCTCATTTGTGAAAGGGATGAGCCCAGGAGAAAAACTGGCAACTTAATTGTTTCTGTTAAATTGCCTTTTTCAAAAATAGATTATGTATCCATTAGGAAAGATTTTTATCTAGGATATTTTCAAACAATAAAGTAAATTAATAAAGTTAGATTATGTAATATTTAATAGTGAAAGAAATAATTTGTCAGAGATTTTTTTTTAATATATTTTAGTGCCATCAAGGGAATGAATAGATAAGATCAGGGGGATCTCTAAGCAACAATTTCCAAGTCATATTAAGCAACATTCTGTTCAGATGAATATTTAAGTAAGTACATTAACAACATTTTGTGAAGAGAAATAAAGACTGAAATAATAATAGTAGTATTTAAATGGAATGTAATATATTACACCTAAGAATAGCATGGAGTCTAACAAACGACTTAAAAGATAGTATCAAAGACATGAGATTACATTAAAAAAAGCATGTGACTCCATTTTGTTTTTATCCACCATTTTTGTGAAATTAAATTTCAGCAGCTTGTAAGTACCTGACTTTGAAGAAATCACAAGATTATTCCCTATCCAAGTGTCATCCAACTTAAGGAATATCACAGAACTACCAACTCAGTGAGTCTTGATCCCCTCCACTAATAGAAAATCAGCTTTTTTAACCCCTATAATTCAACTTTCCTAGTTTTTCATTCCCACCAATTAAATATTGTGTAAAAACCAATGGTCATTATACTTGGCTACCAAGAGCTTTGGTCCTGCTTTGTTTCTGAAACTGTATACATTCCTAAATAAAGCATTTTCTGAATATAAATATTTGGTTTCTTTATTCCACTGTAATAGTTATAGTGACTACCAAAGGGACTGATCAGACTGTTTTCTCCAGAACTAGGTTAGATAGTGAATGGGACTATAACTGAGTGAAGCCTCCCTCTTGGTTTCTGCAAAACCAAGAAAGAATTGCAATGTTTTCACTTCCCCAAGGTCAGGTGGTAACAAAGATTATACAGCACTCTGATGATTGACCCCCCCAATATATGGAGAGATTCAAAATTATCTCTCTGATAGGGTAAAACTGAATCTGAATAATTATGCAAAAATAGGGCTTGAAGGCATTTGCCTTGCACCACTTGGCTAGATACTTGTGGAAAGATTGTGAATCCAACTATCTTACCAATAGGTAATGAATGGGGGGCGGGGTTGGGACTGCATTAGGGACTAGGATAAAAGTAGCTTGTATGTGTCAGCACTTTATACTCCTCCTAGAGCTGTAACTCAGGCTACAGAGTTTGTGCCCTCTTCTTGAGAGCAGTAAACTAAACTCCTTTTTGTTCTCTGGTCTGGGTCTTCTGATTATTCTGTTTAAGGAGAACCAATTCTGTAACACGTGGTTCTGATCCCACAGTGGGTAGATAGAGTGTATCTGTCCATAACCATAATCATACATATATTTAAATATACATATGTGTGTATATCTATATAGCTGTGTGTACATATAATGCATACACACAATTAGTTTTCAAGTTATTTTAATGGCATATAACACTTTGAGTATGTTTTAGTAATGCAATCTTAAAATTAGACTAAGGATTTTTCATATAAAGTCACTTTGACAATTGTAAAGAGAGTCAAATTATTTTCCTATTTTAAAGACTTTGGTTGATAATTTTAAGAGACAGAAAGTCTTTTTTTTTTCCAAGTCAGGACCTCATGGATCATTTTCCTTTTAAAGATTCTTCCATCAGTCTGTTAATGGGGCAGTTCACATTAGGTATAGATTTTAGGTAAAGAGAAAAAGAAGGAGTAGTATGCAAAAACTAAAATTCTTTAAAGCAGATGTGTCCAACCAGTGGCTCCACAGTCCATTTATATAGCATTATTACATTTTATTATTATATTCATTGGTCATTTGAGTTAACACTGTAGTCAAAAATAAATATGAAATTTAGAAAAGCAAAACAGCTGGACACCTATACTCTAACCAGGTATTTCTAACCTGAGCCTGCAGGTGCAGCCACTTTGGGGCCCTTTCAAACCTCTTTCCCCACCTTGTCACATTCAGTCTAGGTGAGCTAAAAGGTTGGACAACCCTGCTCTAAAGTTTTGGGTGAATTTGTAATTTGATGTTCTTTTTATAGCTCTCTTGTTACTAGGATCAAAACTATTGGGCTTGACCTGATTTTCATTAAGTGAACTAGCTTTTGGAAAACCAAATTTAGGAGGTTGTACTAAATTGTACAGAATCTTGTTATTGGCCAATTTCAACAGAGTTAACTAAGGAATTTTTGTAAATGATTTGGAGCCAGAGAAGCCTATCTTCTAGGAGGAGTACTCTTCAAAACTGCCCTGAGGATAAAGCCTATTTCCGAATGTCTAAGGGAAGATATTTCCAGAGACTAGAGAAGTGTACTGAAGAAATGGACCCCAGGAGAGGTTACAAGGAACCTTAATATTAATGATCATTTGTTTGTATTATTAGTTTGCTAAATTTTCTTGGTTACCTTGGTGACATGTAAATCTCCCTTCTCAAATTAGTCCATGGTAAATCCTTTAAGTGGTTTGATCTAAATAGACTAAGTTTACCTACTGAATCTATTTAACAAGATTGGTCTCCTTAGGGAATATATGAGATTATGACTCTGTTTATACTCTTTGTTTCTCTCATCCTATCCCTTTGATGACCCTTAAAATAGGCTATCTCTCTGTCTAGAAATCCTTAATTTAAAGGATTTAAATAAGTAATCCTAGGGGCTAAAAACCTCAGAATCAAAGTGGAGAATGTTACATTAAAAAATAGCATTAGTGACTCCATTTTGCCTTTATCCATAATTTTGTGATTATTAGTCTTCTCATTTTAAAGAAGTCACAAGATAAACACTCCCAAAAGGTAACTTGATTTAAGGAATGTTACAAGATTCTTCCTCTCACAATGTCTCTTCATCCATTCCACAATCCCTATAATTCTATTTTTTCTGTTTTTCATTTCCTTCAAATTGTACATTAACTTTATAGAAACCAACGGTCATTGTACATGATCTTGTCCATCAGTTTTGGACCTGATTTGTTTCTGTAGTTGTATGCATTGCTAAATAAATCACTGTCTGGATGTGACTATTCCATTGGAACAAAGAACCAGCAAAGGTGGGCTGGTCATGTTGAAGTAGAGAAAATATTAAACAGAGAAATATGTTTTATGTACTGACAATGTATCTTGCCTTATCCCCATCCCATTATTCAAGTTATTGAGATGAGGTCCAGGAACTTTTAGTAAACCTTGCTCCTCCCTGGAATCCTATCAATAAAAGCAATGGTCCCTGCCCTAGCCTGAAAGGATTAAGTCTTTGAGGTACTGCTCCTCATCACTTATCTCTGGATACTTTATCCTTTGCTCTCTGAGCTACCTGCCCCTACCTATGGTTCCCCAAGTCTCCCTAAGTCCTTAAAAGCTCATTCACTCCTCAACTGACTTGCTTGTTGTTGTTGGGAGGGCAGCCCACTCTAGGGGAGCATTATCCCCAAAATACTCTCTCACCTATGACCTTCCTTATTGCTTATATCCTGAAGGTCCCTCTTCCTTCTGGGCAATGGGATTCCCCAAGTAACCTCTGTCCCTCCTACACTTTTCCTTTCTGCTCAACTGCTTCTGGTGGTTTAGGTTACTTAGATTGTTTAGGATGTTTAGGAATCAGTGGTTTCTTGTCCTTTAGTAGATATATTACAGCAATACTTAGATAAACCTTTTGGTCCCTAAAATTTCTTCTGCATCAGAGTTGGGTTTTTTTTACATATTTTTTACATATTTTACATAATTCTTTCATGTTCTGTCCTACATTTTGCCCTGGCAACAATGTAGTGAGAACAAATGGGCTGCACTATCAAGAGACCTAGAAGACCCTCAAAAAAGTTGGAAAAACCTGTTATAGATTTGTGATATCAACTTATTTAAACAATTTGAGTTGAACACCACTAGACTAAGATCTTACACTTCCTTTTAAGTACTATGATTTATATCATTCTCTGTAACTTAGAATGCTTTGGAAAATCTATTATAAAGTAGTTCAACTCTTAAAAATGTTTGAATACTTAAAGGAAAACTGAGTTTTTTCTCCTCTGACCAGACTAAAGGACCAAGGCAATTAGATTTTTGTTGATGTTATATGTATAATAATAAAGGCAGAAATATGGGGTAGCTGGGCGATGAACAATGCCTTTGCTTTCTTACTTTTCAGATTTTTGTTTACAAGCTAAACCAGAGGGAAACTTAGAGTATTTAAGAATTTCTGTCCTAAATTAGATAGTTAATTTTTAAATAGAGGGCTTTGATATCTAAAACATAAGGTTAAATAGGGAAGACCTTAATCTTAATCTTGGGAGCATCTCCTTTAGATGGCTGGGGGTGGTGGCTATTTCTAAAGAACTATGAGGTTTTTAAATCTGTACCCTAGCAGGCTGTAGCTGATATGGCTTGAGTGACCCTAAAAGCTAAGCCTATCAGATAGTAGTGATACAGGGAATTATGGACATAGAGGAATATTTGTAATTGGAAACAAATTTTGTAATTTTTTTTTCTGCACTTGGCCATGTGCTCACCAGGGGATCAAGAGACCAAGTAAAGGCTCATCCTACAACAATCTATCCAATATAAGGCCAGACCACTCCCCAAACACCACCCCTCCCATGGATCCTGAGGGTTATTTAAGGAAGAACTGGAGCATTTCCTCACTCTCCCTGGGCCCTTATCTCTCTGAATTCTAATGCTGACTCCATTAGCCACTGGTCTGCTTGGTTAAGCTGCTGCCCCCAAAACACATGGCCTTTAAGGGACTCTTTACTATTTCTAGCTTTCTTTTGTGTGGTGATGACTTTTTTAATAAATTAGTATTTTCTTTTACAACTGCATTCTGGTGTCAAAGTCATGAGATCTTCCCAAGGAACTAGGGAATCCTCCAACAGGGAGCAGCAGGCTCTAGAAAAGGACCCAGGGCACTAGCAGGAATCACCCAACAATACAGTGACTAGATCTGGCATGAGAGTAAAATCACCAAGGGCCCATAAGATGCCAATGGATGTTCCATGAACTGGAACCAGCAAGGTCCAAGGTCCAGTGGAGAAATATAGTAGAGCCATGATGCTTGGCTGGTCCAAGAGAGCAGCTAGACTGGCCCTACAGCAGAAGATGTTATGCCTTTGCCACATGTTCCTCATGCATGGACACCTTTGTGGGATCTCTATATTTTGACCCATCTTCCTAAGAAAAATTAATATTATATTCTTCTATTAAAAACTAATTATTAATTTGTGATCCATACTTTCTCTTTTATTTCTGTTAAAATCCGACTCCTGAAAAGGTTAGTCAATCTCTGAAGGGCATGACTGAGTAATGAGATTCTCGCCTATCCCCCAAGGTACTTACTTGTTAATACATGCTTGTTAACTAAAGAACTAGGAGGCCTAATTTCTGTTTAGAATATAAATAAATCTAGTCTGGGGGAGCCTTTGTCTGAGGAAGAACCTTCTGTCCTTGGTCCCCTCCATCTAGGGCAACAGCTTATGAAGGAGAAAATGAGCCAGAGGTCCAACCTCTCATTAAATGTCCACCAATCAGGGCTGTTTACTCATCAGGAGAGTTCCCTTTTGGGAGGAATTTAAGGCATTTCACCCTGGGGACTTTGGTTACCAAAAGAAACCAGTGTGTTGACTGCTGGCTAGTTACCCCAACACTTTTCATTCATCACACTGTGTGATCCTGGCCAAGTCATTTAACCCTATTTGCTTCAGTTTCCTTATCTATAAAATGAGCTTGAGAAGGAAATGGTACTTCACTCCAGCATCTTTGTCATGACAAGCCCAAATGGGGTCATGAAGAGTTGGATATGATGGAAAATGACTAAACAACAATGAGACAAAAATAGCCATGCTATTTTATCAGAGGAGTGGACAAAGAACTGCCATCCTACACACATATAGGAGTTTTTGAAAAATCCTATATTATGCTATAGGGACTTATACAATTTAGAGTTAAAAAGTATTTAGGAGATCAACTAATGGAAAATCCTTCCTTGACAGATGAGGAAATGAAGCCTAAGGGAGTTAAGTGACCTGGCCAAGATTGAGCATGTAGGAAGTAGCAGAGTCAGGGTTTAAATCCTGGGAAGAGATCTGGTCCCCTGTAATGAAGCCAGGTGCCTCTACAAGCTCTCAATAAAGTATCAGCAACAACTTCTACATGGCAAGTTTTTCTCTTATGTTTCTTTAACAATATCCTCTCTTTATGAGATCTTAGAGGAGCCTAAAAATTATTTTACTCCCTATTTCCTAATATATCACCTTAACACACTTAAATACAGGCATTACCTAATTTTGGTTTTCCAGCTGGAAATGGAAAGGCTGCTTAAGGTTCTGAAATTTAAGTTTTATTTCTTACATATTAAAAAAATGATTTTTCCCCCTTTTTTGGTAGAATTTTGTCTTTGGGGGTTAGAAAAATATTTTAAAACTCTTTATATTTAATAAAATTTGGTGGGGTTATTCAGTTCAACCAATATAGTCTAATTATATTCAAGGCATATAAAGTTGTATCCTGGAGGATACAACAACAAAATTTAAACAGTCCCTGTCTAAAAGGAAAATGCAATCTAGTAATACTATTGAGGGAGGGGAAGGGAGAAGAGAGTGGGAGTGAAGAGGATTTGGAGTCCAGAGAAATCTAGACATGATTTCACAGGTTTAGAGAACTCCAGGTGAGGAAGCTCATCTACTAATGCAGAATAGCGTAGTGTTGTTAGTCATGTCACAGTTTTTGTGACCCCATTTCTTGGCAAAGAGAAATGGAGTGGTTTACTTTCTATTTTCTTCTCCAGCTCATTTTACAGATGAAGAATTGAGGCATATAGGGTCCATAGCTGGTAAGTGAAGGAAGCTAAATTTGAACTCTAAAAGATTCCCAAGTGAGCACACTATTCACTGGGCAGCCTAGCTTGGAAAGTTTCCTTGAGCCTGGAATTGTCCAGGTCCAGGGTCACACTTAGAGGTATAACATGGAGGTGGGACGAACCCTTGAGTGTAAGCTGCCTCTAAGCTTTAATTCCACTTCTCTAGCAATGCACACAAATAATTAATTCACTCACTGAGCATTCAGGCAACAAGGCTAGCCAAGTGCGTGTGGGGGGCCTTCAAGGTACTGGCACTGTCCTCATCCTGGATATGGGTTCTGGGCTGACTCAGAGGGAAGGACTCTTTGAGTCATGATAATCATTTTCAGCAGCACCTGGCTGTTTATTTTTTCTCAACTTCTATGCTGAGCCTGTCGACCCTTGCTCTATGGAAAAGCCTTCACAAGATTCTAGCAAGAGGTGCATTAGCTGCAGGTTGAATACTCCAACTAAAGACTCAGATTAAATGAACATCTAAGATCTTCACTCTGCTTGGAAAAAAACAAAACAAAACAAAAAAAACCTCTTCTAGCCATTATGGAGTATATATTGGCAGAGTTTGACAGTCTAGGATTTTGGGATCTTTTACGGATTTTTTTGCCTGGATTTATAGGGCACAAAATTTCTGTGAGTTAATAAATTGTATGAAAAATTCTTCAAATGTATTCTTTCTCTCATCTTTAGTGGTGTATAGATAATAAATTGTGATGTTTAGTCATGTACCATGTTTCTAGGAAAACCACAGAATAATTACCTAGGTGCCTACTAATGGGCCACCAGGACTTGGAAGTGCTTAAAAAAGTCATAACTTTATTCCTATTCTTTGTACATGTATTCTGTATTTTTTTCCTTACCTTTCCCATCTTTGGTTCTCCAACTAAAGCCCTGAAGTCAGGGTTGTTCTGGGCATAACTTCTGAGATGAGCAAAGATGTGATCCAGCTGTTTCCTCCAATATCCTGAAAGAAAAAGGAAAACCAGGTAGTCATTTTTTGATAATTCTTCTGTTGCTGGGTAAGACCAATGATAGAAAAAAAGGAAAGTTCAAATGTGAATTTTCTTGCTCAAATCATACTTTGTTTTTAAAGATTTGAAATTTTTTTTGTAGATCATCTTTTGAAATCAGTAATAGAATGTCATTAGAATCACTGATCTGAGCCAAGATGGCAACAAGAAAGGCTTGAATCTTAGGAGCTCTCTGATAAAACTCATAAGTTAAGGACTCTAACTAAACTTTCGAGAGGCAGAATCCACAGAGGGACCCAGTGAGGCAGTTCTCCTACTCAAGGTAACCTGGAAAAGAGCAGAAAGGCTCTGCTCCCCAGGTCGGAGGGGCGGCCCGCCACAGGGGTGGCCTGCCAGAACAAAAGAACTTCAGCCTCCCGGAGGCAGCCCCAGGGCACTGGGAGTCGCAGCTCACAGCAGTGGGGGCAGTTTCCTGATCTATGCCCCGGGGAGCACCAGGCACAAAGTGGGGGAACAGCGGGGGACCTCTGCCAGAGTGAGCACGTGGAGCCCAGCCCTCAGGGCACACAGCCAGCAGCTTGGTCTTTCTGCAGCCCAGATATGAAACAGAAGCAGGTGGAGCGGGTAAGCAGGAGCCCCCAGGCCATGAGCCCATTGAACCTAGGGAGGGGAGTGAAGAGAGACTGCCCAGCTCTGCCCCTGGAACAGGACTCTGGGGCTCTGACCACATTCAGATCCTGATCACAGTCTAGGACCCCCAATAGAACAACAGGGCCCCCCCACCTCAGCCCCATGGCAGAGGGGGGCGCTTATGGTCATTCACAAACCAGGAGGGAGGACAGAACCTCACACACTGAGACCCTTGTGGGAGTGTTCCAAAAGCTCAGGAAGCACCCCAAAACAGGCACAGGCTGGGAAAAATGAGCAAGCAGAGAAAAAAGAGGAACACAATTGAGAAATATTTTGCAAATGAGCCCAAGAAGGATCAAAATACTCAGTCTGAAGATGAGGAAGCACAAGCTCCTACATCTAAAGACTCCAAGAAAAACTGAAATTGGGCTCAGGCTATGACAGAGATCAAAAAAGACTTTGAAAATCAAATGAGGGAGTTGGAAGAAAAACTGGGAAAAGAAATGAGTGAGATGCAGGAAAAACATGAAAATGAAGTCAGCAGCCTAGTCAAGGAAATCCAAAAAAATGCTGAAGAAAATAGCATGCTAAAAACCAGCTTAGGTCAAATGGATAAAACAGTTCAAAAAGTTATGGAGGAGAAGAATGCTTTAAAAAGCAGAATGGGCCAGATGGAAAAAGAGGTAAGAAAATTCTCTGAGGAGAACAAATCCTTCAGACAAAGAATAGAATTCAGGGAGATTGATGAATTTACCAGAAATCAGGAATCAATACTTCAAAACCAAAAAAATGAAAAATTAGAAGAAAATGTGAAATATCTCATTGAAAAAACAACTGATATGGAAAACGGTCTTAGGAAAGATAATTTAAAAATTATTGGAATACCTAAAAGTCATGATCAGGAAAAGAGCCTTGACATCATCTTCAAAGAATTACTACAGGAAAATTGCCCTGATATCCTAGAAGCAAAGGGCAAAATAGAAATGGAGAGAATCCACCGATCCCCCAGAGAAAGAGATCCCAAAAAACCAACCCCTAGGAATATCATAGCCAAGTTCCAGAACTCCCAAGTCAAAGAGAAAATATTACAAGCAGCCAGAAGGACACAGTTCAAATATCATGGAGCTACGGTCAGGATCACACAGGACTTAGCAGCAACTACATTGGAAGCTCATAGGGCTTGGAATATAATATACCAGAAGGCAAAAGAGCTTAGAATGCAGCCAAAAATGAACTACCCAGCAAGGCTGAATGTCCTCTTCCAGGGAAAAAAGATGGACTTTCAATGAACCAGGGGAATTTCAAATGTTCCTGTTGGAATGGCCAGAGCTGAAGAGAAGGTTTGATCTTCAGATATAGGACTTGGGAGAAGCATGGAGATTGGAGGAGAATGGAAAAATATAAGGGACTTAATGATGATGAACTGCATGTATTCCTGCATAGAAAAATGACACTGATAATACTCATATGAACCTTCTCAGTTAATAGAGCAGGTAGAGGGAGCTTTTATAGTTGAAGCACAGGAGAAAGCTGAATTCCAAGATAAAATATGGTGTAAAAATGGAGTCAATAGAAAAAAAGGGAAATGTAATGGGAGAAAGAAAAAGGAGAGGGGAATAGGCCAAGATATTTCATATAATAATATTTTTCTTTATTACAATGAGCTATTGCAATGATATGGAAGGGGGGGAAGGCAAGGGGGAATGAGGGAAACTTCACTCTCATCACAGGTGGTCAGGAGAGGAAACAGCATATCTACTCAATGGGGTATAGACATCGGGAGTAAGAAGGAGAGGGGGCGACAGGGGGAAGGGGGGGATGTGAGTGATGGAGGAGAGGATGGATCATGGGGGAGAGTGGTCAGATATAACACATTTTCTTTTTTACTTATTGCAAGGGGTTGGGATTGGAAGGCCTGCCCAGGCCCATAGGGGCCAGGTGGATGCTGGGCCTAAGGGGTGGTATGGGGGCTCAGGGCTTCTTGGCCCCAGGACCAGGGATCTGTCTGCGGCACCACTCAGCTACCCTACAGCAGAGTCAAAGTGAAAGGAGAGAGAAAATATAGTACATGGTAGTGGAGAAATATGAAAGGAGGGAGTTGCGATCAGCAATGGCAACGACAGAAAAATATGGAAGTAACTTTTGCGATGGACTTATCATAACGAATGTGATCCACCCATGACAGAGTTGTTGGTGTTGGAATAAAGACTCAAGCACATTTTTTGTTATTATTATTTTTTTGGGGGGGGTGCAGGGCAAATGGGGCTGGGTGGCCTGCCTAGGGCCACATAGCAGGGTGATCCTTGGGTGTCTGAGGCCGGATTTGGACCCGGGTGCTCCTGGCTCAAGGGCCAATGCTCTGTCTACCACCCAGCCACCCCTACTATTATTACTATTTTATTTTATTTTGGGTCTTTTTTTCCCTTTTTTTTTGGTTTTTGCAGGGCAGTGGGGTTCAGGTGGCTTGCATGTCACACGGCTGGGTGATTGTTGGGTGTACGGGGCCAGATGTGCACTCGGGTGCTCATGACTCCAGGGCTGGTGTTCTGTCCATTGCGCCACCTGGCCATACCTACAATTATTACTATTTTTTTTTTTTAAGTTTAATTTTTTTCTCTCCCCTTTACTTTATTGCTGAAGCAAGTCTATATTTATGGAGGGAGGAGGTATCTCGTTTACTCTTAAACAAGAATATTTTACTAATGTAAAAATAACATTAATTGTACAAAATCAGAATAAATATTAAATAAAAACAAAAACAAAAAAAATCACTGATCCTTATGACTTAGGTCTCAGAGAGATCAGCTATTCCAATCCTCTAATTTTATAGATGAGAAAATTGATGTACAGAGAGTTAAATGGTTTGTTCATTGTCACAAACTAATTAATGTGACAATTAGAATTAGAACCTAGGGTTTTTTTTTAGGGTTTTTTTGCAAGGCAATGGGGTTAAGTGGCTTGCCCAAGGCCCACAGCTAGGTAATTATTAAGTGTCTGAGGCCAGATTTGAACTCAGGTACTCCTGACTCCAGGGCTGGTGCTCTATCCACTGTGCCACCTAGTCACCCCAGAATTTAGGTTTTTAAAAATTCCCAATCCAATTCTTTTCCCAAAATCTCTTTCCAAGTTCTCTTCAGTATCAACTCAAGGTGTCTCAAAATGACTCCTAGAAGATTTGAGGGAAAAAATATTTGAGGGGGTTTGGTAAATAGATTTGGATTCCATACTTAGCAACAACATTGCCAGGGAAATATGGTTGTAAATTTACTGAAAACCCATTTTATCTTTTTAAAATTAAATAATAACAACAATAATGATAGCAATGATTATATTCATGTAAATAACATATAGGACATTATTACATAGTATTCTGGACAGTTGCCAATTTGTCCCATGAATTTTGATCAAGAAGACATTGGAATGATGTCAGGATTTTTTTTAGATAAACATTTTATTCATATTTTTAACATTATTGTCATTCCTGAAAACCACTCCTTCCAATTTTCTCCTCTAACAAAGGAGTACAATAATCACGCAAAGCAGACATACTGACCCTGTCTGATAGGTTATGTCTCATTCAGCAGTTCCTGTAGTCTCTAAGAAGGGAGACTTTAATAGATTTCATTATCAGTTCTCTGGAATTAAGATTGGTCATTGTTGATTGGAATTCTAAAAAAACACTTCTCTTATCTTTGAACCACACTTGTGTTTTCAATGGCATGGGAGGTTCCTGAGAGCATCCAGATCTGCATCTGGCCCAGGATGGAGCATTGAGAGTTCATACATCATGGGTCAGAGGCAGGATTTCTATCAGAGCCCAGCAAGCTCTCCTAAGAAGCCTATGAAATAGAGTGCTGGACCTATAATTAGGAAAAGCTGAGTTCCAATCTTGCTTTGGTTACTTGCTAGCATTGTGGCCGTAAGGCAAGTCACTTAACCTTTGCCTGCCTCAGTTTTTTTTATTTGTAAAGTGGGAATAATAGTAGCACCTATCTCCCAGGCTGTTCTGAGGACCAAATGAGATATTTGTAAAGTACTCTTAAAGCTATATATTAAGGCTATCATCATCAGCAGCAGCAGCAGCATCATCATCATCTACTATGCCAAGATGCTTTCCACTATTATTTCTTATAGGACAACAATATACTACTCAACAATAATATTATATTCGAATAGCAGTGATTTGAGTCATTCTCTATTTTGACATTTACTTTGTTTCCAGTTTTTTATTTATCTCAGTGGCTTCTTTATCCTAGTTTTTCATTTTATGAATCTTAATTCTATGTGCCACGAAATGGCAAGTGATAAAGGGAGAATAAAGGGCTTGCAACCTCTACTTTGAGTTTTTTTTCTTATGGGGAAAAAACCCCCCACCAGGGACTTAGGGCTGCAAAATGTTCCCTTTAATTTTCAAAAATCCAAAATGTAACAAATCAAAAGCTTTTACATTTTCTGCCCCAGAAAGATTCTGAAGCAGTGGCTAAGACCTCTTGCTATTCCTAACAATTTCTATCAGTGGCCCAGGACCCATGTAGAGTTCTCCCAAATGATGGTCTTCTTCTCATTGCTTTCATCTATGGGATGGTAGTCTGGGGGAGGAACTGCTGAAATTGCAAATTCTTTCTTTTAAATTTTTTTTTAATTTGGAGCAATGGTGTTAAGTGACTTGTCCAAGGTCACACAGCTAGGTAATTCTTAAGTGTCTCAGACCACATTTGAACTCAGGTCCTCCTGACTCCAGGACTAGTGCTCTATCCACCATGCCACCTAGGTACCCCTGAGGTTGCAAATTCTTGTTCAGCATGGCCTTTTCCCCTACCTAGTGAGGGGGAGGATGAAGACCAAATACACCAACAGAGAAAATGACAATTATTTCATCATTTCATCACACCTTTTGTAATTATAATTTCATTATTCATAACCTTTGCCTTAACCTGGAGTCCCAAATGAACTTTTTATTTATATCTTTTGTTTTTCTATCACCATCATTTCTTAATTTATGCTGACTCAAGGGGTCATCTTTGGGGTAGAGGAGATTCCTCTAACAAAATTAAGCAACACATCAGACATGCCTAGTGACATATGTAACAGAAATAAGTTCTTTAAAACATAAAAACATCAGTTATGAAATAGAGATTTCATTATACCCCTTACCACTTAATCCAGACCCCAAATTATTCTGTAGGTTGCTCTCTTTTCTCTTCCCCTCACAACCAATGTAAGATGTCTGTGACTTATCTACAAGAGCAGCTATTGGAAAAGTACAACAAATACCTAAAACAAATATTCATGAATATAAAGGGAGTACTATATGAAATTTTTTATTTTCGTTTAAAAAGAAACACACATTAAGTCAAACTGATACTATATTTTTGTGACTGATAATTATAAAGACCTAAGTACTATGAAATAATGTTAGAAGCCTATTTTAAAAGGTGCAATTTAATGCAAAAGAGTTCAATAAGTGAAAAGGCTCTGCTGTGACTCTATAATTGCCTTATGTCAAAAACTTTATAACACTTCATAATATAATGGTTTTTTGATTATTATCAGGCAAGTGTTTAATTTTTTCTTTAACCATAATTAATTATTAATATAACAACAGTTTTATATAGGTCAAGGAAGTCTTTTTCAGGATTATAAAATTCAAGAAATCCTTTAGAGATCTTGATCTTTTAGAACTAGAGAACAAAGTGAAAATTAAAAGAATGCTTTGGTCATTTGAAAGAAATCCCCAAATGAAAATTTCTGGAAACATTTAGCCAAAGTATTAAGGTTCTAGGTCAAAGGAAAAATATTGCAAGTATCAAGAAAGAAAAAAAAATCACAGTTAGGATTACAGTTGATTTATCTGCCATCACTAAAAACAAACAGAGTCTGGGATATGATGTTGTTTGTCCTTTGTGAATGAAGAGGATCAAAATGATATCATGATGTCAGTATCAAGGTGCAGTGTGACTCATTATATCAATATGAGCCCAGAAGATTCTTCCACAGATTAGGCGCAAATGGCTACTAAGATAATTTGTGAGGGAGATGTCTTTAAAGTTGCACATCTCACATTTCTTGTGCACTATTGCAATTCTGCTTTTGTTCATAGAGCACAATGTCTTTGATGCAGAGGCCTCATTCATGTCAATGACTTCCCTGTCTCATAATTGATCCCAAAGTTTTTCAGTTCTTCCAAATATGCTTGTATCTCTTCTTCTGATCACCATGTGAGCACCTGCATTGTGTGAGGACTCTGTAAAACAGTCTTTTAGGCAAACATACATTCAAACAATGAGGCCCTCCCAGTGGAATTGTGCTTTCTGTTCAACTCAACTTAGTGTCTAGAAACTTATCTTACCAAATGATCTTCAGAATCTTTCTAAGACAATTCAAATGGAAGTAGTTCAGTTTCTTGGCATGGTGCTGGCAGATGTCAGCACAATGGGTCTACAGACCTTCAGGTTAGAAGGCACCCTAAGGTTTTACTCTTTTCTTTTACTCTTTTCTCCCACACATTGTTTTGGAGATTCCCAAACTCTGAGAATGTGTCAACCTCATTATCAATGTATACATTCCTGGAAAGTTTAATGCCAAATTAAGTGAACCTATCCATAGTGTTCAGAATTTTACCATTTGTTGTAACTATTGGTTCCAGGTGTGGATGGTGAAGTGCTGCTGGTGGAGAACCTCTGTTTTCTTGGTATTAACTGTTAGGCCAAAATTAGCATAAGCAGAAAAGGAGAGATCCATATTTTGTTAATCTCAGCCTTGGAGGCTGCATCCACTGCATGATCATTTTTGAACAAAAAGACAAAGTCTAACCCTCCCTCCAATTTAGTTTTTTTGAGTTAAATAATTTACTGTCAGTGTGGTAGTTGATTTTGATGCCATTTTCATCCTCGGAAGCATCCGACAACATCACTAACATCAGATTAAAAAGCATGGGAGCAAGCACACAGCTCTACTTCACTCCACTGGTGCCTGGGAATGGGCAAGGAACCTCTGTAAACATGCCATCTTGGAAATCATCTACAATATTGATGAACCTCTGAGAGCAACTACATTTTGCTACAATCTTCTATAGGCGCTTGTGATGGATAGTTTCAAAGGGTCAGATAGACAAACGTGTTCAGATTCTGCTCTGCTCTGGCATTTCTCCAGGGGTAGCAAACACCCTGGTGACCCTTCCTCAGACACACTGGCTCATCTTCCAGGTGAAGGATCAGCTGATTAAAGGAAGCCTGAGGCTAGAATCAGGCCAGGAATGACTGAGAGAGAAGGCCCTCTCCCTCCCCACCCACCCCCTGGTTGTCACAGCTTATTTCCTTTCCCTTTAATAGAGATGGAAATGGAGGTATCTGATTTCCTCTTGCCATATTAACCAGGACATTTTCAGTCAGCTTCTCTGTTGCAGTGGAACTCTTTCTAGATCTCCCCTGGAATAGAATCAGCACCAAGTACCTTGCCACATAAGATGAGCCTAATGACTCAGTTGGAAGTTCAGGTAACTTCAATCTCAGGTAAATGGTCTATAGCTTTGGCACTGGTTGATGACAACCTTTTGAGAACTTTATGGAAGCGTTTGGTCCATCTGTCCTTGTATCATGTCATTATCACTGAACAGTGTGGCTCCATGGCCACTGAGTAGCTGAGATGCACCATCGGATTGTTACTATCAGTGTAAAATTGAATTTCGTCTGCCTGCCTATTGAATCAAGAATCCTACATTTCTCTAAGCTCTGCTTGCATTTTCATTTTTTTGGTTAAATTTTATTTTATTTTATTTTCTCTCAGTTACATGTAAAAACAAGTTTTAACATTGACTTTTAAAACTTTGAGTTCCAAATTCTCTCCCTTCTTCCCGCCCTTCTCCCTCTTCATTGAGAAAGCAATTTATTTGATATAGGTTAAAAATATTGCACTTGGGGCAACTAGGTGGCACAATGGATAGAACACTGGTCCTGGAGTCAGGAGTACCTGAATTCAAATCCTGCCTCAGACACTTAATAATTACCTAGCTGTGTGATCTTGGGCAAATCACTTAACCCCACTGCCTTGCCAAAAAAAAAAAAGTTACATTTTACTTTTGATGGAAGTTAAATGCTGCCTTTTAAAACGTTTTTAAAACTTAAATACAAAATAAAAAAAAATTTTCATGTGTACAGCAAAACATAAGAGAGGATTCATAATATAAAGCAATAAATTTTCATTACAATGAATGTCCATTTTTTTTCATTTGGGATTATGCTTTACTTTGCTGGATATATTTTTGGTCACAAACCCAGTTCTGCTCTTCAGGTAGTGATGTTCCAAAAGACCTGTGGTTTTTTTAATGTAGCCACTGGCTATATATATGCAATTTTAATTGTGGCACTTTTTTTTCTTGTTGCTTTTAATATTTTCTTCTTAACCCAGGAATTTTGGAATTTGGCTATAGGTCTCAGTTTTCATTTGGTAGTTTCTGAATTTTTTTCATCATTTTCATTAAACTAAACCTGACGTTTGTGAGTATCCTGGACTATTTGAATAAATGCAGTGTTAAACACTGAAAACTACCTCCTTTTCTGCTTCATTGCTGCCAACCTTGTGTTGGCTCAGCTTTCCCTTCCAATTAATATCAAAAGGTTTACACATGGAAAAGTGCTCAAGCCTCTATCTATTGATGTTGAGTCTTCTGATAGTTGTCATGCCCCAAAGTGCTGCTTTTGTTGAATGTGAATATTTAGCTTGGAGAGAATGAATTTATGATTGGTCTAGCCCTCTGTGCCAGATATCACCTTTATCACTCTCACTTCCTGTCTATATCTTCTCCTTACAATGTTAAATGCCAGTGTTTGTTGTGAGAGTGCATCAGTGAAGTTTACCTGTGTTTAGGTAAATGGAACACAGTATTGGTGATGAGAAGGTCTTTTTTTTTTTTGCAAGGCAAACAGGGTTACGTGGCTTGCCCAAGGCTGCACAGCTAGGTAGTTATTAAGTTTCTGAGGTCAATATTTGAACTCAGGTACTCCTGACTCCAGGGCCAGTGCTCTATCCACTGTGCCACCTAGCTGCCCTGATGAGAAGGTCTTAAAACATACAATGAAAAATACTACTAAAGCATTCTTGATGAAAAGACCAGAGTTGCATAGAAACTTTGAAGTGCAAACATAAGTCAAGAAACACAAAAGATAAACCTGAGTGAGCAATAACAAGAGATTAAACAAGAATAAACCATTTACATTTTAATAGAGGTAGATAATAAATGTGTCCCCTCAGAATCTTATCATCAAGAGTTATAATGGGAGTCTAATTAGATAAAAGACCCGGGAATCATTGTATTAGGTTTTGATGATCTTAAAAAAAAGAATGGAAAAGGAGGGGGGTATATGAACACATTAGGGGAGAAAAGAGAGAAGTTTATCACTCAACAGAGTAAGAGAAGAAAGAGAGGGTAAATAATAGAGTATTGAGGGAATCGTGTTAAGATAAAATCTGAGGATGGACAAAACTACTTATAGTAGCTCTTTTTACTTTGACAAGCAATTAAAACTGAGGGGTACCCACCAATTATATAAATATGATAATCTGGGAGCAGAGTGAAATAAGTCAAACTGGGAGAACAATTTATATAACAACAATGATCAATGTGATTAAAAAAAAAATTTGTTAAGAGCCTGCTTGTTACCAGATAATGTACTAATACACTTCATTTGTCGAAACACCTCATTTGATCCTCCCAATTCCAACAGTTAGGTACTATATTTACTTCCATTTAAAGTTAATGAAATTAAGGTAAACAAAGAACAAGTGACATGCCAACATCACTCAGCTAGGATCTGAGGCAAGATTAAACTCAGATATTCCTGACTTAGGTCCAGTGCTCTATTCACTGTCCCAGCAAGTTGCCTCTATAACAAATGATTCAAGAGGTCTCATAATATGCTACTTCCTGAGTCCTAATGGACTTAAGAATACAGATTGAGATATTTATTTTTTGACATGGGCAAAAACATTTGTTTACCTATACATTTTTTTTTTTAGATTTTTTTAAGGCAATAGGGTTAAGTGGCTTGCCCAAGGCCTCACAGCTAGGTAATTACTAAGTGTCTGAAGTCAGATTTGAACCCAGGGACTCCTGACTCCAAGGCCAGTACTCTATCCACTGTGCCACCTAGCTGCCCTTTGTGTAAACAAATCTTACAGTCCTTTGCTACATGCTTCTTTGATTAATCTCTTCTAAAGCTGTCATGGTACAAGCGTTTATTTGGATTATATAAATGGTAAAACATATTTAGAAATATTTGTATGTAAGGAATATAGATAGTATATTATATTTGATCTTTGGACCTAGTCCTTGAGCAGATATATTCTAGTAGTAATGGTGGTATATGCAGGAAAGTCATTGTACAGAAATGGTAATTCAAATATATATGGTAGGAATAGGTTACAAAACATTACAAATAAAGAATTATAATTGAGAAACAGTATAATAGATGTTATCAAAGAAATAGATGAACCATAAAGGTATGTTGGTGATATGCTGAGATGGACAGTCTTTCTGGTTTACTGGTCTTAATATCAAAAGAGGGGAAAAAAAGACTAATAGCACAGGGGGTGACCCCTCAATAATGAATTTCTGAGGGGAAATGAATAACAGCCATCCAGAATGGGTAGGTAGAAGTCACAATCTGCATTACTGGAAAGGATATTCATATTATTAGGTTCCCAGACCCATCTAAGTAGTTTAAGGAAAATAAGACATGTTAATAAATATTATCATGGAAACATAATATGGTAAATTCACATGTATCAAAGATGCAGGAAAGGAGAGAGAACTTTTGGCAAGAATAAAATAAAGCTTCATGGAAAAGTTGCCAACTGTAGAATTTGAATGAGGGTAGAAGAGAGCATGGTATAGTCCAGCTATATGGCATAGCATGAACAATGCATACAGCTACAAAGGTCAAGACAAGTTCTGGGAAGAATAAATAGTCAGCAGGGTCAATGTCATAGCCTACATGAAAAGAGGTGAAATAACAACTAGAAAAAGGGTTAGAGTTAGACTGATTATGAAGGGCCTTGATTTCTAAGCCTTAATGAATTTGGACTTTATTTGTTGAAAAAGGAGAATAATAAAGGTTTTTGGTTTTTATTTTAGGTTTTTGCAAGGCAAATGGGGTTAAGTGGCTTGTCCAAGGCTACACAGCTAGGTAATTATTAAGTGTTTGAGAATAGGTTTGAACCTAGGTACTCCTGACTCCAGGGCTGGAGCTTAACCCACTGCGCCACCTAGCTGCCCCTGAAATTTTATTATTTTAAGCATGAAAAGCTTAACAGTGATGTTATTAAAAAAAATGAAATTAGAAATAGCAATTTAGAGAAAAAATAAGTTTGGTTTTATATATATTAAACAAGTTGCTGGGGAGACATAATTCTAAATGGAGTTGCAGATGCGGGAGTAGAGCATTAGGTGATTGTTGGGGGGAGATACAATTTGGGGATTTATCCTTATAAAGATAAAAGTTGAAATTGAGGATAGTCAAGATCACCAAATGTAAGGAGTGTAAAGAGAAAATAAGACAACCTAATGCATAACAACTTCATGGGGGGAATTAAGTGTCCTACTCCAAATAAGTTAGGATTATTTTTAGTGACCATAGGAAATAAAGGATAATTTAATCAGATTAAATGGACTTCCTACATTTATAAATAACTGTCTCCTAAATTAGTGCTTTTTGTAAAAAAAAAAGAAAAAAAAGAATGATATGCTCATGGTAAATCAGAACACATTCATAGAATTTGTGTATCCTAATGAGGTTTTTGAAGGAGTCTCTCTGTAGCCAGCAGAGGTCTCAAGGTGACTACAAATGAGACAAAGATATTCCTAACATTGGTTACTCTAGTTGGGACTCCTATAAAATTTTAGTGAGAAAAGAGGTGGAAATAGCAGACTTTTCAAATGGTTCGGAAAGGGTTCTAACACCACAACATGAGTGATAGCAACAAAGATAGTTCTTCACTTGCTATCAGGGCAGATTAAAAAGAGACACAAGATGTGCAAATTTGTAGAATCTACCCAAAATGTTCGAATGGCCTCTTTATGCCCAACCTGTGGAAAAGTATTCTGAGCTCATATTGATCTGATCAGTCACAGTTGGAAATATGTAACTTGACTCTAACATAGTGAGGTCATTTTGGTCCTCTTCCAGAATGAAGGACAACAACCAACCAACCAACTGAGGGCATTGAAGAGCCCTAAGTGTGCCCCAGACCAGTTAATCAGGTGTAGTAACTTGCAGAAGTCTCAGGAAGATGGAAGAACCAAAGAGAACCTCACCAAATTTCCCTTTTTATACCCATTTTGATAATGTCTTGGTTTCTGAAGATTCTAGGGCAATAATTAGAAAACTCATCTTTTTTTTTTTAACTTTGCTTTGGAGGCAGAAATTTGTTATCAATAGGTGCTAGGATGCTATAAAATTTCATTTGGTCTACGTTAAGTATAATCACATTTTAGAAATGTGGGAAGAGATCTTCCCAGAAGTTCAAGTAAAACCAAGTAACAATTGTAATAGATTGCATGGGCAAATAAAAAGTAATTCAAGGATTCTAAAAAGTTTTCTTTATTTACTAATTAGCTATTTCCATTTTCAGGGGAAATGGCCTTGAAGATTGCTCACTATGGAAGAATCATACAGCCTTTGCTCAATAGGTGGTGTTGCAAATTCCCTTTCAGGTTCTATAAAAGAATGCTGAGGGGGCGGCTAGGTGGCCAAGTGGATAGAACACCGGCCCTGGAGTCAGGAGTACCTGGGTTCAAATCCGGCCTCAGACACTTAATAATTACATAGCTGTGTGGCCTTGGGCAAGCCACTTAACCCCATTTGCCTTGCAAAAACCTAAAAATAAAAATAAGAAATAAAAGAATGCTGAACTAGATAGAGGAGGAGGAGGAACAGGGAATTTAAAAAAAGTTCTGATGTTAGAGAGAAAAGTCTTCAATTTATCACTGTATAGATTCTGTGGAAAAAACATTAACAATGTTTTGGCATTCATAGGATGGTACTTGCCATAAGGAGTAGCTAGGCTTGAAGTCAGAAAAATCAGAGTTCAAATATAATCTCAGATGTTTATACCTGGATGACCCCAGGCTAGGTATTTGACTTCTGTCTGCCTCAGTTTCCTCAACTGTAAAATGAAGATAATATTAGCACCAATTTCAGAGAGTAATTGTTAAGGTAAA
The DNA here is from genome assembly GCF_037893015.1 of Macrotis lagotis. Taxonomy (NCBI): domain Eukaryota; kingdom Metazoa; phylum Chordata; class Mammalia; order Peramelemorphia; family Peramelidae; genus Macrotis; species Macrotis lagotis. The sequence goes on along the minus strand of NC_133658.1, from coordinate 170,865,752 downwards.
GTGAGATAATAATTGTAAAGTATTATATGAATGCTAGCTATTATTACTATTAATTACAAAAACGGAAAACATTTACATCATGAAAAACTAGACATTATGAAAACACTACAACAATCATCATTTTATCAACATCTATACAGGAGTACATCCACATTTGGCAGGTGTTGAAAAACAGAACAAGGAATCATCAAGAGTTAGGAGAATTGTGAATTCAATGTCACAGAAATCTAGGAATTATGATATAAGTTTAGAACTGAAAAGACTCTCAAAAGTCACGAAGTCTAAATTTCTCCTTTTACAGGTGAGGAAACTGAGGTCTAATGAAAGTAATTAATTTGTCCAAATTTGGCTAAATTACCAAAAGGAGGAGAGATTATCCAGAAGTAGTTCTGAGTAGTAAAAAAAAAAGGACAGAGAGTTGGCCTAGAATACCCATAATTAGTAATTAGAAGATTATGGGTGACTTTTCTTGCAATGAATTTCTTGCAAGGAATTTCAGTAGAGTATGGGAGAAGAGAGAGTATCTCTTATTTTAAATCTCACTCTGTTTTAGCTATATTTTTGATAGGTTATACTGTTGGATCTTTTTAAAAGCACTTAAATACTATGTATTAAGTACTATGCTATCTATGTATGTAAAATGATAAAACAGTAAAATAAGAGTAATTTTTATAAAGGGGAACTTCCAACTCATTTGTATTTAGATTTGCTTCCCCCCCTCCTATTCTTCTATATTTGTTTTATCAGTTAAGGAGTATGATATATCTTATTTCACCAGTACTAATCCAATTCCAGACTTTAGATATATCTATATTCAAATCATTAAACACAGTTCTTAAATTTCCATTAACTATTTTTTAAATTACACACTAGATGACTCTGAGCAAATCACTTAACTGCTGTCTGCCTCAGTTTCCTCTCTCTAAAACAGAGATAACAGCACCAGCCTTTCAAGGTTATTGTGAAGATAAAGTGCCCTCATCTCTTTTCCGTACAGATATGTGAGTTTGGTATTATTAACTTTCCTCTTCTCACCAATTCTTCATTTGTGATGCTAAAAATCTATTTCTCTTCTTCTCTTCTTTTATTATTAAAATTTGGATGAGTTTGGTTTATCTGAATATCTTAAATTAATTATTCTACCCTCAAGAACACTTGTGACATTTAATTACTAATCTAACCAAATTTGCTGTTGTGTTCTTTTTTAAAGATTTGTTAATCAAGTCAAAACTGTGCTACCATGGTAACAATAGAGTATTTAGTCATAGTTCTAATTTAGCTTTTTTGACATAACATTTCAATTTCTATGTAGTGATCAATAAATTTGAAGTTTTCTTAGGCTTTACTTTTCTGAATTCTCTTTTCAGGATAGATATAGATATAGATATAGATATAGATATAGATATAGATATAGATATATAGATATAAAATCAATCAAAGATCCTAGTCAGGAATAATTTTCCTTAATTTCATCTCTTCAATATGATTGCTGTGGAAATCTACTGATTAGAACAGTTCTGATAGAATTTACATTGAGTAAATGATAATTTTATTAACTATCATTATTTATTAATAGTTTTAAAGGTTTTTTTTTTTAAGATTTAGAGGTTGAAATTCTGCTTCGAAGTTTATTCTCACCTTAGTATAACAAGTCCATGGTCTGACTATATACAATCACTGGAAACCAGTAACCTGCCTCATTAGGAATAAACAACTTTATTTTTGAAGGATATTATTCTATATGTATAGCATCTTGAAAATATTCATGACATATAAGCATGAGACTTCTGAGTAATTTATTAAATTGTATTTCTTTTTTCTTAATCCTGAATCCCATTTTCTAAAATATTTTTTAACATCTTTCCCTATGTTCAAATACCTTTGCATTGAAGTCATTGAGTGTTTATTCATTAAAGATGTTTGCCATTTTCACAGAATATATTCTATAGATGCTGAAGTCTTCTTTCCACTTGTGGGTTGTTAAACAGTGAAACTCCTTAATGACATCTACTTCTACCCAAAAGAGTTTATTCTATTAATTCACCCAAGAAAAACCAAGCAGATGAAAAATGCTTATTGTTCTGACAAAATCATAGTTTGTCTTTCTGTTAGTCTATTAGTGAATGTATTTTAGATATTTTTTGGGCAAACAATGCAGATGAACAATGACATGAGTTAGACCCAGAAGGAAACAGCAAAAGAGTAGACTAGATTGCATTTAAGAAACAAAACAGTATTTTCAACAATCCCAAATTGCTTTATAAATGGCAGGTTCTCAAGTCCTCTCACCATTCTAGACATTCTCTTTTGAAATACTCCAGTTTCAGGGGTGGCTAGATGGTGAAGTGGATAGAGCAAGGGCCCTGGAGTAGGGAGTACCTGAGTTCAAATACAGTCTCAGACACTTAGTAATTACCTAGCCGTGTGGCTGGGGGCAAGCCACTTATTCCCATTTGCCTTGCAAAAAGAAAAACAAAAAACAAAAAACAAAACCAAAAAGAAATACTCCAGCTTATTTGTATGTTTCCTAAAATATAACACCTGAAATTGACCTCATTACTCCCTATGTAGTTCACAAGTTCAGGGCACAGAATAATTAGGCAAAATTACTACTTCTCACTGTGCCACTTAATGCAAGGCTTGAAATGGTCCTAGATCTTCAGGTTTACAACTCTTGTCTAACTCTGCCTTATCTATTCATTGTTGGCTGGGTGAACTGTGGATTTGGTTTTCTTGAACCCACAACTACATAGGAAGCAGAATAGCATAGGGTATATGCAAATTGCTGCACTGACCTGAATTAAAGTCCCACTCTAACAACACATATGTTGCTGCCCGCAGGCCATTTTACGTTTCTGAATTTCAGGCAACTTTTTTTTTTTAACTTTTTGCAAGGCAATGGGTTAAGTGGTTTGCCCAAGGCCACCCAGCTAGGTAATTATTAAGTGTCTGAGGCCAGATTTGAACTCAGGGACTCCTAACTCCAGGGCCAGTGCTCTATCCACCAAACCACCTAGCTGCCCTGTCAGGCAACTTTTTTAAAACAATATATTGTTGCAGTCTGTAATGGTAGAAGTAATTCTCAGAGTGATGATTGCTAATATAGCTCAAATTAATCTTACTCATTTTATTAGAATTCTACTACTGTCAGTCCTCCATGATATTCAATTATCAACAGTTTTGCCAAGAATGGCATCTTGTTTGAGTTTATCCCTGCTATTGGTAAAAAATGACTAGCAAAAGAAAAAAGGACAAAGACCATGGTTACCTACAAGGAATCTACCTTTGGGTTCATTTGACCCATTAATAGCTACTGCTTGATTCCAGTCATTTAAACGATTCTGAATTCATCTATAATCTACTACACATCTATCTCTCTGCACTATCCACAGGGATAGCATGAAAGACATTAAAATACCGTCCTGAAATTCAAGTATACTTCTACATTGTAGGATCCCTTTGACCTAACCATGTGTTCAGCCTTTTTAGAAAGGAAATGAAGTGAGAATGGCATAATTTGTGCTTCTGAAGGAAAGCTACCTGTAGCATAACTTTCCCCTTCTAATGTTCACAAATTATCCCTTTAATGCCATGTTTTAGATTTTTCTAGGGATTTAGATTTCTCAAAATCTTTTTTTTCCCCTTTGACTTTTGCTAAGCAATAAGGTTAAGTGATTTGGCTAAGGTCACACAGCTAGGTAATTATTATCTGATGTTGGATTTGAACTCAGGTCCTCCTGACTCCAGGGCTTTGCTCAGGCCCTCCAGGACCAGTACTCTATCCATTGTGCCACCTAGCTTCCCCTGCTAGTAGTTCTTTTAGCAACCTCAGAGTATTGTTTCTTTATAGCTTTTTTCATTGAGGACCTCTAAATACTGAGCTATCATTTCCTCATGTATTTTGGGTTTCTACTGATTGTTAATCTCTGTTGGTTTATCCTTATTAGTCCAAAAAGCATTTTTGGGAACTACGAGGTAAAGGAGCTGAGTAGTGCAGCCTTTTCACCATCATCCAAATTATCGTATCTTTTTTGTCCAAGTAACTTTCCTACCCCTTTTTGATCCTCCTTTTGATGGCAATATAATGTATAAAAGCCCAAATCCTCTCATTTGTCCTTTGCACTTATTGTCAACCTCAGCTCATTTTGGGTTTTTGCATTCCTGACATTTTGCTTATACAACCATGATCAGATCCTCTTGTTAACATTTATAAAACCATAAGTCAGTGGTTTAACAGTATTCTGAAGACCCAGAAAAGTCCACGAGATACTATCAGGTAGTTTATGAGGTAAAATACTAAGATATTTTAAATTCAAATATGGTAAATATCAATAAAAAGAGCTCAACTAAACAAAAGCTTTTGAAGGTGGGGGGTCAATAATTTTTAAGAATGCAAAGCAAAGAGGTCCTGCAACTAAAAAGTTTGTGAACAACTACTTCATAGAAGCAGATAGACCTTTTTTTTTTTTTTTTTTTTTTTTTTTAGGTTTTTGCAAGGCAAATGGGCTTAAGTGGCTTGCCCAAGGCCACACAGCTTGTTAAGTGTCTGAGACCGGATTTGAACCCAGGTACTCCTGACTCCAGGGGTGGTGCTTTATCCACTATGCCACCTAGCCGCCCCTAGATAGACCTTTTCTCCCCAACAGCCTTCTCACCCTAAATATATCTTTTCCTGAAGTTCCTTCAATTGGCAAGTTTCTGCCCTGGACCACCATTTCTGAAAAAAAAAAATACAAGTTTTCCATGCTTCCTCTCTCCCAGATCTAACTTACTGGACCTTTCTATCTTATGCCACCTTCATTTCCCCACCAGTTTTCTCTTTTGTATTATCTTCCTTCATTAGAATGCAATCTCCTTGGGGAATTTTTTTTTTGCTAGTTATTGTATTCTCATCACTCAGTATAATGACACAAATACACACACTGCTCTCTTTCTTTCAAATTTACTGTTCCTATTTGTTTAGATGCACTCTATCCCTGTCTGTAAATTCCTATATTTTTATATTTTAAGCTGTGGTTCAAAAATTGAAATACATTTCTCAGCCACTATCTTTTTAGTTAGTTACTCTCTTCTTACTGCTGGCTTTCTCTTCTGAATACCCTACCCTTTAGTTGGCAGTAATGATGAAAACATCACTTATGGCCCCAAAATGTTGACGTTTTTTACTCAGGACTCTATATTCTTTATCTTTTATTTTAAATTTTAAATTTTTTAGGTTTTTGCAAGGCAAATGGGGGTTAAGTGGCTTGCTCAAGACCACACAGCTAGGTAATTATTAAGTGTCTGAGGCAGGATTTGAACTCAGGTCCTCCTGACTCCAGGGCAGCTGACCACATACTTTATCAAAGCTTCCTTAGATTTTTTCTAGGAGCATCACTTGACACCACAGTGAGTCACCAGATGTAATAGTGATTTATAACAGCTGACAAGTTTGAAATCCTCCATCTCCCCCCAAATACATACCTTGGAAAGACAGTAGATCTCTTTGTCATTCATTGTCAGGACAATGAATATCTCATCACTATTATCCTTCTTTCCTGCCTCTGATCAAGCACTGGAAAGCACCTATGGATTCCTCTCATCATTTCTTAATATGTTAAAAACTATTTTGCCTTAAGATGGTTCAGATTTCCACCATCTTAATCTACAGGAGTTATAGATAATACGTAGTTCCAATTATTTAGATCTTTCTTTTAGTCTTTCTTTTCCTTTTTCCTTCAATCTCCAACCTTGATACAATAGGAATCCTTTTTTTTCTTCTCTTTTTTTAGATTTTTCAAGGAAATGGGGTTGAGTGACTTGCCCAAGGCCACACAGCTAGGAAATTATTAAATGTCTGAGGTTGGATTTGAACCCAGGTACTCCTGACTCCAAGGCCGGTGCTCTATCCACTGCGCCACCTAGATGCCCCAATAGAAATCCTTTTTGCCTCTTCACAATACAACTCTTTCATCAGTGTAGGCTTAGACTTTAATCTTATTTTAGACTCAAACTGTGTGACAGTAAGCAAATCAATCTATTGCTCTGTGTCTCGGTTTCCTCATTTGCAAAATGGTTAAAAAGATATTTGAATTTCCTCCTTCATAGTTATTGTGAGGATTGAATGAGATAACTATATAAAGCATAAACATTTCATTCTTTTTTAATTCAATTTGTTTCAATAAATTATTTTTCTCTCCTATTTCCAACCCATCAAAAAATAGAAAATAAAAACTTTAAAATAAATCTGCATAATTAAGTACAGAAACCTATACTGATCAAGGGGGAGAAAAGTACATCTTTCTCTGCACTTTGAGTCCTGTTAGGCATGGTTATCATGCTTCCTATTTGGTCTTCTGGAATCATGGCTTTGCATTGCACTGAGTAGAGTTCCAAAGTCTTTCAAAATTGTCTTCCCTTATAATATTGTTATACATTTTCCTCCTAGTTTTGCTCATTTCACTCTACATTAGTTCATACATGTCTTCAGTTTGTCATTTCTTATGGTGCCTTAATAAGAAATGCTTTGTTTTCCCTAATAATATGGAAAATAGAGATGCATTCTCCTAGTCCTTTTTCCTTCTCTTGTGGTAGAGAGACCATCTTGTACTTTGTGCCAACATAAGTATTACTTGGTAGTAACAGAAACACAAATATTGTGCACACACAAATATTGTGTTGGAGGGTCAATAGAAAATATTCTTTTTTCCACATATGCTTGGAGAGGGCTTCACACTTCTTTGTTTTCTCTTGCCCCCTAGGGGATGGGGGCTTCTGAGTGAAGTCCAATTTATTCTGGTGATGGACTAGTGCAATTTACATTCATTTACAGTCATTTACATTCATTACAGTCATTTACAATTTGAAATCCAAAATTTCTAATTTGACCTACTAACCTTGCTTCTCTTCACCACTGAACACTAAAATAGTTCTATTCTTCCTTGTTTGATAGGTTCCTTTCTCCTTAAATTGTCATATATGAGACACAAACTTTTTTTTTTTTTTTAGATTTTGCAAGGCAAATGGGGTTAAGTGGCTTGCCCAAGGCCACATGGCTAGGGAATTATTAAGTGTCTGAGGCCGGATTTGAACTCAGGTACTCCTGACTCCAAGGCCAGTGCTCTAATCCACTGCACCACCTAGCTGCCCCAAGAGACACAAACTCAAAAGATAAATTCAAATATCTTCTTAGGTCTGCCCAACTTGTTTCACCTTGCTACTGATTTCCAGATATATTATACCTGAAATCTGGCCACAAAGACTTTCTAATCTCATTCTTTTAATTTATTTAGAGCACAAAAACAGATAAAAATACTTAAGATGAAATTACCTTATCTAAATTAGATTTACCTACTTTGTTTTTATCCTACAAATTGATCTCCAAATATACCTCTGTCCTTATGGGACTGATTGATTAATAAGTAAACTAATTAGTAACTTCTTACTCCTTAATGATAATCAATCACAACTAAAGGTAACCTTATTGTTCCATCCAGGTTTGAGTAAAAAAAATTTTTTGTGTAGTGGAAAGTGGATAAGGCTTGGAGTCAGTGTAGGTTTAGACTTTGATCTTATTTTATACTCACAAACTGTGTGACAATAAGCAAATCAATCTATTGCTCTGTGTCTCAGTTACCTCATTTGTAAAATGGGAAAAAAGATACTTGAATTTCCTCCTTCATAGTTATTGTGAGGATTGAATGAGATAACTATATAAAGCATAAAGCAACCTTTAAAGCACACTTTATAAATGCCAGCTATTATTATTGTGTTAGGGTGGACAGGAAAACTGTGAGCTATATACTGAATCCACTGAGAAAGGAGGGAAGATTGTTTTGGAGATCAATAGGTAGTAAATAACAAATTTTGAATTGTATGAACAAATTGGACTGTCCGAATCTCACAAGAGGAAAGATTGTTGAGGAAAGGTTGCAGAGTGATCCCTGTAGATTAAGAGTCTGTAAGTGGCAATATGAAATGAGTGAGCATGATGGACTCCCTTATTGGGACTGATGGTTATGGGGTATGAGTGAAGTGCACCCACTAATAGATAGGACAGCCAGGGATACTGTCATTCAGAAGAAGTCAGGTCTCAGAGAGCTGGAAGATAAAGGAGCAAAAGTGGAAGAGAGGTAATATAAAAGAAAATCTGCTAATTACAGAACAGGCATTCCAGATGTACAATGAGAGGAATGAACATGTCTGCAGAGGGAAATTATAGGGGTTAGGTTAAGATGGATGAGAATGAAGGTACAATGAGAAGATTCAGGGTTGACCTTCAGGTTTCAAGAAAGTCCTTGTCTGTTTAATGGGCCCTGATACCGACCCAGGAGGCATCTGGAAGCCTACCTCATGGCAGGTATGAGAAGAGGATGATGTGTTCTGGACAGGAAGCAGAAGCTGCTCTATCTCTGGCTGACTCAAGGTTAAACATGTGTAGGGCCTAGTGGAGTTGTGATTTTTGAGGAGTCCAGAAGCCTTGTGAGTAAGCTGTCTGCCTCATGGCAGCTATATATCATTTAGAAAGGAAGACGGCATCTAGATTCTTGCTGATTTATAGTATTGGAATATACATATTATATAGGAAAAAGTTTCTGCTCTAACATTAATTTTGTCAGTTCTTTTTGGTTCCTGTTCAGAGGTAATTGTGTAAAGAAGACTTCAGTGGAAGAAGCATGCATGGCAGGGTTAGACTATGCTCAGTTAGATGGGTAATTTTTACAGGGCCAAGTAAGTAGTGGAAAATTGAGAGGATGCAGGATTCAGATCACAGACAACAAAATAATATGACCTACTTTTGAACTAGCATATCACATATAGTTTTGAAAACCTACATATTTTATGGGTACGTGGACCCAGCTTTGTAATTTGAGAACTGTTAAAATTCTTTATCATAGCTCTCTATTTTCTTCATTATATCCCTTGAATTTCCCTTTTCACTTATCTCTCAGAACTCTTTCTTCCATTATCCAACTTCTCCCCTCATATCAAAGTACCTATACCCCCTTCTCCCTTTTTTCTTTCTTTCATAAGTGACAGTTAGCAACAAAGCAACAGTTCATTAATATTTTTAAAGGGATATTTTATCATTACATATATATATACACACACACACACACACAGACACTCATACAGACATGTATATACATATATATCTCTGATGTGCCATATTAAATATATACTCAGATTATTTGTATTTAGATTTATTTGTAAAAAATAATAAACAATATGGAAAACATGACAAAAAGATGCAGGCCTTCATGAAAACTAAATTACTTGTTGAATAATGTGCAGGTTAAAAAAATCAATTATACACACAACAATAACAACAACAACAAATAAATAAATAAATACATGCCACATAACATTTATGTAATTGAAAGAATTGAGAGAAATAAACACATATACATGCATATATCAGTAAACATATAATATTAAAAAGAGGAAAAATGAATAAGTTGAGCTTATAGTTAAAGAAATTAAGAAGTGAATTAACACACCAAAAGTAAGTACAAAGAGAATTATTCCAATACAAAGACATAAAAAGGGAATCAAAAAACAACTAAATTGATAAAATAGCTATTTTTTAAAGTAAAAGCAATAGTTGATATATCATTACCAAATTTAATTGAACAAAAAATCAGATGATTGGATTCATGATAAAAAGGAAATCATAATAAATCCAAAAAAATGCATAGCTAATTCATCAATAAAACTTCAATCATAAAATAAAATGAATAAATGTAATAAACAGACAAAACAGAAAAGATGCAGATAATCTAAAGAAACTAATTTTAGGAGAAAATAACATTGCCCATTAATGACTGGTCATATAAAAAGCAAATTTGTGGTTAATGAGCTGATCTCAGTGACAGAAAGGCTTGAATTCAAGCTCTATCTGATACTCGAAAATTTTGTGTCCTTGGACAAGTCCCTCAATCTTTCAGAGCTCTGGGTAATAACTCTAAAACCATGAGTTGCAAAGAACATGCAGATTGGCATTGGGAGAGGGAGTTATTTTACTTAGTTACTCAATATACCAAGGGAACCACAAGTTCAAGTCCCCACTCTCATATAAAAAGGCACCTGGTTCAAATAGATAATTCTATCAGCTATTTAAAGAACAAATAATTTTATGCTATTTTAATTGTTTTAAAAATAGTAAAAGAATGCATTCTACATGGGTTTTTTTTCAATGAAACAAATAAAGCTTTTTTTCTCCAATCCAGGTAAAGATAAGACAGGAAAAAACTGCAGAACAATATAATAAATCAATAAATAATGAATAAAATACTGACAAAAATAACAATGTATTAAATACATGATGCATTATGAAGAAACTAGATTTAGATAAGAAATATAACAATAATTAGAGGCAGCATCATTAAATATTGAATACAGTACTGAACATAGAGAATCAGAAAATACAAGTTCAAATTTCACCTCACATACTTAGTTATATGCTAAGGAAAACTGTAACCTCTCTTAGCCTCAATCTCCTCATCTGTAAACTGGGGAGTGATAATATCTTTAGTATTTAGCTGATGGGGCTGTTGAGCCTAACTGAAATAATGTATGTAAAATTAATTATTTTATTATTATCAATAATTTTATTATTATAAATCCTATAAATTATTGATCAAACAATTATATAATATATTATAATATATTTATATATTATATCATAATATATTAATTATATTAGTAATAATAGTATTATTATTTGCTATTAGGGTAATTATAAGATAATGATTTAAAAGTTTGTAAGACAAATTAAAAAGAAAAAGTTGTGACTAAATGGACGGAGTCTCATAGGTAAACAATTCTAATGAAAGCAAAAAAGAAAAATTAGTGAAATTGGTAGACTTTTTGGTTTAAAAAATACAGCCTCAAAACAACACAAAACATTTTATGAGATCTTCCTCTAGATCCCTTGGCACTACTGCAAGGATAATCAAGGCTATATATACATCATTTATCCCTCTCTATGTGACTAGACCTCGCCATCTCTCTGATAACATTTTCTAATTCAAAACACAGGTTCATATCCATTGCCCTTTGAATGACTTGTATACTTAATTTTTCAAGAATATTATTTTATGACTCAGAAATAAAACAAATAGCATACCTGACTGAACTAAGATTTAGCATAAACCTATAAAAATATTGATAGTTAACACCAGGGAATTAAAGTAATGATAAAAATATCAGAATAGAGGACTAGAATATCAAGAAAATTATGTGGGAATAAGCAGAATTTTAAAAAGATGGGCACTTAATATATAATTTTTCCAAGGGAATCCAGGCAGGTAGCTTTCTTTCTCCTGTTAAATTCTGGACTCGTTCTATTATCTGAGCATCCTATCTATCTAAACTATATTAGCTAATTAACCACCTACCATAGTCTGGACAGTAGATACTCTTTAACTACTTTGTTTTTGCTATGTAAATAGTTAGCCTAAATGCATTTGAGTACTTATAGATTTCATTTAGGAGACTTTGCAATTTTTCAGAGCTTGAAATAATCAACACAATGACACTGAAAACAGGAGCACCTTGAAAATCATCCATAAGAAATTACTGACTTCCTCTTGGATTCTACACTTATCCTCCACCGCAATGGTTCATGTAATGTCTCCATTATGTGTCCTGCCTGACAGTAATAATCAGAGGGTCATCAAAATCATCTGTTTTTATGTGTTTCAGTGGTTCTTATATAATTTTGTTATATTCATGGGAGACACTGTGTTTGAGAAATTTGAGGCAATGTTTTGTTCAAAAAAATCTTTCTGCATTTTGTTCTCAGAATTAATTAAATTAAATGCAGTTCATCTAGAAAATTATTAATCCTAAATAATTGATTGAATTCAGTGAAAAATGAAATCAACATATGGAATTATCTTAATTTTAAAATATAACTACTAATAAAAAAATCCTTAAAGATATAACTGATCTGTAATTTCTGGTGGCAATGGCTGGATCCTAAATTGCTACCACAAATTCCTCCACTTCCAAAACCAAATACATATAACTTAGTCATTTGTTTGATTCTTTGCTCACTTATTTTTAATGGCTACTATTTATATAATTTATGTTTGTAAACTCTGTCTGACTGTCTGTCTGTCTGCCAATCTATCTAATATCAACTGATCTTCAAAACAACTCTGTGAGAATGTTAAAGGTTAGCCCAAGTCTCTGACTCTTTGACCACTGCTCCCCACCCACTATTATTAATTGAGTTCCTGCAGAGGTTCCTCTTTCACTTGGGGAAACTAAGTACCTTAGCTGTTTGATAAGACTCAGTTTTTCAGACTTTTGATTATATTCTATAAATCCAATGGTATGTACATGCCATCAGATTTTACTATGGTCTAATAAAGTGATGTTTGCTTATTCCAAAAGTATTTATAATAGTGTCACATGCTCTACAAATTTGACTCCTCTTTCTCTCTTTTGGGGAGTATTAATTTTTTTATAGCTGCCCTATGTTAAATATTAAATATTAAAGTCATTAATATTTATGGGTTTTTGTTAGGATGCTTTTAAAAGCTGATATGGCACATTTGATAGTTTGCTAAACTTAGTATTGTATAAGTCTTAATAGCTTTAAATAAGCTCTTTCCATTTAGCTTTGATTTCAGGATGACATTAACTCTCTTAACATATTCAACCACATCCTTCTTCTTGATCTCTTTATCCTGCTTAAGTCTTGCCTTGAGAATAAGGTATCTGGGGATTTTTTTCCCTGATAAACATATCTTTTATTGATCAAAAGAATAAAAATTATAATCAACAATAGGTTTTAAAAAATTCACATTTCAACAGACTTAATTATTTAATACTAAAGAGTTAATGGATCCAACATAACATATAGAAATATGTTAAATACGTTTGTACATGTACAGCTTATATGATTACTTGTCATGTGGAGGAGGGAGGGAAGAGAGGGCAATAGAAAAATCTGGAACTCAGAAGCTTACACAAATGAATGATGAAAACTATCTTTGCATGTATTTGGAAAAAATAATATAAAATAACATTAAGAAGAGCTAATATGTCAAAGAAGAAATCAGAAATGATAATTTCATCAAACAAAATGACAAGAATGAGACAATATAACAAAATTTTTGATAAGCAGACCTGAGAGGACATTGAATCCCTAGGATTATCACAAGAGATATTATAGAAAGAAAAAAAAAAGAGGGTCCAGGGCAGAGTTTTGAGTTACACACATAGTTAGCAGATATGACATGGTTTAAGATCTAGTCAAATAAATTGAAGAGGAGCAATTAGGAGAAGATACAAGGAAAAACAGGGTCACCAATGAATACAGAATATCTGTAAGAGAGGATGGTCAACAACGTTCAATGATAAAGAGGTTAAAAAGGAAAAGTATTGAGAAAGACCATTAGATTTGACAATTAGACTAAGGAGGGGGTAAGACTGTGGCAGAGAGGGATGAGGTAATGAGAAGTTACAGTAGCAGAGAAAGGAGGTATTCAGCTAGACAGTCTTCAACTCTGAATCCCAAGCATTAGGAAGAGATCATCAGAGTTTAGCCATAGAAGGTTTGTAACTGCTACCCACAAGATTTCTTTGTCAGTGGACATACACAAGATGTCTGTTTTGGTCCTCAAATATCAGGAAAGAAAAAAAATCAAGATGCCACATGGGATGGTCAACATATTCCTATTAATTGAGGGCTAGGTACAATCTGAACTCACATTCAACATCAGTTGCTTTGCCTATCCCAAGTTGACTAATATGCAGTCAGAAAATATCAGAAACAAAATATATCCCAAAACTTGGTTAAGCCTGGTATCTGAACATCTTTTGTTGGAGGTTCAAGAACAAGACATTCGTAAGAGGAAAGAGAGGTAATAAGCATTTACTAAATGTCTGATACGTATAACAAGATACTAAAACTAAGTAGTTTATAACTATTATCTCAGCTGATCCTCACAACAACCCTGTGAGGAGGATGCTATCATTACACCCCCTTCCCCTTTGCAGAGAAGGAAATTGAGGCACTGAGGTTAAATAACTTGTCCAAAGTCACAAAACTAGCAAGCATCCAAGGTCTAATACTCTTATTCACCATACCACCTCAGTTATTTCTTTCACTTGAATCTAGTGGTCCAAAGTGACTTCCAGATTCAAGCTTTAAGTCTCTAATTTTCTTTGGTTTATGTTTACAACTCTTAGAGGCAGTTTTGCAAAAGAGCTCCAAAAGAGGAAGGATTAGGAATGGATCCAAGTGTTCCCAATAATACAAGCACTTGTATAGAGATGAAAAGACTCTGCTACACATGTTTTTGGGAAAAGTTGCTTTTTACAGGCTAACAAACATGACTGTCTTTTTTTTGTTGTTTTTTTCTTTTATTAAAGATTTTATTTGAGTTTTACAATTTTCCCCCCAATCTTACTTCCCTCCCCCCACCCCCCTACGGAAAGCAAAGTCAGGCTTTACTTTGTTTCCACAAACATGACTGTTTTTTGAAATGACAAGTCCTTTATGGTAGAAAGATTTGGGACAAAGAAATATAAACATCATCATATGTTAAGAGAGCAATCAGTAATATAAATAACAGATTCTCTCTGGCTTGAACTAAGAAGAATAAAAAAGAAAATAAATCCTTCAGGAAATGTTTTTAAGATATTCAGACTTAAATGATTTTGAAAAGCACTTGAGGGGCAGCTAGGTGGTGCAATGGATACAGCACCTGCCCTGGAGTCAGGAGGACCTGAGTTCAAATTTGACCTCAGTCACTTAATACTTACCTAGCTGTGTGACTTTGGGCAAGTCACTTAACCCCATTGCCTTGCCAAAAAAAAAAAAAACTTAAAAAAAATAAAAGCACTTGAAAAGTAGAAGAGCTGGGTCATACTTGTAAAGGGCCTTATTTATTTTGTATAAATCAATTCAAAACAGAACAAGGGTTTTAGATACCCCAAATGATTCTCTGTTCTTGTTTATGCCTCTCTGGTCATTTATGGATATGTGCATCTATTTTCAAAAGGATAATTTTATGAATGAGAATTATCACAGTAAAGTAATTTTGTACTTGTTTTCTCAGAGCTCAGTGAGGCCATCAAGTGATAGATGATGCTTTGGTAATAGTTATACCAGAAAAAGATAATGGCAAAGAATTAAATCACAGCTAATTAGCAATGGTTCTATAGTCAAATAAGAATACTTTATGAAAACAGAAGTGGTTTAAAAAACTAAAAATATTTTATTTAAATAATAGAGAATACTTTTCCTACTCATCCCAAAAGAAATCATATTCTATACTTCACCTCTTCCAGGGCTGACAGCTGTGAGCAGAGGCTTGTGATCAGTCATTTTCTCCTGCCTTTCTTTATGAGAAGTAAGATCCATTTCCTTTTTTCCCAAAAACTTGTTTGATGGGTAAAAAAGGCCAACTGTTTGTGTGCCTTTGTTCTTTCTTGTTGGCATATTAGATTTCAACATGGAAGCATGTAGCCAGGTTGACTGAAGCTATAAGGCAAAACAGAAAAAAATTAAAATTAAAATATAATTTAATTTTTCTATTTTTTAAATTTAATATTTATTTATTCTCATTTTGTACAAATAATTTTTTATACATTAATAAAATATTATTGTTTAAGAGTAAACAAAATACCCCCTTCCCCCCAAAAATATAGACTCACTTGAGCGATAAAGGGGAGAGAAAAAAATTAAAATTAAAATAAAAAATAATAGTAATAATTGTAGGTATAGCCAGGTGGCGCAATGGACGAAGCACCAGCCATATCCAGCCCCATACATCCAACAATCACCCAGCTGTGTAACATGTAAGCTACCCCAACCTCACTGCCCTGCAAAAACCAAAAAAAGAAAAAAAAGACCTAAAATAAAATAAAATAAAATAAAATAGTAATAATAGTAGGGGTGGCTGGGTGGCAGACAGAGCACTGGCCCTTGAGCCAGGAGCACCCGGGTCCAAATCTTGCCTCAGACACCCAACAGTCACCCTGCTATGTGGCTCCAGGCAGTCTACCCAGCCCCATCTGCCCTGAACCCCCCCCAAAAAATAATAATAATAAAAAATATGCTTCAGTCTGTGTTCCAACACCACCAACTCTGTCGCAGGGGGATCACATTCTTTACGGTAAGTCCATCACAAAAGTTACTTCCATATTTTTCCACCATTGCCATAGCTGATCGCAACTCCCTCCTTTAGTATTTCTCCACTACCATGTACTATATTTTTCTCTCTCCTTTCACTCTGACTATGCTGTACAGTAGCTGAGTGGCACAGCAGACAGATCTGAGGCCCTGGGACCAAGAGGCCCTGAGCCCCCATACCACCTCTTAGGCCCAGCATCCACCTGGCCCTATGGTCCCAGACAGGCCATCCAATCCCAGCCCCTTGCAATAAGTAAAAAAGAAAATGTGTTATATCTGACCACTCTCCCCACCATGGTCCATCCTCTCCTCCATCACTCACATCCCCCCCCTTCCCCTTGTCCCCCCTCTCCTTCTTACTGCAGATGTCTATACCCCATTGAGTATATATGCTATTTCCTCTCCTAGCCACCTCTGATGAGAGCGAAGATTCCCTCATTCCCCCTTGTCTTCCCCCCCTTCCAAATCATTGCAATAGCTCATTGTAATAAAAAAAAAATCTTATTATATGAAATATCTTGGCCTATTCCCCCTCTCCTTTTTCTTTCTCCCATTACGTTTCCCTTTTTTTCTATTGACTTCATTTTTACACCATATTTTATCTTCGATTTTAGCTTTCTCCTGTGCTTCATCTATAAAAGCTCCTTCTACCTGCTCTGTTAATTGAGAAGGTTCATATGAGTATTATGAGTGTCATTTTTCTATGCAGGAATACATGCAGTTCATCATCATCAAGTCCCTCATATTTTCCCCTTCTCCTCCAATCTCCATGCTTCACCTGAGTCCTGTATCTGAAGATCAAACCTTCTGTTCAGCTCTGGCCATTCCAACAGGAACATTTGAAATCCCCCTGGTTCCTTGAAAGTCCATCTTTTTCCCCTGGAAGAGGACATTCAGTTTTGCTGGGTAGTTGATTCTCGGTTGCATTCTAAGCTCTTTTGCCTTCCGGTATATTATATTCCAAGCCCTATGAGCTTTTAATCTAGTTGCTGCTAAGTCCTGTGTGATCCTGACTGCAGCTCCATGATATTTGAACTGTGTCCTTCTGGCTGCTTGTAATATTTTCTCTTTGACTTGGGAGTTCTGGAACTTGGCTATAATATTCCTGGGAGTTGTTTTATTGGGATCTGTTTCTCAGGGAGATTGGTGGATTCTCTCCATTTCTATTTTGCCCTCTGCTTCTAGGATATCAGGGCAATTTTCCTGTAGTAGTTCTTTGAAAATGATGTCAAGGCTCTTTTCCTGATCATGACTTTCAGGTATTCCCATAATTTTTAAATTATCTTTCCTAAATCTGTTTTCCATATCAGTTGTCTTTTCAATGAGATGTTTCACATTTTCTTCTAATTTTTCATTCTTTTGGTTTTGAAGTATTGAGTCCTGATTTCTCGTAAATTCAGCTCTCTCCCTGAGTTCTATTCTTTGTCTGAAGGATTTGTTCTCCTCAGAGTTTTCTTATCTCTTTTTCCATCTGGCCAATTCTGCTTTTTTAAAGCATTCTTCTCCTCAGTAACTTTTTGAAATGTTTTATCCATTTGACCTAAGCTGTTTTTAGCATGTTATTTTCTTCAGCAATTTTTGGATTTCCTTGACTAAGCTGCTGACTTCATTTTCATGTTTTTCCTGCATTTCTCTCCTTTCTTTTCCCAGTTTTCCTTCTATCTCCCTCATTTGATTTTCAAAGTCTTTTTTGAGCTCTGTTATAGCCTGAGCCCAATTTGTTTTTCTTGGAGTCTTTAGATGCAGGAGATTGTGCTTCCTCATCTTCAGACTGAATGTTTTGATCCTTTTGGGGCTCACAGATAAAATATTTCTCAATGGTGTTCCTGTTTTTTCTCTGCTTACTCATTTTCCCAACCTGCACCTGTTTTGGTGTGCTTCCTGAGCTTTTGGGGCACTCCCACAAGTATCTCAGTGTGTGAGACTCTGTCCTCCCTCCTGGTCTGTGCATGACCATAAGCGACCCCCTCTGCCACGGGGCTGAGGTGGGGGGGCCCTGTTGTTTTATGGGTGTGCCTAGACTGCGATCAGGATCTGAATATGGTCAGAACCCCAGCATCCTATTCCAGGGGCAGAGGACAGAGCCTGGCAGGCTTTCTTCACTCCCCTCCCTAGGTTCAATGGGCTCATGCCCTGGGGGCTCCTGCTTACCAGCTCCACCTGCTTCTGTTTCCTGGAACACAGCTGCCCTGGCCATGTTGCTTGTGTGCCCTGAGGGCTGGGCTTCATGTGCTCGCTCTGGCAGAGGTCCCCCGCTGTTCCCCCAAGTTGTGCTCAGTGCTCCCCGGGGAGTAGGTCAGGAAACTCCCCATCTGCTGTGAGCCATGGCTCCCAGCACCCTGGGGTGCCTCCAGGAGGCTGAGGATCTTTCGCTCTGGCGGGCCACCCCTCCGACCCCAGGGAGCGGAGCCTTTCTGCTCTTTTCCAGGTTACCTTGAGTAGGAGAACTGCCTCACTGGGTCCCTCTGTGGGTTCTGTCTCTTGAAAATGTAGTTAGATTCCTTAGTTTATAAGTTTTATGAGAGATCACCTAAGAGACGATCCTCTATTGTTGCCCTTGTTGCCATATTGGCTCTGCCCCCTAATTTTTCTATTTTTAACTTTCTTTTGTCTTCATGTAAAAATTATATTAATAAGCAAGAAAAATCTGATTTTCTAGAGAAATAAACATGAACAAAGGAAACTATCAAACTAACCAATAAAAAATGAAGGATGTTGTGAGGGAAAATAATAAATAAAATAGTCTAGAAACTTTTCATTTTATTCTCATTACCTCTTTGTCAGGTGATCACTATGAAGTGCTTTTTGCTCATTAAATGTTATGTAAGTACCATAATTCTATATATAATAGAGTTTCTAAAAGGGCTTATATTATGCCTATGGGAGGCTGCGAAAGAAGCAAAAGGGAGGACCTAAAGCTGAAAGAATAGGTGAGGGAAATCATGAAGATGGTCTTGAGAAGGAGGACAGAGATTAAATTTTGGTAAAAAAACGAGTAAATGTTGAAGAACAACTCAGTATGAAAGGAGGAGGAGGAAGCCTCAAATCTTGGGGAAGAAATGATTGAAAGGGATAAAAGCGAAAGAGAGAATATAACTAGAGTAGCTCATGATAAATAATCAAAATGCAAAAACACTAAGAGTTACAGAGAATGGAAAAGAAGGTGCATGTGGCCATTAAGCTGCTGAAAGGAAAAGATGAATTTGACTGCTAGTGGGATATAACAGATTATAAAGGTCTTAAGGGTTGTTTAAAAGACAAATTGAAAACACTCAGTAGCAGATTTTAAAACTAGGTTTAATAACCCCTTCCCCCTCCATTTGCTTTGTTTATGGAAATGCATTTTTAAAAATTTGGTACTTGCAGGATTCTAAATAAAAAATTAAAAAAAGACTAAGAATATTAATTATCAGAGAGAACATGTATATTACTCTTTCTTTACTCCCATCCTGTTTGTGTGTCAGTCATTGAATATAATGTTTGTATTTCTGTCAAGTAAAGGTGAGGGGGCTCAAGAAATGCATTTTCATCTTCTGCCCTAAATTATAGGAACAATAAAATCCTTAAAAGTTCTTGAAAACCAGATGTGGATATTTAATGGAAAAAATAAGTAAACAAAGAGTACTCCAAACTTGCAGTCACACCCCCAGGTGTTAGGATTGTTACCTTGGATTCTAACTCTGCTTGTGGCCATTTCTACTATTTCAACTCACAGACCTCCACCTGTAGGTTTGGACAGTAGGCTTAATCAGCTTTTAGCTACAGCATTACTAGGATTGTCTAAGAAAAATAACTGAAATAAAGCATTCCTCCTATAAAGTTGGAGAGCCCTTTCTACAAGTACTCCAGTGTTCATGAGAAGAGTGGGAGTAGACCTAAAAGCTCATCAATTGTGGGGCCCAGGGGCGGCTAGCTGGCTTGGGGAAGCTAGGTGGCATAGTGGATAAAGCACCGGCCTTGGAGTCAGGAGTACCTGGGTTCAAATCCGGTCTCAGACACTTAATAATTACCTAGCTGTGTGGCTTTGGGCAAGCCACTTAACTCCATTTGCCTTGCACAAAAAAAAACCTAAAAAAAAAATTGTGGGGCCCAGCACAGGACACCCAGGAACTGGAAATCCTTGCTCACTCTGTCAGGTCCTCTTGTGGATCCCTTTGGGGTCTGCTTGGGCCACTTCTAACTCCTGAGCTGGTAAATTGTGATCAAGAACTGGACTGGCACAATTCTGGAATTTCCCTGGCAATTTTTTTTTTAGGTTTTTTTTGCAAGGCAAATGGGGTTAAGTGGCTTGGCCAAGGCCACACAGCTAGGTAATTATTAAGTGTCTGAGACCGGGTTTGAACCCAGGTACTCCTGACTCCAAGGCCAGTGCTTTAGCTGCCCCCAAGTTTCCCCAGCCCAAGTCTAGAGATACAGCCAGTTTACCTACACAGCAAATTTTGACTTTTCTTTCTTGAATTAACCAAAGAAATTTGCTCTTTGTAAGAGGGTCACAATCTACACTCATTTTTATTTACACATGAACCTTTCATCACACCTTGTGATAATATTCTAGCCCTTCTAATTGAAGTGGGAGGGAGGATGAATCTCTCTCCTTTAAATAAACTATCTGAAATGGCAATAGAATGGACTGTGTTGGAAGATGAAGAGTGGAAGAAGATCCAGAGGAAAAGAGGGAAGAGAACTGTGTATTTAGAACAAATCTGAGCATCTCCTCAAGAAGAGGAAGATGGGTGCGCTGAAGACACAGCCCTGTCCAAGGACAGGATTTGCAACAGTGGTCAGACTAGAGATTGCCTCCAGATCAAAACCTCTCCTCTGATGCTGCTACCATTCTAGTCTTCCTCCACATTCTTCCTACTGTGTGGGATGAGTTTACCTACTTAAATAAAACTCGGAGATTTCTCAAGGTATGAAGAGAAAAGTTTTATTCAATTCTCAAGAACTGGACCCCTTGCTCCGCCTTAAACATAGAGAGAGAAAAGGGTGCAACAGCAGGAAATCCAAGATCTATTTATCCTAAAGCAACCCCCCCCCCCCACTGACCCATCCGAGTTAGTGAGGAATGTGGTCTTCACAATCTATACATGTAAATTACTCTCAAGAAAAAAAGCATATAATTCAGAGACAGGTTCTCCCCCTCCAAGGACAAGGAATGTAGAACCATCTGGACTTAAGTCCAGATAAGACAGGGTCAGTTTACTCTTTACATTCTGGTCAAGTAACATTAAATTGCTTGTCAGGGAGGAGGGGCAGAAGGGACATAACACATAGCTTAACTATTTCTAACTATTAAATACTTAACTATTTCTAATCTATAATATTCTACTGAAGAAATCTCAGACTTTATCCCATTCACTACCATATTCCCTTCGCTTCAGTGATCTTGGCCTCTTGGCTCTTCATGAAGAATGGCTCTGGCCATTCTGACTATCCCATGCCTGGGATATGCTCTCTCTCCCCTCTCCTCCAACTCCTAACCTCCCTAGCTTTCTTTAAATCCCAACTAAAATGCCACCTTATAAAGGAAGCCTTCTTTACTTTCCTTTATAAATTATTTCCTATTTAGGGGCTGGTGATTTAGCACATCTCCCTCACTCAAATCACCTCTCTGAAGTCATAGTCTTCTTTGAAATGAAGAACAAACAATAATTATTTCCTATTTTTCCTGCACAGAGCTAGCTTTGTATTTGTTTGTTTGCATGGTGTTTCTCCCAGTAGATTGTGAGGTGCTTGAGGGCAAGGACTGTCTTTTGCTTCTTCAACACTTAGTACAATACCTAGGCACAAGGTAAATGCTAAATAAATATTTATTGATTGATGACTGATAAGTGCCTGCTTCAAGGTCTCTCCTCTCTCCAGTCTGCCGTTCATTCAGATGCCAAAGTGACCTTGCTAAACTGTAGTTCCAATCATGTCACCTCACCCCTCCCCGTGGCTCCCTATCCCTTCCAAGAACAAATATCCACTTCTCAGGTATTCAAGACCCTTCATAATCTAGCCCCCTAACCTTCCAGTCCTGGGATTGGGTCTACTTGCTCTTGCTCCCCTAGGCCACCCATCTTGATTCAGGGCATTTTCACTGACCATCATGGTCTTCCTCCTCTCTGCCTCAGCCTTCCTTGACTTCTTCAATTCCCAGGTTAAAGCCCTCTTTCTACAAGAAGCCTTCCCTTCTTGATTCTTTCCCGAGTATCTAACCCATCTTTAGGGGTCCCCGGAGCCTAGCACAGTGCCTAGTCCCTGGGATTTGTTTAATAATTAGTGGCTAACAATTATTTTTCCTGTTTTTTTTTCTAGTAATTTTTGTAAAACAATGAACCTTACTTGGTTAACTGAAAATCAGGCTGTGTCCATTTGGTTATGTTGTGGCCTGAATCTATACCAAACAAGGTATAAGATTTCCACTTTGTAGTATAATTTGGGATTTAGGTCTCTTTTCCTACTTGCTCTTCCATATGAATTTAGTTATGATTTTTTTCTAGGTCTATAAAATTTCCCTTTGGTAATTTGATTGGTATGGCACTAAAACAAGTTAATTTAAATATATTTGTCATCTTAACTATATGTTCAATTAATATTTCTCCAATTACTTTATGTTATTATTTATTTCAATGAAGTGTTTTGAAATTAAATTCAATTAATTCCTGGGCATGTCTTCTGAACTCAGAAATATTTTATACATTCTGAAATTTCTTTCTGTTTTCTACTGGGTTTTGTTAGGAATGTAAAGGAAAGCTGATGAATTATGTTTGATTTATTTTACATCGTGCAATCTGATGAATTTATTAGTTGTTTCAATTAGCTTTTTTTTAGTTTTTACAAGGCAATGGGGTTAAGTGGCTTGCCCAAGGCCACACAGCTAGGTAATTATTAAGTGACTGAGGCCGGATTTGAACCCAGGTACTCCTGACTCCAGGGCCGGTGCTCTGTCCACTGCACCGCCTAGCCACCCCTTCAATTAGCTTTGAGTCTTTACAACTTTCCAAACAAATCATCATATAATCTACTAAATAAAATAATGCTTCATTTTTGCTTTATTTTTATTCTTTTCTCTTTTTTGTCTTATTGAACTAGTCAGCATTTCTAGCACATTAAATAATAGTACTGATCCTTGCTTACTCTTAATCTAGGAAAAGTCTCTAAATTTTTTGCATTTTATATATAATATTTGCTCTAGGTTTAAGGAAACTATTATTTACTATATTGGGTGAAAGTCTGCTTATTCTTATATTTATTTTTGTTTGTTTGTTTTTTAGGTTTTTGCAAGGCAATGGGGTTAAGAGGTTTGCCCAAGGCCACACTGGTAATTATTAAGTATCTGAGGCCACATTTGAACTCAGGTACTCCTGACTCCAGGGCTGGTGCTCTGCCCACTGCGCCACCTAGCGGCCCCTATTCTTATATTTTCTAAACATTTTTATAAACAGAATTTTTTATAAACAGCATTTTTATAAATATTTATTTAAACATTTTATAAACATTTTTAAAACAATTTTTTACAAACAGCATTTGTATAAACAGAAACAATTAGACAATTTTGCAATATTGAAACTTTTGTCAGAAACTTTTTAAAACACTTATTAATATGATCATATAGCTGCTATTATTCATTTGATTCATGTAGTTTATGTTGAAAGACTTCTTTTTAATTACCAATGCTGAATTCTTGATACAAATCCAAGTTGGTCTTTGATTTTCAGAATTTCAACTCAATTGTTTACTTGGGCATTTTTTCACTTATTGTTCTAGTTCTTTTTAGTTGGGTGTTCAATTCATTGATTTTTTTTGTTAATAGAAAATGTTTTGTTCTTTTTTAAAAGGTTTATTTAGCATATTATTTTTTCAGATACATGTAAAAACAATTTTCAACTTTCATTTAAAAAATTTTAGAGTTCCAAATTATCTCTCTTCCTTCCTCTCCACCCCATCTTCTCGAAAAACCAAGCAATTTGATATAGACTATATAAATGTAGTCATGCAAAACAATGAAAGTGTTTTGTTAACAAAAAGTATTTAGAAATGTTTTCTACTAAGGACTGCTCTATTCCATAAATTTTGGTATGCTGTTTGACTACCCTAATTTTCTTTGATAAAAATTTCTATTGTTTATATACTTTGTTCAAGGGAAAAAATTCTGAATCCAAGGGACCCAAAAGAGAAGGGTAGAAGTATTTCCAAAGCTTTCTAACTCCACTAGCATCCATCTTCTTCACTCTCAGGTAACAATCATCTATGATACAATTCCATAGTCATGAACATCTAACAAGAACTTCTGTGTCAGCTTGCAAAGGAAATGTCACTTAGCAAAGAGTCAGAGCAAACCCATCTTCATGGAAGGGTTTTTCACTAGAAAGAAAAATGGTCAGTGCCTGTAAATTCATCAAAAGCAACTAAGGGACTCAATTGATCCAGAATATTCTGAGCCATCCATCCAGCTACTAAATCTTTTGAGCCTAAGTCCTTCATAAAAATACAAATTATCATGAACAATAAAAAATACACAGGGACAGATAGTACACAAATAATATGACTATATATAATTCAAAGTATTTGTGGCATTCTCTTTTATAGAACTTACCTCAGAAAGAGTCTCCATTCCTTTGCCATTAAAGATCACACAATTACTTGGTTCTATGCTTGTGAAGGCTTCCACATAATTACCACAAAAGCTACAGTATCGAGCATTTGGATAATTGCTGGCTTTGCATTTAGGGCAAATGGAATAGCCAGCAGGAACCGTGGGCTAGAAAAACAGAAGATATTTTTAATTTTAGGGACAATTTCAAAGAGCTGTGATTTCATCAGTATGCTCCTCTTTCTGCCCATGCAAGTCACAACCCATCTGTACCATAATAAATGGTCTCATGAGAGATGTCATGCAGAAAAAATTCATTCTTGTAATCAATGTGATGATGATGATGATGAGAGAGAGAGAGAGAGAGAGAGAGAGAGAGAGAGAGAAAAGGAGGAGGAGGAGAAGGAGAAGATGTGGCGGGTGGTGCAATGGATAGAGCACTAGCCTTGGAGTCAGGAGGACCTGAGTTCTATTCCAGCTTCAGATACTTAATAATTACCTAGTTGTGTGACCTTGGGCAAGTCACTTAACCCCATTGCCTTGCAAAAACCAAAAAAAAATGGAGAAGGAGTAAGGGAGAGAGTTTGGGAGATGGTGAGGGAAGCAGGGGAGAGAAGGAAGAAATGGCCCTGGTCTTGAAGATCATTTTCAAGAGCACAAAATCATCTCTACACCTGAAGGAGATATCATAACAGAGTAGAACACTCAAAGTGAACAAGGGTTCCCCATGGCTAGGTTAATAGAACACACAAATCTGACAGTGACTACCAAAAGACATGTAGAAGTGATTTTAGTGACTATTAATTCAGTTAATAAGGCGGTTCATTTTTTTCTGAAGTAAAAAAAAATTATCCCTACTTTTAGTTTCCTTGAGAACATTGAGCAAATAAATAGATGTCCCTATTATAATACCTGGGTCTATCAAGATCAGCTTCAAGAAGATCAGGACTAAAGAAATCTGAGCTGAATTGTACATACCTTAGTGCCACACCAGTCACAAAAACGTGCATCTCGCCGATTCCTGCGGCCACATTTTGAACAGGAAATGGTTGCTGCCTTCTGACTGATAAGAGGCAAAGTTACTTCTCCAGTGAATATTGGCTAGTGAAACAAAACTATTTTTAAGGAAGAGAAACAATATTTTCTGTTTCCTCCTCCTCCCCCCACTACTAAACAACCCAAAACAAGCAACAATAACACTTAATGGAGTAATAGAGCAATGCTAAAGTATATGAAATATTTCTGGCCAGTAAATAAAATGGGTTTTAATGTTACCTATGTAGAACAGATTGTTCATGGGCCTTCTCTTGTGGAAGAGCAACAGAATATATCTGTAGTTAACTGCTACAAGGAGATTATTCTAATAAGCATGCTAATTGGAATCATTATGATTAGGGCTATAAAAATAATGAACTGAGGCCCTAAATTGGTCCCATTGATATGAGGCTTTCTCTTAATTGACAGTGATCAATGCCTTAGAGGCAGGGATTTGAGTCATATTGAACAAAAACCAGTTTAAACTAGAATAGGTTTACTTTGTAAAA
Source organism: Macrotis lagotis (assembly GCF_037893015.1). Classification (NCBI taxonomy): domain Eukaryota; kingdom Metazoa; phylum Chordata; class Mammalia; order Peramelemorphia; family Peramelidae; genus Macrotis; species Macrotis lagotis. The sequence goes on along the minus strand of NC_133658.1, from coordinate 170,839,498 downwards.
ACCCATATCCATTGCATTTCAATATAAACTACTCCATTTCTCAGCACAGCAGAGCAAAAAAGGCCAACAGATGCTACTATTCTCCATATGTAAATGATGTTGAAGACTAATGCCTACAAGTGGAAGAAATTCCCTAGTGTTTATTTACTTGAACCCCTGAGCAGTCATTGGGACTGTGACTAAAAGGCTTTCCTTTCTCCTAGTCTTAAAAGATAGAGGTCAAAAACTTCATGAAAAGAGATTCAAGAAACTATAGATACAAACATGCTGGAGGTATGAGCACAAAACATGTCCACCTTTGCTTGTACCTAGACAAGAGAGCAGGCAACTTTTGGAGCTCTAACAGTGCAGGGAGAATATTGAAAAATATTGAAAAATAACTGGACAGATTCAATCACTCTGGAAGCGGAAACAAGAGTTGCAGCAATGAGGTCACCAGCCCTGGACCTTGAGAGGGGTCTGTCTTGGGACTTGAGATGAGTTTGAACCTTGTCTGGACAGATCTTGGTTTTGTTGAAATTGCCCAGGAAGGCAGATACAAGATGACGATTCCATTTTCCCTCTCACTACCCAAGGACAACATGTGTTCATTCTAAAAGCTTAGCTCTGTTTGAAAGTTTATTTGCATGCCTGTTCCCCTAGTCCTTAAAGCGAATGTGAAAGTTGTGGTTAACCACTGAATTCCTCATTTGTGTTTTCTTTGCTTCTTTGTGGAAGAGGCAGTAAAGTACACAGGGAGAAAGAAATAAAATGTATTTACTGCTGAGACCTCTCCTGGGAAAAAATGGGAGCTTAATGTTTAATAAAATATATTTTACTGATTCTTAATTTTATAGTTTCCCTAAAGTGAAGAACAGACTACTCTTAGACAACAGAATTTAGTAGTCTTTGGTGGGGAGGAAAGGTTGTAAGTGAGGCCTTGTTTTACTGAGGTGGCCTACTCAAGTTAATTCCTCTTCCGGCTGTCTTCCCATGATAGTCTTGAAAGGAAAACCATTTTCCCCAGGGAGCTTACTAGAAAAGAGAATCATGCCTGAAGGGAAGAGCTCAGAAAAAATGGCACTACTCACATCAGGGTAGGAACAGCAAAATCCAAGTTCTCTAAGTGTGATGGATGCTGTTAGTTTTTATTTATATACTCTTTAATTTGATGATCTCATCAGCTCTTGTGAATTGTATTATCATCTCCATGAAGGCAATTTTCAGATACCTCTCAATCTCTCTCTCAGTGTATCTTTCCTGTCTCTTTCTGTATGTAGATATCTTATACCTATTTGTATGCAGAGATCTGTCTATTCGCAGATACACATACCTACCATGCACAATGATTTAGTCTCTTTCCTGTTCCTCACCACCAGTTGCATGTTGGACATTTCAAACTGAATATCCTGTCAACAACTAAAACTCAACATGGTCAAATTAGAACTCATATTTTCATCAACCTCTGTCTTTCCAAACTTCTTATTTCTGTCAAAGATGTCATCTTTTAATCACTTAGGTTCCCACCTGCAGGGTCATCCTCAACTCCTCATTCTCCTTATTCTTATCCATTCAATTATCAAATCTTGTTTCCATCTTCTCAATTTCTCTTATATTCTCCATATTCACACAACCATAACCTTAGTTTAGGACTTCATCACCCCTGACCTGCATTAGTACTTTAGTTCCTAATTTCCTTCCCTATCTTAAGTCTCTCATTTCCAGTCCTTCATCCATCCAATTGTCAAAATGATTTTCCTAAAACACAAATGCTCCTTTAGACTGGGCCTCAATGTAGATAAACAGAAGACAATCTAAGTCCTAAACAATCTTATAGGTTGCTAGTCTGTTGCCAAGTTTTTGAATGTGCCCACAAAACTGGTAGAATGCTTGAGAATAGTCCTCAAGGAGGAAGAGAAGGTAATGAAAGCAGGGAAATATATTCTTCCTGATAATCATTCAGGAAAGGAAGAGCTGAGGCCTTGAGCATCCTATGATGGTATTAGGCAGCTTCATTCTTTATGCTGGGATGAAAATATATCCACCAGAAACATTTCTTTTGTTTTTTTTATTAAATTTTTTTTTTTATTTATTAAAGACAATGGGTTTAAGTGACTTACCCAAGATCACAAAGCTAGGCAATTATTAATTGTCTGAAGCTAGATTTGAACTCAGGTCCTCCTGACTCCAGGGCCAGTGGTCTGTCCACTGCACCACCCAGTTGCCCCAAAACATTTATTTTCTAAAATAAATGGACACTTCCTTCTGAGATAGAAATGGGAAGCCCCCATTGTTTATGTACTTTTCCATAAGAGTAACTAACCCAGGAAAATTGGTTATATAAGATTTGTGATTCTGCTGTGTCTTAAAATAAGCATTTTGGAAGGTATATATTTTGCCAGTATAGAGGAAAAATTAAAATCACAAACTAATATTCAATAAATTTTAGTGGTCTTTAAGGAAAAAAACTGCTTTTTGGGAGATTTAAAGCTCTTTGCATCCTGGACTCTTGCTCTTTTTCCAGTCTTCTTTCTTCTAGTCTTCTTTCTCTTTGTGTACTCTATGGACACAAACTAGTGGTTTTGCTTTTCCTCATACATGGTACACTTTCTCTTGGTTTGGTACCTTTCCACTGGCTATTCCTCATGCATGGAAGGCTATTTCTTCTCATCTCATGCCCCTCCTTCAAGGTTCAACTCAAATTTCACCATCTCTAAGAGGTCTTTCCTTCTAAAATTAACTCTTCCCTATTAGAATAAAAGTTTCTTGAGGAAACAGCTCTTTGATTTTCTTTATAATCCTAGTATTTGGCACAAGGTCTAGAGCATAGTAAATCCTCAATGCTTGTTGATGGATGTGTGTATCTGCGTATGGACAGATAGATTTCTACATTTACAGATATCTATATACAAATAGAGAAAGAGAAGAGAAAGACATAGAAAGAGATTTCAAGAGCTCTGAAAGTTATCTTCAAAGAGATATTAATACAATTCACAGGAACTGATGATTGATTGATTGATGATGGCTCCTTGGGTTGATTCCTCGATCCTACATGATTTCAGATGGCCAATGCTAACTTTATTTTTCTTCCACTGCTAGTTTCTTTCTCTGTTGCCAGGGATCACTCTATTTGGAGACACTTCTACTTATTATCTGCTCAGTGGAGGATTGGGGGTCTAAAATTTACTGGGAGAGTAGTTCCAATGCAAAAGAACATAGCATGGTAAGGGGAAAATGGGGGCAGCTGGGTGGCACAGTGGATAAAGCACTGGCCTGGGAGTCAGGCTGTCCTGAGTTCAAATATGACAAAAAGAAAATGATAAATCCCCTTCCAACCCCTACTGTTCTCTGGAGAGACACAGAGCAAAGATCAACCTCTTCTCATGAAGAGTATTTTTCCTGGTTCTCCTATAGGCTACCAGGAGTCAATGTGAAATTAGGTGTTCCTGGATTTATTTGAGAGAGTACAGCTACCTCTGGTAAAATCGGGAGAAATTGTGTCAAAACTTTACTCAACAATAATCCAATTTTGAAGCAAGCTTAAGTCATTATGCATTGAACCTACCATACATGTCTCAGGCAGGCGACTCTCACATGTCACACAGTACTTAAAGAGAGTGGGGTTTCCAGTTCCACAAAAATGACAGATTTTCTTAGCCTTAGAAATAAATAATGTATTGTTTTAGGCAAAATATTGTTTTAAAGTATTGTTTTAAACAAAATAATAATCAAGGTCCTTGTACAGTATCAGCCCTCAGTTCTCTAAACAAATTTTTTAGAAAACAAACCAGGATAAGGAACAGATAAGTGAACATTAAACATAAAGGAATACTACTGTTGGTTTTAGGAAGTATGACACTGTATCAAAGGAATGATTTTAGCTCTAAATTCATGTTGGAAAACAGTGACTACAATTATGGAGGAAGAGGCATGGAATGATATTATAAATGCTGTAGTAATATATGGATTGCTGTTTTGGGGACAGAGGGGGGAAAAAAGGAGGGAAAAATGAATGCTGAAAGCTATCTCTACATGTAATTGGAAAAAATTTTAAAATAAACTAAATTTTGAAAATACCTTTTTCAAAAAATAATAAAGGCTGCATTTATTTCTCAAGTGGATATCTTTAGGGAGAGGAACAGAATGGAAATTTCCTCTCAGCTCTAAAAGTAGTTCAGAGATTAAAAAAAAAATTCCTTGAGGCAATGAGAAGTGCTTTGTTCCCCCTCAAGGTTTTTCCTGAAGCTCACAATGCTATAGAAGTAAAGAATCAATTCTATAACAGGAGTCACACTGGAGTCTCCAGTCTTTTACTCTTACCAAAGAAAAAGATCAGGTTTCTCTTAAACTGTTTTCCTAAAACAATTTGGTGAAACATATGGTTAATTACAGAGTAAAATACATGGCCACTTGTTTTCTGAGGGGCTCCAACACATACATGATGATTTATGGCTGAAGTCATAGCATTTCTGGCTTGTGTGTAACTATAGTTGGGAGGCTTCAGGTTAGAGAGAGGTGTCCCCAAAGTTGTTAGACTGCAACAAGGTGAATTTCTAAAGATCTTTGTTAAAAAATAAGAACTCCATTAAAAATCAAAATCAACACCCAGGGCATTTTTTTTAAACCCATTTCAACCCCAGTGACAATGTTTCTTGTAGAGCAGTAGAAAAGTGGGAATCATAATCTAAGGGTCTTAGCCTAGGACTTAAAACAGCTATTGCCCCAGCAGACATCCCTACAAAAACTTTAATTTCACATAATACAAATTATTTATCTTTTGTGATCAGTTCTATCCCATGTGATCAAGAATTCTCCCTCCAGTATTAGCTATGAAAGGAGTCTGATTTTGTTCTTATCTACTTTTTTATAGTGTGACCTTTATTATTCAAGTTGCATACCCATTTTGGATTGTGGTACAAGGAGTTTATCTAATACAAATTTCTGTCTGACTTCTCTCCAGTTTTCCCAGCAATTTTTGTCAAAAAGGGAATTGTTTCTTAAGTATTTTATGTTCTCAGATTTATAGAAGCCTTACCAAAACTGTAAAGTTACATTAAGTGGAAAACAAAAATCAACATTTGCCTACCATTTTATAACATGATATCATTTAGTCCTCTTAACAAACTAGTGAGATAAGTAGTATAGGAACCATTATCTTTACTATACAGATAAGGAAATTGAGATTCAATGATTTATTCAGTCAAGGGGTTAAGTGATTCGCCCAAGGTCACACAGCTATGTAATTATTTATTTATTTTTGTCAAGAAGTTAACATTTTGGAGGTAATCTCAGAGGAAAGTATTAATATTAAGGGGAACTAACGAAGGCCAGTTGCAGAAGGTAGGAGTGGAGTTGTTTATAGTCATGTTGTGATAGAAACAATGCCTAGGACAGAGCACTGGTCCTGGAGTCAGGAGAATCTGAATTCAAATACAACCCCAACACTTAATATTTACTTGGCTGTATGACCTTGGGCAAGTCACTTAACTCCATTGTCTTACAAAAATAACCCCCCCCAAAAAAATCACAGGTAGTAATTAAACCCTGTGTTCTGTTGTTTCAGTCATATCCAATTCTTTCTCAGAGTGCTTTACCATTTTCTTCTCCATCTAATTTTACAGATGATGAACTGAGGCAAAGCTGGAAGAGTCTGAGGCTGGATTTGAATTCATGTCCCCCTAATTCCAGGTCTTGTACTCTATCCACTGCACTATTTTTTTAAATTTATTTTTTATTCTCATTTTGTACAAATGTTTTTTTATATTAATAAAATATTCTTGTTTACAATTAAACAAAATACCCCTCCCCACAGCTATGTAACTATTAAGTGTCTGAGGTCATATTTGAACTCGGGTCCTCCTGACTCCAAGGCTGGTGCTTTATCCACTGCAGCACCTAGCTGCCCTATCATAAGGCCTTAAATGTCAAAACCATGATCTGAACCCAGGACCTTTTGAGTCAGAATTAGTATCCTTTTTTCCCTCAACCAAAAGAACTGTGACTATGAAAATTTTTAATATAAACTATCGTATATATCATAATTCTCAACATGTAATTTCTGCTTTTTATCTGAGTAGCCAGGATAATTCTATAAGAATTCTGCATGGCCCATTTAATTTTTTTTAAAAAGTTTTTCATCAATATGACAAGAAGTTTTTTGGTAGATTATCAGTTTCAAGATGCTCTATTTTTCTATGTATGTCATTCAAAATATTTCTTACCCACTTTAAATGCTGTTATTTATCATCACTCTACAGCATCAGTTCTTGTTTATGTGGGTTATATATCTATTGATATTTACCATGTTTGAAATTAAAATGTCTTAAAAACAAGTACCCCCTGGTGTCCTGAGCCACACTGACAACCACTATCTTAGAATATATAAAATTAAGAGGAGAAAATAGCTTCCTTAAATAGTACTATAGGGCAACTTTTTTTAGAGTCAAGATGAAATCTTTCAAAGTTGCATAAGAAGTCTGTCATTGGCTTCCAATCAAGCATATATAGATGCTAATAGTAAAAGGAAAAATTAATAGATATATAATTCTGCTATCTCTTATACTTTTTCTTCCTTTAAGGATATGATTTTTCTCTCTCATCACATTCAACTTAGATCATTGTATAACATGGAAACAATGTAAAGCCTAATGGACTGCCTTCTGTGGGGGGGAAGGGAAGAAAGATTAAGGAAAAAAATTATAAAACTCAAAATAAATAAAATCTTAAAGAAAAATTAATAGAAATAATAGAATAAAATGTTTTAGTTTTTTTTAAACAGGTTTGGGAAGACAAGTCTTTAGACTTTCCAACAAGTGGCAATCTTTTGAATATTAGGAAGAAAAAATACAAACTAAGTAGTATATCTGCTTCCTTTATTAAATGGTAGCTTGGCATAGAGGACAGAGTCAACTTCATATCCAAGAAAAGGGTGCATGTCCCACACATACTGACACATGGTGGCTGGGTAACCAAGTCTCTTACCCTATCTCAGGCTTGGTTTCCATATCTATAAAATATAATAATATTATATTTTTAACTCTCCCAGTTGCTACAAGGATCCAATGAAAAAACCTTTGTAAGGTGTTTTTTAAATCTTAAAGTGGAATATAATATATGTTAGCTATTTTTATTAACAACAAATGGCAAAAAATATTGCTAGTCAATAGCAATAAGACAAGAGAAGAAGTTAGTGGCATACATTGTAGCAATGAAGAAACAAAGCTATGTCTATTTGCTGATAACATGATGATGATAGTGGTTGTTGTCTTTCATTCTTGAAGAAGATCAAAATGACCATTATGTTAGAGATAAGTTATAATGTGTCTGCCTGTGGCTGATCAGACCAATATAAGCTCAGAATGCTCTACCAGATGTTGGGTACAAATAGGCTATGTGAACATTTGAGGTGTATTCTCTAAGTTTGAACATCTCATGTTTCTCTTGAACTACTTCAAAAATAGCACCTTCTCTGGTGGGGGCATGCCATGCCGGGCAGTTCTATGTTGATGTCTTTCATATTGCATAATCAATTCCAAAGTTCTTAAAAGAGACCTTGAAAGTATCCTTGTATTATTTTCTCTGACCTTCCTGTGAGTTCTCCAAAAAATAAGTCTTTTTGACAAGAGTACATTTGGCATTCGAACAATGTGGTTATTAGCCCATTGGAGTTGTGTCCTCTGTGGTAGTGTTGGAAAATTTGTCAAATTAGATCAAGAAAGGACGGACCTCAGTGTCTGGTATCTTCTCCTGCCAGGTGATTTTCAGAATGTTCCTAAGACAATTCAAATGGAATGCCAGTTTCCTGGCATGGTGCTGGTAGACTGCCCAAAGTTTCACAGACATACAAAAATTGAGGTCAACATAATGGCTTGCAGCCCTTCAGTTTGGTAGTCAGTCTAATACCTCTTCTCTCCATACTTTCCCTCGGAGACTCCCAGACTAGAGCTAGCTTGGGCAATGCAAGTGTGTCAACTGTATAGTACTAAGATTAAGTAAACTTAACCACAATATTCCAAACTTCTCCATTTGATTTAACTGATGGTTCCACATATGGATGGTGTGGTACTGGCTAATAAAGCACCTGTATTTTCTTGGTGTTAATTGTTAGGCCAAAATTAGAGCATAGCTCTAGTGCACAATTGTGCACTACTGCACATAGTGCACAAGTATCTGCAAACAGAAAATCATATACCAACTTTCCTTTCATTTTAGTCTTGGCTTACAACTTTTTTATTTTGAAGAATTTACCATCAGTGTGGTAGTTGACCTTGATAACATGTTTATTCTCACTGAAAGTGTTTGACAACATGGCTAAAATCATCATGCTAAAAAGCATGGGAGCAAGGACACAGCCTTGAGTCATTTCACTGGTGACTGGGAAAGCATGAGATTCATTGTCCATTATCCAAAAGATGGGCAAACATACCATCATGAAACTGAAGTCAATACTGAACTTCTCCGAGTAACCAAATTTTGTTAATTTTCCATTAGCCCTCATAAGTGACAGTATCAAAGGTCTTGGTCAGATGTATAAACATTATGTATAGACTTCTGTTCTGGCATTGCTCCTGGAGTTGTTGGGCAGCAAAAGTAAAAGCTTGACATAGAGGACAGAGTCAACTTAGCTTCATAGCCAAGACAAGGGTTTATACCCCACACTTGCTAACATATGGTGGCTGGGTAACCAAGTCACTTACCCTATCTCTGGCTTAGTTTCCTCATCTGCAAAATATAGTAATATATTTTAACTCACACAGTTGCTGCAAGGATCCAGTGAGAAAACCCAAGCAACCATTCCTCAGCCCTTTCTGAAGCCACAATAGCTCTCAGGTAAATGACCATCTTCCAGGTGGAGGATCAGCCTATTAAAGGGGACTGTGGCAAGAATTGTGCCTGCAATGACTAAGAGAAAGCCCCTGTGACTGTCACAAGAGAATTCTATTTCTTTACCTTTTTTTTTTTAGAGAAGGCATCCTTGACCTCCTAGGGAATAACCCCTTCTTGCCATATAACCTAGAAAATTTCATTCAGTTTTTTAAAACCAATAAAACCCTACTTTAGAATCAGCACCGGGTGGTTTGATACATGAAAGGATCCTAAAGGCATTCAAAAACCTCTTCTTCAGCTGTAACTTCAGTTAGGGAGGGACTGACCAAAGGTAATGGTCAGTGACTTCAGCATTGATGGATGATGGTCTGTTCAGTATACTATGGAAGTATTCAGCCCATTTCTCTAGAATCAAGTTCTTATCACTAATCAATACTCATAACATGAAGCAGGCAAAGAAATTGAGACAATGAACAACTTTAGTAAAGTAACAGGCTGCAAAATAAACCCACAAAAATCAATAAAACATAACAGTACCAAAACCCAAGAGAAAATGATAGAAAAGGGAGGCATTCTAAATAACTATGAAATACATAAAATATCTAGGAGTCAATCTAAAATGAACACAAGATATGAATAGATACTATTATAAAACACTCCATAATGAAATAAGTAATTATTTAAGTAATTGAAGGATATTTATTATTCATGGTTAAGTTATACTAATATAATAAAATAATGATATCACTTAAATTAACCTTAGATTTAGTGCTATACTAATCAGCCTAGCATAATAGAGCTAGGTAAAAAAAATAACAAATAATTTAAAAGAAGGTCTATACTCAAGGAGATAAATTTTTAAAAATCAAGCTACCAAGGAGATAATTCATAGAGCAAGATTAAAATCTTGGGGGGGAAAGGACTTCTAGAACCTTAAATCACCACAACTACTTGGTACTGATTTAAAAAAGTGACAGACTAAATAAGTATGAATCAGAAACAACAGATCTCAACAACCCACTGCCCAGTAATAAACCTAGGAACATAAATTAATTGGGGAACAAACTACTCCCAATTTGAAGAGAATTGCTGGGAAAACTGGAAAGAGATTTGACAGGAAATTAGGTTTACACCAACATCTTACAGAATGTGCAACTATAGAACTAAAATAGATATGTGACAGAGTGTCAAAGATCACACCATTAAAAAAAATTAGAAGAGAGCCAGATCAAATTTCTTTAACCATTATGGCTAAGAGATGAATTCTTAACCAATCATGAGACAGAGTAGATCATATACCATAAAACAGATCATTTCAATTACATGAAATTAAAGAGGTTTTACATTTATAAAATCAAAGCAATTGTGTTAAAAGGGAAGTGGTCACCTGGGGAAAATTTTTTTGAATCCAAATTTTATTAAAACAAAATACCTCATATTTTTCAGGTCTAGAAATAACTGTCTGGCTTAGAAAATCCACTAGTGGGCACATCTTTCAGGAGGTCAATGTATCATACATAAAAAATTTATAGCATCACTTTTTGTGGTAACAGAATACTGGAAATAAAGTGGGTACTGACTGGTTAAGGAATAGCTAAACAAAGTGTGGTAGATGCATACCGATGGTGCTTGTATTAGCTGACATAGTGCTTTATGCTCTGGAAGTGATATCTGTAGCTTCTACTGTAATGTTGAAATTTAACAGTCGATCAGAAGTCACCATGTGAAAGATATTTAGCACACTTTGAAATAACTTTTTGGTAAAAGAATAAGTAAATTATGATTTATATTATCTTGATGCCTTAATTAAGTTGTCTTTAATAATCACATATTTTGGAAATATAATGGGCCAATGACAATTAGGAACATTTCAAACTATGAGGGCTTGGAAGTGGGAAAATCAAGCAATAACACAGGAAGATTATTAAATTCAGTTCTTATTTTTTATTGACATAGCTGAGTTATGTTCAAATTAGTTCAGTCTCAGGTAATTATCTTTGTAAGGATCTCAACTATGAGTATAGGTAAAATTCTAAATTTGACTGGATAATCTTAACTAATTTTGTTTCTTAGTGTGAGTTTTTCTTATTGCTAATTAGTCTGTTTTGGAACCAAAAGAATGTTAAGTTGGTAAAGTTGGATTGCTATTTTATAACAATCTCCTTATTTTAGTCACCACTTAGAATTAAGGGGGATATAAGACTAATTTCTAATTAGCTAACAGATACTAGATATAATTACATGTATAGAAGAAAACTATGTTTCATTTTTGCTAGGATTTACAGGAGAGATGATATAGCTAATCATAGCAAAAAGAAACTTGAGAATAGTTTATATAACATCCATAATAATAAAACAAAATAAAAAATTAGTCATAATATTAAGTTTTTATCAGATTAAAAATTATCAAAAATATTTATCAAATGTATTAAGTAAAAATTTTCCTAAAGTTTAGAATATTATAAAATTTAAACATAATGATTATAACCTAGAAACCCTATATTTAATAATTTTACAGAAGGAACTTTCATGTACCTATCTCTCATGCATATAGATACTGTTGGCTGGTTATACTGTGTAATATAACCAGCCATGAATAAATATATCTCTTATTTAATAAACATTGCATATGATCAAGGATTTTACTGTGGCAATAGTTCAATTAGCCATACAAGTTATATAAAAATGTGTATTCTACTATTCCAAACAATAATTTCAATAGCTTTTATTCATGATTTAATTTTTATTACCTTTAAATGAATGTTGGCCTGAGGCTGCAGCTGAGGAACGAGAGGGGCTTCACATATAATACATAAAGGAGTATTCAATGGTACCACACTTCTGCACTGAATGCATATTCCCATCTGTATAAAAGTGATAGTTGCTTTTATTTTGAAAAAAATTAGTATGTAAAATAAACTTTTAAGTAATACTGAACTAAGGATTTCATAAAGCCTAAAATTAATCCAAATACTTTAAGTGGCTGTGCAACAATAGTAAAGTCAATATGCTTATTTGAATACATATTTTGAGATTTTAAAATAAAGATATCATTATGATTTATCTTAGTTTCAGTTTTTCTATAAAACAAAGATTAAGATATACTTACTGTCCCCTTCCCCAGTGCCAAATAATGAAGGCAACAAGCCTAGCTTACTTCTTGAAATCTATTTGCAAAGACAAACTACTCTATATTTTTTCATGATCAAGTTTTCTATTTCAGTTTGAAAGCTTCATTACTGCCTTAATATTTTCAATGTCTAGATTCATAATTTATTAATAATAACAATTTCTTAATCTTTTGTCAGTGAAAGATCAGTTGATTAGTCTGAAAGCTTCCTCTTTCATTTCAGTAACAAGCTCAAAAAGGATGCCATCACTGCTAACCTGCTTTCTGCATTTCGACTGTGACTCAGAAGAACCATATATGAGAAAGCTCTCTGTCATTCATTCTGTCTTTTCCCAAGACTACCAGCAAAGGTAACAATTTTGTTAAGAATTTTGATCTAGACTTCCCAATCCTTTAATATTGTTGAAAGACTTATAAATTTTAAATTTTCCACAGAGAGGATAAACCTTTAATGGGTTTTTGAGGGAATGGACTTTATGAGAGTTTATGGGAGAATGGAGAATGGGAATAGAAACAAGGTAGGAAGAAGTAGGACACCTGTCTCATTACTGATGCATTAGTAAAGAAAAAAATTAGGTCTATATTAGCAAAGAGGAGATAAAGGATAAAAAGGAGAATAAGTGAGACTTAAGAACAGGTTTGATGGGGCAGCTAGGTGGCACAGTGGATAGAGCATGGCCCTGGAGTCAGGAGTACCTGAGTTCAAATCCGGCCTCAGACACTTAATAATTACCTAATTGTGTGGTCTTGGGCAAGCCACTTAACCCTATTTGCCTTGCAAAAACCTAAAAAAAAAGAATAGGTTTGATCCCTTGGTATGAGAAGAGTTAGCAGTTCCTTTGACTGGCACACCTAATCCTGAAGACAAACTGGCATATCCTGATATGAACTGAATGGAAAAAACTGTTGCCAAACCAAGTACTGCAAAAGACTAAATGAAAATATCTTTTATTTGTATCCTACTTTAAGACTTATATAATGCTTTCCTCTGAACAGAGTGAGGTGGATAGTTTACTATCTGCTTATACAAAAGAAGAAATGGAGGCTTGAGAAAGTTATAGTGGACTGGCCAGACTGTTTCCTTCTGGGGAAATGTCCTGCATCTTGGCTTCTGGACTCTTCATAGAACACATCATGTTGCCTCTTTCAAACTATTATATATTTATTTTATAAAACTAAGAACCAATGAGCTTTAATTTGGGCTATTCTGAACAGGATACTGATCCTGAGCTGAGCTTTCCCTTGAACATGTATGTACTACAGGAAGAGATGAAGTTCATTGTCTTTTCTAGAGATGGAATTCTTTCTTCAACTTTACCTGCTGAAATTCTACCAGTCTTTTCATAGCTTTCATTCACAAAACGATTCCTATCCACTTTTCAAAAAGTTGCAAAAATTCTACTTATAACAGTTAATAATATTAACATGACTAGCATTTATGTAGTACATTAATGTTTGCAAATGCTTTACAAACATTATCTAATTTTATTCTCTCAATAAGCCTGAGAAGTCCTACTATCCCCATTTTACAAATGAAACTGAGGTTGTGACTGGCCCACGGTCACACAGTTAGTAAGTATCTAAGGTCATCCTTGAACTCAGAATTTCCTGACTCCACATTCATCACTCTATTCACTTTAAAGCTTGCAACATATGTTACCACATTTGATCCTTACAACAACCCTGTTGATTATCATTATCATTATTTCTGATTTACAGGTGAAGAAAACAGAGATTAATAGAGATTAATAGATTTGTCCAAGGTCAAAAAGCTACTAAGTACATGATTAAAGATTTGAATTCAAATCTTGCTAACTCCCATTCATACCCTTCCATACTCTATTCATCAGGTCCTCTATACTTAAATTTTTTCTGATTCTCCCTGTGAGAAATTATTCTACTTTCCTTCAAAAATGCCTATCACTCAGTTCTTCTCACTCAGTTATCATGTTTATTTCATATCATGACATTTATTTGCATTCTTATCTTCTCTATTAAAATATAGGTCCTTTAGGACAGAGACCATTGATCCTTCTAATACCCCTTGTAGCCTACACCTAGCACAATGAGTTATTCAAAGCAGGCCATTGGGAGAATTCCTGGGAGGGTAACTGGCTCTGGGGCCCTCTTACACTACCAATCCATTTTTATCAGTCTGGGACCTCCAAGAACTTCCCAGGTACTTCCTCAAGGAAATAATGTAATGCAGGGTGGTATAAAATTATTTAAATTGGCTGCTGGGCCAGAACTGAGTGTGCATATAAAAGATTTAGACAGATAATCTCTCATATTCTTCTTTGGTGGCTTGTAAGAGGAGAAAATTATTGTGAGTAGAAGGGTCAGAGGGGCCTGTCTCCCACCCAGCCACTGTGCCTCTGAATGCATCACTATGTATTATGCCTATTTTGTATTTATTCTTTCCAGATATTAAATGATTGTGTATTCTAAGAATAAAAAAGCATGGTATGCATGCCTCAAAGAAGTATTTCTGTTTAGGAATCTTTTGTTCTCAACTCATAAATTTGTGTCAGAATTGGGTTCTTTGATGATTGATTCAAGACATTGAATTTGACCTAGATAGGATCACTCTGCACAGAGAAACCTGGTTAAGTACCCCTGGGGTTCAAGTGGAACATAGTCAAATTTCACCTGATCCCAGACTAGATATTAGGATTCAGGACTCTGGGTGTCCAGAATCTAGTGTAGCATCTCAATCTGGGGAATTACTTAGGGAGGACTAGAACGAGCCAAGTCACCCTTATGGGCAAATGAGTAGTCCTTTTGGACTGATCAACCAAGAGTTTTGAGGGAGTAATTCTATCATCTATTATTTTGGTTAGTCCTCTAGCAGATCTCTTTCCCTCTCTTTGTCTGTCTTTATCTTTCTGTCTCCCTGTCTCTGTCTCTCTCTCTTTTCCTATAGTCCTCTTATTCTCCAGTGATCATTAGAAAATAAACCAGATACACAGTTGTGACTATCTACTGGAAGCAGCAAAACCATAAGTTGAACTATATGACCTACTAGGCAGAAATCCTTTATCCATCCATTTAATTCACTGAGCAGCCTTGATAAACTAGCTGCCTAGCATCAGTCCTATACTTATTCACTTAAGATGATCCTTGAGATTAATGGGAGAAGTTTATATGGATACTAGTCAAAATAAACTGTTGACCAGTGTCAAACTTCATAGGTCAAGTGATCATACCCCCCCAACAGTAAGAAAATTCTCTTTTTCTCCTTTGATACCCTTCCTAAGAGATTCTTAGGAAAATCTTCATTTAGTTCATGTCTAGAGTTGTTTGTTGATTCTGCTACCTTGAAAGATTTCTAAGGAGAAAATGATCTAATAAGATTGTTGTGTAAAAAACTGCAGCCTAGGGAGCCAAGATGGCAGATTAGGGGCAATCACCAAACTAGATTCTCCCAACATTCCCCTCCAAACAACTTTAATTAAATTTTGGAGTGGTAAAATCAAAAAAAAGTCAGGGTGAGAAATTTTTCTGCCTAAGAAAACTTAAGAGGTAGGCAGGAGAAATCTATAACACTGAGATAAGGGTCTGATAGAGGTTAGTCTGGAGCTCATACACTTGGTGGTAGCAACAGTGGTGGCTTCAATGACAAAGAGAAAATATTACAAGCATCCAAAAAGCAATATTTCAAATATTGTGGAGTCACAGTCAGCATCACACAAGATTTAGTGACTTCCATATTAAAGGAGCAGAAGATAAGGAATATAATATTCCAGAAGGCAAAGAACCTAGAACCACAACCAAAAATGACCCACTCAACAAAACTGAGTATAAACCTTAAGAGGAAAATATGAATATTTCATCAAATAAAGGACATTCAAGCATTCCTGAGGAAAAGACCAGAGTTGAATAGAAAAATCTGACATTCAAATACAAGACTCAGGAGAAGTATAAAAAGGTATTATAAAATGTAATAACAAGGAACTCAATAAAGTTGAATTGTTTACATTCCAATATGGGAAGATGATGCATGTACCTCCTAAGAACTTTGTCATTAAGGCAGTTAGGAGTTCACATAGTCAGAAGGAATTGATTATGTTGGAATGGTCTCCAAAAAAAATGAAGGGAGGAAAAAGAGGGATATACTGGGAGAAGGGGAAAGGGAGAGGCAGAATAGGAGAATTTTTCTTACATAAGAGTCATGCAAGGAAGAACATTTATGATGAAGTGGAAAATGAGGGTGGGGGTGGTAAGCAATGCTTGAAACTCACCCTAACTGGAATTAGTTCAAAGAAGAAGAAAAATAGACACACACACACACACACACACACACACACACACTCTCTCTCTCTCTCTCAGTTATTTTTAGAAATATAACTTATCCAATAGAAAATAGGAAGGGAAGGGGATCAGAGAAGAAAAGCAGGTTAAAAAGGGGAGCAATGGATAGAAACAAAATAGACTTATGGAAGGATAGGATAAAAAAGAGAGAGAAAGAAACAGGATAGAGGAAAATACACAATCATAACTGAGAATTTTAATGAGATGAGCTCACCCACAAAATAGAAGCAGAAGGCAAAATGGGTCCAATAATATGTTATTTAGACACATACACAGAAAATAGAGTTAAAATAAAATTTTGAAGCAAAATCTAATGTGTTTCAGGTGAAAGAAGGATAACAATTATGATCTCAGATAAAGTAAAAGCAAAAATAGACCTACTTAAAAGAGATTAATTGGGGAAACTATATTTTGCTAAAAGATACCATGGACATTGCAAGTTCCTCTAATGAGAAAAACCTCATTTCTCAAATATATACTAAGCATTAAACCAAGTCAATTTCATAAAAAAGTTATTCCTCAATTGATAAGTGGTCAAAGGTTATGAACAGGCAGTTTTCAGAAGAAGAAATCAAAGATAGCTATAGTCATATGAAAAAATGCTCTCAATCACGATTTTTTAAAAGTTTTTTCCCCGCAGTGGATTGCTGAATACTTTTATTCTGCACATAGAAGCCACTAAAGGATCTGGCCCATGGGCTTGTTGGGGGCTGCACCACGAGTATATGACTCTGCACATCAACACTGGGGGTGGGGGTGAGAACAGATCATTCCAGCCCAGTCACAAGATGAGGTCTTCCAAAAAAGAACCAAATGATCAGGTACCATCTCTGATAAGACAGTTTGAAAGAAGCAGTGAGAACACAGAAAGGTGGAAGAGTGAGGGGTGGAGTTAAGTAGCAGAGCTCCCATCTCCAAAACAAAACTGGTCTACTACTTGGTGCTGCCCATTCTTTGGAGGACTTCTACAGAGGTGACTGTCGCCTATTAGCTTTGAGGCTTCATGGTCATGGAGCTTACTTGGCCTGAGGGTTTCTGAAGTTCCTTCCAGTGAATTTAACCTTGCTGCCCAGTTCTTCCTCAATTCTGAGAATTTGGTTATACTTGGCCAAATGCTCAGATCGGCAGGGGGCCCCAGTCTTGATCTGCCCAGTGCAGAGACCCACCACCAGGTCTGCAATGAAGGTATCTTCAGTCTCCCCAGAATGATGGGAAACCATTACTCCCCACCCATTGGACTGGGCCAGCTTGCACGCCTGGAGTGATTCAGTCATGGAGCCAATCTGGTTCACTTTGAGCAGGAAGCAATTGCAAGCTTTCTCATTCACAGCCTTTTCAATGCACTTGGTATTGGTCACTGTGAGATCATCCCCTACAACCTGGATGCCTATAGTTTCAGTAAAATTCTTCCTAGCTGCCCAATCATCCTGGTCAAAGGGATCTTCAATAGACACCATTGGATAGCACCTGATGAAACTCTTGTAAAGGTCCCCAAGCTCAGCAGGTGAGATGTATCTGTTGGGATCATCAGGAGACTTGAAGTCCAAGTCACATTTCCCAGACCAGAAGAATTCAGAGGCAGCAACATCCATGCCAATTACAGCCTGGTCAGTATAGCCAGCCTTGCCAATTGCTTCCTTCAGCAGCTCCAGAGCTTCTTTATTACCCAGGATGTTAGGAGCAAAGCCACCTTTATTTCCTACATTGGTGGCATCCTGTCCATATTTCTTCTTTTTTTTTTGTGCGTGTGTGTATACAAAGCCTTTATTTGATGCATATGTGTTTCATTTGTTGTCTCACTACAGGCGATCATGGTTTAGATCAGTAGCATTAACTAACATTTTGCCATTTATTAGGCCCCCAACAATTAGAGCAATCCAACTTCAAATGTTATGTTCTGCACAAAAAGCATAGTACAAAATTCATTCATTCAGCATGGTGTTAGAACAGTTTAGATAAGGTCTCCCTCTCAAGGTTACCTCTGGAAGGTGAAGGGGGCATATAGCTGATGGTGGTCTCCCTCAGGTAAAGGAAACAAATGGGAGGGTTAAGACTAGGACTGGTAGTGTCCCTGAAGTTAGGTAGTGAACCAGAAAAACTTGAGAAGGTTTAGAGCAAATTAAAGTGAAGAAACTCCTAAGGCCAAGAAATCACTGGTCTCAGCTAGGTAAGTGTTCATTTGTGACCCTTAGAATCAATATAATAGATTACTGAGCAAAGAAGAGATTTTTGAATGAAAAATGCTCTTTTCCCTTGTCCCCTCTCCCCATCCTGGGTTTATTAGGTTCCTTTGAAATATTATTTAGGGCAGTAGCTATATCCAGAGAAGGCTTACAGGTTATCAGAACTGGCATGATTGGAGTTTAGCATAGAATCACAGAGTAATCACAAACAGAATCTCTCTCTCTCTCTCTCTCTCTCTCTCTCTCTCTCTCTCTCTCTCTCTCTCCCTGGGTGCTGTTTGCTGTAGAATCAAAAGAAGATCTTGATAACTTCTTCCACATACTTAGCAACTGGCATAGGCTTTCTCTTACTGCCAGGGGCCAGGAATTTCTTAATTGTTGGGAGATTACTCATTTGAGTTTTGAATGCCTGGAGTGAGGGGAATCCAGAGAGTGCATCAGGGACTTTCTCTTCCACCATTAAAATAACTTCAAACAGTTGCACATCTGCCATGCTCAGCTGGTTACTCACAAGAAAGTTTTGTCCATGACTCTTGAAAACCTTTTCAAAAGCAGGGAAATATCTTTTTTGGCCTTGTTAGTGATTTCAGTGAGTCTTGTTATTTGCTCTTCTCCTTTCAGGAAAGGACAGATAATGATTAACTCCATCAGATCCATTATTCCCTCTGAGTACATGATAGTCAGCGCTCTCTCCTTCAGATCCTTTCCAAGTAGATTGTATTTCTCAGCAATATAGTGGAGAATGGCTCTCGTCTGAACCAGCTTCATCCCATCTATTTCAACCATTGGCACTTGTTGGAAGAATAGTTCAGTTTTTTGTAACTTTTGCAATTGTTCCTTTGTTTCAAAAAATTTTTCTTCAAACTCTACTCCAGCTGCTGCCAAGAGCCATCGGATGGTTTCCATTCTTCCCCTTCCATTAACGTAGTGGAGAACAGGTTTATTTGCCATTGTGATGTTTCAAATTTTCGTTGCAGGGGCGAGAGGGTTGTCCAGGAGGAGCAGTCTCGGGAGAAGGGAGCGAAAAGATGTCTGGGCACATGGGGTGGGGGTGTCCATATTTCTTCTTAATCATATTCTTCAGGTTGTGGTAGACCTCAGCTCCAATTCACATGGCATGGCCTCCCTGAAGTTTGATGCTCCAACAGGGAGGATCATGAACTCTTGCATTACTAGCTTGTTACTAGCATGGGAGCCACCACTGATCACACTGAAGGCTGGAACTGGCAGGATGACTTCTTCACTGCCTGCAAGATCAGCAATATGGAAGAACAAGGAGACACCTTTCTTAGCAGCCCTAGTCTTACAAACAGCCAGAGACACTCCCAATATGGCATTTGCTCCAAATTTAGATTTATTCTCAGAACCATGCATCTCTATCATCAATTTGTCAATCTTCTCCTGCTCCACAACATTCAGTTTCTTGCTAATCAGGGTCAGGGCAATAGTTTTACTGATGTGCTCAACCACTTTTGAGACACCTTTCTCCATATAGCAGGTCTTATCATTGTATCAGAGCTCCAGGGCTTCATGGATGCCAGTAGAAGCCCCACTGGGCACAGCAGAGACCTTTTGAAGAGACCTTTTGAAGTGTACAGATCAACTTCAACGGTGGGGTTTCCACAAGAGTCAAAGATCTCTCTTGCAATGATCTTCAAAATCGACACGTTGAATTTCTGGATGGGGCTGGCTTCATGGGATTCAGAGGAGAGAAGCAGAGGCTAAAGTTTTTTTTTTATAAGGCAGTGTGGGGTTAAGTGACTTGCCCAAAGTCACACAGCTAGGTAATTATTATGTGTCTGAGACCAATTTGAACTCAGATCCTCCTGACTCCAGGGCTGGTGTTCCATCCATTGCACTACCTAGCTGCCTCTCTCAATCAGTATTGCTTAGAAAAATGCAAATTAAAATAACTCTGAAATATCACCTCACACATCAGATATAACAAATGCTGGAGGGACGAGGAGAATAAAAGCACACTAGTGAACTATTTGTGGAGTTGTGAACTGATCCAAACATTCTAGAAAACAATTTGGAACTATCTCCAAAGGGCTCTAAAACTGTGCATAGTTTTTGATCCAGCAGTACACTACATCTCTGTCCCAAAAAAGTAAAAGGAAAAAACTCAGTACAAAAATATTTACAGAAGCTCTTTTTGTATTGGCAAAGAATTGAAGATTGAGGGAATGTTCATCAACTGGGGAGTAGCTGAACAAGTTGTGGCATATGATTTTGATGGGCTACTATAGTATTATAAGAAATGATGAGGGAGGTGGTTTCAGAAAAATATGGCAAGATCTAGATGAACTGATGCAAAGCAAAGAAAGAAAAACTGGAAGCTCATTGTACATAGTAACCCCAATGTTGTAATGATGATCAACTGTGGAAAACTTGGCTACTCTGATCAATGCAACGATCGAAGTCAGTTTCAAAGGATTTATGATGAAAATGTGCTATCTAGCTCCAGAAAGAGAACTGACAAACTCTTGAATGCAAACTGAGTATAATTTTCTCATTCTTTGTCTTGCCTTTTAAAAAATATAGCTAATATGAAATGTTTTAATACATATAACTGTTATAATTGTTTGCCTTCTTAGTGGGGAGGTGATATATTTAGAAAACTGCATGATTAAGAATCAAAAGCATAAGTATCCTATATTGTTTTTTAAATGTGGTTAGTATAGAATGTGAAATTGATAGATGAAGTAATTTACTGTGTAAGATGATTTGGCATTGGTTTCAACCAAATTAATGTTATTTTACTAACAAAAAGTCTTGTGATACATTTTTAAAATTCATAACATTGCTTATTTAATGCTTTTATTATGATTTGGGGGAAATCACTGTATAAGCAAAGCTGTTAATTTGAAAACCAATACATATGGCAATTTTATTTATTACTTTGAAAATTAACTCTTCTTTTGTTAGAGACTGTTGCCATTATAGTTTTAAAAAACAGTTAAAAATTTAATTGAGCATATTTTGTCTAAAATGAAAAATATTTTAATTAGAGATAGGGGAAAGTTCACAGAACTTGTAAATATCCAAGTTCTTTGGTGATTTGTCAAATTTTCAGTTTCCTGGATCTTAATCTTTAGTGAGGTCATAAATCTCATTTACTCTGAGAGAAGTTGATGAAAGAATGAAGTAGTTTAAAAAGAAACTAGGATTTTTCATGAATGAAGCAAAGGAACTCATGAATTTATTTGATAAAAAGTGATTTTTATCCGATAAGAATGCTTAACCCTGGCATATGAAAATTATGAAAGTGTATATGGAATAGAATGTAATAAAGTTACATCTTTAAGCCAACTTAGTATCAACAGATCTTAGATTTGAAGATTTTCTTTTGGTTTTAGGATTTAATATGTTGTACTTTAAGATATAGAGATCTAGCAGACTCAAAGTTTAGAGTAGAATATTTTTCTAGGTTTTGAATTAACTATGATATATTCATTATATTATGTAATTTAGAGATGTATTTTCTTAATTTCTAATGATCAACGTCTGCTCTAAGATGAATTTAAACTAGAAAGGATGCATAACTTAAGATTTCTATGTATTGTCAAATATTATTAACAACATGAGAAAAAAATAATGGCTATACCTAAACTGAGATTGAGGAGGCAACAATCTCTTAGAATTGTAATCTGATATTATTCTGAGTTTTCTCTTTCAGGTTTAATTGCTTGAATTTTCAATTGAGTCAATAATCTATCATGTAAGAGAAAAGTCAAGTGCTAGTCAAAAGGGAATATGGTCTGATAAATGCTATAAATAGATGTTTGTACCAGATAAAGTTGAGAGGTTACCTTGTATAGGTGAAGGAAGGATTGTCTTGTGCTATTTCCTTGTGAATGGGAAATTTTCCTTCCCAGCTAATTTTGAGCCTGGTTACAGTAACCAGTGAATAATGTGGAACTTTGCTATATTACTGGCTGTTCCATAATAAAGGTGAACTATAACTCTTATTTGAATTAAGAATTAAGGAAGCTTTATGTTTATGTCAAGTTAGTCTTTGCCTTTAAAGGGACAGTCCTGATATTATTACAATCGAGTCTATCTTTTCCTTTCATAGGACATTTCTAAACAAAAGCAAGTAAACTATAAAAGTGTATATACATGAAGAATTCTGTTGTTGCAATACTAAAGAACTCTGAGCTACTGTGATTAGCTGCAAATATGAAAGATCTTACTGTTTTTAAATTTCACCATATTGAATTTATTGTCACTGATAGTTATATATTAATGTGTACAATTAGGTCTTATAGTACTTTAATTCTTTCTAGATGTTTGAGAATATTATATTCTCAAAAGTGAATTAGAATAATTAGGACAAAAATATGATGGGACAAAGATATAAACGTTTTAAATTTTAACATACTAAAATATCACTTTGAGAAAAACAATATTAAATTGTTTTCTCTAAGAACTAATATATATATATATATATATATATATATATATATATAAAATCAACTTTGGAGATATGACTTTAATTAGATCCCAGTTTTATTCCAATTAGAATTTTTTTTTTGGTTTTTGCAAGGAAATGGGGTTAGAGTGACTTGCCCAAGGATACACAGCTCTATCCACTGTGCCACCTAGCTGCCCCTATTCCAAATAGAATTAGTCTGTTTAGTATAATTACATAGGCATAGTGATTATAGTGATATGTTTATCTATTATTATACATTTACTCAGTCCAGTCAACTAATATTAATATGGGAATTTCATATATTAATAAATATCTACATGTATTATATTTAGAGATAGTTAAGATAAATTCTTTCTTATAATAGGCCCTAAACTTTAAAATACAAGTTATAAATTCACTAACCTATTATAAAGTTCACTTGCCTAACAAAACAATGCTGACCAGAAGACCTTCAACCTTTTGACTTATAGGACCAAAGTTAACATGCATGAGAGGAGAAGGGCAAGACTCTGGACCTCTAACCTCTTCTGTTTAATCACTGTAACCAAGTTCAGCATGAATGTGATGACATGATATGATAAGTCCCTCAATTTATTTTGATACCTCTGGACCACCCTCTCTTACCCAACATAAGAAGGGGACCATCTTATGACCATTTAAGTCAGTGGATGACCTTTACCTTGCCTACCCTTGCCTCCCTTGTCTATCAAGTCACTATCATGGTGATGCATTATTTCTGGCTCTTCTGGAGGGTCAGGAGCAAGGTCTATCAACCAACAAAGCTATATATTTAACTTTGTGTAGCTGGGTATCACATATTATAAAAGTAAAATCCTAGGGATAAGAGTTATCTCAGATCATGAAGATCTAAGGTCCACTTCATTAGAGGGGTGCCCCCGTATTCTTTTTAACAAAGTGTTATTGGCTCAAAGCTTGTGCTTAGTTGTTGTTTTTTTATAGATTGGACAATTTTTGGAGCTCACACTTTCAAATGTTTCTATTAAGAATAATGACAAAAAGATGAGCATAAAGTTTGAACTAATTAAAAACCAAATTTAAGAAGAACATCCTTCTACAAATGCCTTGGGAATGAGACTTATTCTAGCATTTCTAAGAGAAAATGTTTTCAAGTATCAGATGGCTAAATGACAGCTTAGAACTAAGATGAAAAAATTTCATTAAAGGTAGTTTAATCTGTAACCTGACTTACATTTACCTATAGAATCTATTTAACTTGATTTGTTTGTTCAACTTTTATAACATTGAAAGAAACAGGGGACTGTGAATTTATCTTTTAAAAACCTTTTATGAAGCTTGTGACCATGTGTTCTTTCAATTTCTGAGAAGTCTTCATATATTGAATGGGGTAATTGTTTCATGATATAAGTCTAAGTCCCTGACTTATAGTCCAATTTGATACCCAGTTTTATCTCTCTGACTATGAGAAGCTACAATCTGGTCCCTAAACATTTTAAAGGAATTTTATCAAATTCTAGTTTAGATGAGCAGTGAATGTATACCATGGAAACAATGTAAAGACTGACAAATTGCCTTCTGTGGGAGGTGGAGGGAGGGAAGTAAGATTAGGGGGAAAAATTTTAAGACTCAAAATAAAATAAGCAGTGAAGGAGATCCCTCCAGTGACTGATTATTTTCAGCCCTAAACTGCTTCTGTAATTGTGTTTCTACTACTATAAAGGGGGGAAACTGTGGAAAAACTTTATGGCATTGCTGGAACCTAGCCCTGTATGGCTGAGAAATCAGATCTGTTAATTACAGAACATATTTGGTTAATATTTAACTTAGGACATAAGTCATGCTGACCAGAAACCCAGTCAGATCTGAAGATTTAAGCATATCAAGCAACCAACTTCTCTTAGCAGGCCAATCAGCTACTGTTTCCTTGTTCCTTTATCTGAATCCCTTATAATCACCCCTTTTTTGACTCTCTCCTCTGATGAACAATTTAATAAACTTCTTTCTAAATTATTTTAGTTTAGGAATCTTTTGTTAATCAGATAACAAATGAATACTGAAACTGAAAACTATATAAACTATATAAAAATCACTGGGATATTTGAGTGAGCAAGAATAAAAAAGAAAAAGCAGTCAAAATACTGAAATGAAAAATGGGTCTTGTGTTTTTTTTTTAACCTAGAAGAGTCATTTCTAATATTCCCTAGGCCCATATATTATGAAAAATCTTCATAGTACTCTTCATTAATGAAATATACTCTTACCAAAAAAAAACACACACAGGCATGGATTTTAAAAATATATAGTGCATTCATAATGTTCTGCTGTCCCTAAGAAGAATGCCTTGCATTCTTTTATTTTTTTATCCAAATATCATTTTTTGACACTGACATTTTTACCTCTAGATAAGTTTTTTTTTCAATTGAACCTGTTAGAGATAAAATTATTTCAATCACTTCTAAATGATTCTCAAATTCACTGAACAACTTAGCTAATTCCTGACAGAAAATCAACAGCTTCTCTTTTTCTGCCAAACAAGAGTCATTGAATTGACTTCAATATATCAAAGTTCATTAACTTAATTTGTTTGGGAATAGTATATTATTCCCAAATTACACATATCTTACAGGATTAATATACTGACACGTGTGAAAATATTTGGGTTGGCAGTTTTTTCTCTTCATAAAGCTTTTTAATCTAAGATAATGGATTTTTTGCCTAATATAACACTTAAAATCTCTAAAAAGTCAATTTTAAGGCAACTCCTAAAGTAATCAAAATGACACACACACATTTATTATATTTATATGGCTGGGACTTTATTTTCATGCTTCCCTTCTCTTCTAGCCTGCAGAGATAAAGAAACCTCAGGTGGGAGCTAGGACAAGTACACCTGAATCTATATGGGTTTTGACCCAAATTCAAATTGGTTGACCAATTCAAATGTAAGAGTGTTTGGTATTTGTTTCTCTTCCAACAGCCTCTTAATTGGTCTCTCTGCCTTTCATATCTGATAATATACAGAATCATCCTCTTCTGTCTAATCATCTATATCTTCCTCAATAACCCCCAGAGCCATTCTCCCCAATCCCCTGGCTTTCTGTGTTTTATTTTTTTGTACCCCAGAGTTTATCACATAAGTACTTAACAAAACTTCATTCATTTATTCATTCATTCCTAAAGCACTGACTTGACTCTGTCACTCCCCTGCTTAAGAAGCATCACTGGTTTCCTAAGGCTGCTAAGTAAATTGCAAATCCTCTCTTCTGCATTGAAAACCCCTCAAAATCTGGTTCCAACCTATCTTTCCAAACTAATATCCTATATCTAGGCTATTCTCCTATCCCTGGAATTCTTTCCTTCTTCACTCCTGCTCTTGGAATTCCAGTGCTTGCTAAAGATCAGTTCAGGGGCCATCTCCTACATGAACCTGATTAACCCCCAAATGGAATTGCTCTGTGTTTACTTGCTACTTCATGTTTACCAGTTTGCATGAGTCATTCTGTCCCTGCCTTCACCCCAACCCTAAGAAGGGGGAAAGTTCTTCAAGGCCAAGAACTATTACCTTGCATACAGTTGATGCTGAAAAATTGCACTTGGGATTGAGCTGAATGGGGCAAGAGAAGGACTTCAGAAGAGAGGATCCCTTATTTGGCATAGCATTCCTGAATGAGAGATCCTGAGATATGTCCACTAAATAGGGCAGGGAACAGCAATGATGTTTCTTGCTGGGAGCAAAGGAGAGTGGTCAGAACATATTGGTCACTAATAAGAGGGGGTCCGCGGGCAGGGAACTGAGCCCACCCTATCTACATGAGTGGCAGCAATAGCACCATTTGTAGGGAAGAAGCCATGCCAAGGAACAAGAATCCCATCCTCCGCCTCCCCAAAGGCTCTGCTGGAACTTCAGTTTGTATTCCCCTGCTCCTCAGGACACTCAGACTCTTTGTTATGTGAAAGCTGTGGCAGCATGGGGACAGATCTCACTAATGAAGTTAGCAGGTCAGAATCAAAGCACTGCTGCCCAGGATAGAGGTGCTATTTTTATTTCAAATAACAACTTTCTTCAAGAAGTTAAAAACAGCACCAACTTAAGTTTAGGAACTCCTTATCTGCTTCTTAGACTATTTCAATAGTTTTGGACCCCTTGAATCAAAAACTTCTTAATGGTTCCCTATTGCCCCTAGGATCAAATATAAGTTTCTCTGTTTAGCCTTCAAAGTCCTTAACAACCTGACCTCTATCTTTCCAATTTTATTAAACATTATTCCCTTGGTTTGACCATACTTCTTCTTCCTATTCCTCATACGTGAATATACATCTTCTTTTTTTTTGTTATATCTGATGATACCACCCCCCACCCCCTCAAGCTAATCTCTACTACCTCTTGGAATTTCATTTTTCCTTCAAAACTCTGCTGGAGTACCCCTTGCCAGAGGAAACTTCTGATCCATTCCCCCTCCAGCTCAAAGTGTCCTCAACTCTCTCTCCCAAATCTGAATTTATTATATTTATTTCATATATGCTGAACTATACCCCTGGATTAAATTCAAGATCCTTGAGGATAACTATTTTTTTTTGTTGCATCTTCAGTGTTTGGGGTAGCTAATATGTGGCAGGTATTAAATATCTGCTTGGCTGAAAGATTAATTATTACTGATATCTAATCAATACATTCAAGGCAAAGCTTCCTATTTCAGATGTGAAGGGTTAAGTTATGGCTTATTTCAAAATCTAGCTACTTCTTATGGAAGAGTAATTTGTGGATATGTGAAATCTTATCAGTAATTTAACTGATCAAATTGTAACTGAAATAGTGTGTATGTGTGATTCCAGTGGAGTTCTTGGAAAAAACACTGACAAACTGTTTGTATTATATAAAGAGGATGGTGACCAAGATATTCAAGCTACTCAAAGTCATATCACATGAGAAATGATGGAGAATGGTTAGCCTGATGAACCAAAAACTTAAGGGGAACATGAGAGATATTTGAAGGGCACGTAGAAGAGGGATTAGATCCAGAAGAGAGAACTAGTTACTAACAAACTAAAGGGAGCTAGAAGGAAATTATTTTTAGCATAACATAAGGAGGACCTTCTAATAACTAGAATGGTCCCAAACTGCCTTGTAAAGTGGTTAGGTGCCCATACAAAAGCCATTTTACTTGTCAGGGATGCTATAGAATAAATGCATGTATTAGATAAGAGATTTGGGTAGATAACTTTCAGAGTGCCATTCCAATGCTAAGCTTTTATGACCCTTAAATACTTTTCTCCATTATATTTATATTATGAATTAAAAAGCTACATTGGACAGGAATTTTTTTTCAGTAATATTATGAAGAATGCTTAGGACAAAATAGATATTTCAGATCTTTCATCTTCTCAAACCATCAAACAAACAGGAAAAAGAAATACTCAACATTCAGTAAGAAGCATAAATACTAGTTCTCAAAACAGGTTTTTCCAACTTAATGTGGAAGAAACATACAGTTTCTTAGTTTTATATTATTTAGTTGGCTGACACTGTCTATAAGAGAGAATAAATAAATAATTGATTTCAATTTTCTTACCTGGGCTCCTTCTGGGGGTGTACTGTGATGACCAAATATAGGTGGAACAGGGAAACCACATTCTTGACAGAAAAGAGTGAAAGGGTCACATGGGCGAGTAGCTAAACAATTTGCACACCTAAAAAAACAAAACCTTATTAGATATATCTTATGATTCAATGTTAAGAAAATGAAAAATAAGCAATAATGGTCATAATATACTTTTAAAATATAACTAAATCTATAACCTCTTCCAAACTTTATAACTGCATTCAAAATAGACAAAGAGATATTTTGTTTATTGGTCACAACATTACACCAAAGCATTGAAGCGTTTATGTTAATGTATATATATAATATATATGTATACATACACATACATATATAATATGGATTGTGAGGATATGCATAACCACCAAATTATATGATTTTTAATAAGAAAGGGTTTTAGTTTCTGCCCAGATAAGGAAAAAAAATCTAGCCTGGGAGCATGATACTTGGCTTGTTAGTTGGGTATGGTGATTATGATATGGTCAGCCAGAACAAACTGTGGTATATGTATGTTATGGAACACTTGTTCCATTAGAAATCAGGAGGGAAGAAAATTCAAAGAAGCCTGGAAAGATTTGCATGAACTGATGCTGAGCAAGATGAGCAGAACCAGAAGAACACTGTCTGCCGTAACAGCAACCTGGGGATAATGATCAATCTTAATGGATTTGCTCATTCCATTAGTGCAACAATCAGGCACAATTTGGGGTATCTGCAATCAAGAATACCATCTATATCCTGAGAAACACCTGTGGAGTTTGAACAAAGACCAAAGACTATTGCTTCTAATTTTTAAAAAAAGTTATCTTATTATGTAATTTTTCTATTTCTTATATTTATTTTATTTTTTTTCCCTTAAGGATATGATTTCTCTCTCAACACATTCAATTTAGATCAATGTATAGCAATGGAAACAATGTAAAGATTAACAGACTGCCTTCTATGGGGGGTGGGGGGGAGAGAAGTCATCCTATGTGATTCTTGCCTCTTTCTTTTTTCATAAATGTCACATTAGGAGATTATGGATCCACAAAGAACTACCATTGGTTTATTTTCCTCTTCTTATTTTACTGTGTATCAATCAGTTTATCACTAAAGCTAAAGTTACCCAAAACAAGGAAGTTTGCTGTCAATCAATCAAGCAATCAATTAAAAAAGCAACAATTAAGAGCTTACGACAAAGGAAACTCTTTTCTAGTCACTGGGGATACAAATACAATACACGAAATAATCATTCCTTTGGCTTATAGATTAACAGGGGAAACAAAAGGGATATAAACAGACTAAATACAAAGTCATTCCAGTAGTTTGATGAGAGGTCATTCACATGTAAGGGGGATCAGGTAAGATTCAAAGAGAAGATGGACTTGGAGGCGCATCTTAGAGAAAGGAAGGAAGGGATCTCTGAAGAGAAGAGGGACTGTGAATATATCCCAGGCATGGGAGCCAGAAGGTGGGAAGACAGTCAATCATGTATCAGGTCCAGATGGAAGGCTCCTTTGCTGAGTTACAGAGTGTAGGAAAGGGAGCAATGAACAATGAAGCTGGACTAAGAATTGAGGAAAGGTTGTAAAGGGCTTGAAAAGCTAAACAGCAGAGTTTATAGTTGATTCTAGAGGCCATGAGAAGTCAATGAAGTTTTTTTTTAAAGTTATTTTTTATTCTCATTTTGTACAAATGTTTTTTTACATTAATAAAATATTCTTGTTTACAAGTAAACAAAATACCCCTCCTCCCCCATGAATATAGATAGACTTGCTTGGGCGAAAAAAGTAAAGGGGAGAGAAAAAAATTAAAATAAAAAAAATAATAGTAATAATTGTAGGCATGGCCAGGTGGCGCAATGGATGAAGCACCAGCCCTGGAGCCACGAGCACCCCCTTGTAAACCCAACAATTACCCAGCCGTGTGACATGCAAGCCACCCAATCCCCACTGCCCTGCAAAAACCGAAAAAAAGAAAGAAAAAAAAGACCCGAAATAAAATAAAATAGTAATAATAGTAGGGGTGGCTGGGTGGCAGACAGAGCATTGGCCCTTGAGCCAGGAGCACCTGGGTCCAAATCCGGACACCCAAAGATCACCCTGCTATGTGGCCCCAGGCAGGCCATCCAGCCCCACTTGCCCTGCACCCTCCCCCAAATAATAACAAAAAATGTGCTTGAGTCTTTGTTCCAACACCAACAACTGTCATGGGTAGATCTCATTCTTTATAAGTCCATCACAAAAGTTACTTCCATATTTTTCTACCATTGCCATTGCTGATCGCAACTCCCTCCTTTCTTATTTCTCCACTACCATGTACTCTATTTTCTCTCTCCTTTCACTCTGACTCTGCTGTAGGGTCGCTGAGTGGCGCAGCAGACAGATCCCTGGTCCTGGGGCCAAGAAGCCCTGAGCCCCCATACCACCCCTTAGGCCCAGAATCCACCTGGCCCTGTGGTCCTGGGCAGGCCTTCCAATCCCAGCCCCTTGCAAGAAATAAGAAAGAAAATGTGTTATATATGGCCACTCTCCCCCCATGGTCCATCCTCTCCTCCTTTATTCACATCCCCACCCCTTCCCCCTGCTCCCCCCTCCTTCTTACTCCAGATGTCTATACCCCATTGAGTATATTTGCTGTTTCCTCTCCTAGCCACCTCTGATGAGAGAAAAGGTTCCCTCATTCCCCCTTGCCTCCCCACTTCCATATCATTGCAATAGCTCATTGTAAGAAAAAAATTCTTATGTGAAATATCTTGGACTATTCCCCCCCTCCTTTTTCTTTTTCCCCATTTCATTTCCCTTTTTTTCTATTGACTCCATTTTTACACCATATTTTATCTTGGAATTCAGCTTTCTCCTGTGTTTCAACTATAAAAGCTCCCTCTACCTGCTCTATTAACTGAGAAGGTTCATATGAGTATTATCAGTGTCATTTTTCTATGCAGGAATACATGCAGTTCATCATCAAGTCCCTCATATTTCCCCCCCTCCTCCAATCTCCATGCTTCACCTGAGTCCTGTATCTGAAGATCAAACCTTCTGTTCAGCTCTGGCCATTCCAAAAGGAACATTTGAAATTCCCCTGGTTCATTGAAAGTCCATCCTTTTCCCTGGAAGAGGACATTCAGCCTTGCTGGGTAGTTCATTCTTGGCTGCATTCTAAGCTCTTTTGCCTTCCGGTATATTGTATTCCAAGCCCTAGGAGCTTCCAATGTAGCTGCTGCTAAGTCCTGTGTGATCCTGACTGCAGCTCCACGATATTTGAACTGTGTCCTTCTGGCTGCTTGTAATATTTTCTCTTTGACTTGGGAGTTCTGGAACTTGGCTATAATATTCCTAGGGGTTGGTTTTTTGGGATCTCTTTCTCGGGAGGATTGGTGGATTCTCTCCATTTCTATTTTGCCCTCTGCTTCTAGAATATCAGGGCAATTTTCCTGTAGTAATTCTTTGAAAATGATGTCAAGGCTCTTTTCCTGATCATGACTTTCAGGTATTCCAATAATTTTTAAATTATCTTTCCTACGTCTGTTTTCCATATCAGTTGTTTTTTCAATGAGATATTTTACATTTTCTTCTAATTTTTCATTTTTTTTGTTTTGAAGTATTGATTCCTGATTTCTGCTAAATTCATCAATCTCCCTGAATTCTATTCTTTGTCTGAAGGATTTGTTCTCCTCAGAGAGTTTTCTTATCTCTTTTTCCATCTGGCCAATTTTGTTTTTTAAAGCATTCTTCTCCTCCATAACTTTTTGAACTGTTTTATCCATTTGACCTAAGCTGGTTTTTAGCATGCTATTTTCTTCAGCATTTTTTTGGATTTCCTTGACTAAGCTGCTGACTTCATTTTCATGTTTTTCCTGCATCTCTCTCCTTTCTTTTCCCAGTTTTTCTTCCAACTCCCTCATTTGATTTTCAAAGTCTTTTTTGAGCTCTGTCATAGCCTGAGCCCAATTTCTGTTTTTCTTGGAGTCTTTAGATGAAGGAGCTTGTGCCTCCTCATCTTCAGACT
Organism: Macrotis lagotis; assembly: GCF_037893015.1. NCBI lineage: Eukaryota > Metazoa > Chordata > Mammalia > Peramelemorphia > Peramelidae > Macrotis > Macrotis lagotis. The sequence goes on along the minus strand of NC_133658.1, from coordinate 170,807,059 downwards.
GAGTATTTTGATCCTTCTTGGGCTCATTTGCAAAATATTTCTCAATAGTCTTCCTTTTGTTTCTTTGATTGATCATTTTCCTGGCCTGGGCCTGGTTTGGGGGTGCTTCCTAAGCTTTTGGGACACTCCCACAAGGGCCTCACTGTATGAGGTTCTGTCCTCCCTCCTGGTCTGTGAATGACCATAAGCGCCCCCCTCTGCCACTGGGCCAAGGTGGGGGGGGCCCTGTTGTTCTATGGTGGGTCCTAGACTGGGATCAGGATCTGAATGTGGTCAGAGCCCCAGAGTCCTGTTCCTGGGGCTGATGACAGAGCTCAGCAGTCTCTCTTCACTCCCCTCCCTCAGCTCAATGGGTTCATGCCCTGGAGGCTCCTGCTTACCTGCACCACCTGCTTCTGTTTCCTGGATCAGGGCTGGGGAAAGACCATGCTGCTTGCTGTGTGCCCTGAGGGCTGGGCTCCATGTGCTCGCTCTGGCAGAGGTCCCCCGCTGTTCCCCCACTTTGTGCCTGGTGCTCCTTGGGGTGCAGCTCAGGAGACTCCCCTGCTGCTGTGATCTGAGACTCCCAGCGCCCTGGGGCTGCCTCCGGGAGGCTGAAGTTCTTTGGCTCTGGCCGGCCACCCCTCTGGCGGGCCGCCTCTCCGATCCTGGGGAGCAGAGCCTTTCTGCTCTTTCCAAGGTTACCTTGAGTAGGAGAACTGCTTCACTGGGTCCCTTTGTAGGTTGTGTCTCTCGAAAGTTTAGTTAGAGTCCTTAGCTGATGAATTTTATCAGAGAGCTCCTAAGACTGGATCCCTTCTTGTCGCCATCTTGGCTCTGTCCCCGAAGTCAATGAAGTTTGAAGAAAGTGATAATCAGATATGAACTTAAGGAAAATAATTACTTTGGCAGCACTAGACTAGAGTGAGAAGAGACTTGAAGCATATAAAGGTGAAATAGAAGGCTGCTTTCATAGTTTAGACTAGAGGAGATCAGGGCTTAAACTAAGAAGGTAGCAGTGTGAGTAGAAAGTTGTCAGGTGATGTTGTGGAGGTAGAAGTAGCAAGATATGACAACTCAGTGGATATGTGGGATGCAGGCGAAACACAAAAATTACAAATCTGTGTGACAGAGAATGGTGGTACCTTCAAAAGAAGTAGAAAAATTTGATTATGGGTTTTGGGGAAAGAAGAACTCTGTATTAGGCATAAATGTGAATCTATGACAGTTCTGGGTCCAGTTTGTCATGTCTAATAGGTAACTGAAGCTGGTTATGTAAATATGGGAGGATAGTTAAGTCCACAGGGGCTTAAGAGGTCACTAGGGAGTGTCTATTGAAAAAGAAGGAGGCCTAGAACAAATCACTGGAGAGCATCCAAAATTATGGTCTGGATGATAAATCAGCAGAGAAGATTGAAAAGTTTTTAGAAAGGTGGAGAATCAGGAAATAGTAATGTCATGAAAACTCAGAGAAGAGAGAATGAAAAATGGTGAAAAGTGAAAAATGGTGGCCAACAGTATCAAAGGCAGTAGATAGGTTGAGAAAGATGAAGTGGAAAAAGACAATCAGATTTGGCAATTTAGAGAACACTGATAACCTGTCAGAGAATTGCAGGATTATAATCAGTAACAATGAGGATATAGACCATGCCAATGAAATTATAGTTATATTTGGTATAATAAATATACTCTAGGACTTATGTGAAGTTACTCCAAGTATTCAGAGATACTCTAAATCAGTTACTAAACTCTCCAAAGCCCATAAAACTCTCCAATGCCATCCAGAGAACCAGATTAAAATGTAATTGGGAAATGACCAGAGCTAAACAAAAAGTTTGATCTTCAAGTACAGGACTCGTGAAGAATGGAGAGGATGGACAAGAAGGGTAAATTACTTTTTAAAAAAAGGGTAAATTATAAGGGATTTAATGATGATGAACTACATGTATTCCTGCATGGGAAGATGATACTGATAATACTTATATAAACCTTCTCATTTAAAGTGCAATTAGGGGGCAGCTAGGTGGTGCAATGGAGAAAGCACCAGCCCTGGAGTCAGGAGTACCTGGGTTCAAATCCGGTCTCAGACACTTAATAATTACCTAGCTGTGTGGCCTTGGGCAAGCCACTTAACCCCATTTGCCTTGCAAAATCCTAAAAAAAAATAAAAAATAAAATAAAGTGCAGTTAGAAGGAGCTTATATAGACAAAGCACAGGGGGGAGCTGAATTTGAAGGTATAATATAATGTAAAAATGGAGTCATTGGGTGAAAGGGAAATGCACTGGGGAAAAGGAAAGGAGAGGTAGAATAGACTAAGATATTTCATGTAAAAGAGTCAAGAAACAGCTTTTGCAATGGTATGGGAGGGGAGAACATGAGGAGGATTGAGGGAGCCTTCATTCTCATCAGAAATGACTCAGAGAGGAAACAGCATACACACTTAATAGGGTATAGAAATCTAGAAGAAAAAAGAAGAGAAGGGGGAGGGGAGGGGGGATGTAGGTAATCGAGGAGAGGGTTGATCATGGGATAGGATAGTTTTACTTTTTGCAAAATGGTAGGATTGGGTGGCCTGTCCAGGACCACAGGGCTGGATGATTGGTGGGTCTCTGGGGTGGGATATAGGCTTGGGGCCTCTCAGCCCCAGGGCTGGTGCTCTGTCCACTGCACCACTCAGCTGCCCCACAGCACATATTTGAAGAGGGACAGAGTGAAAGGAGAGAGAAAATATAACAGATGGTAGTGGGGAGGAAGGGATGGTGGAGATTACAATTACCAACAGCAACTGTGGAAAAATATGGAAGTAGCTTCTATGATAGACTTATGATAAAGAATGTGATCCACCTGAGACAGAGCTGATAGTATCAGAACACAGACTGAAACATATTTTTTTTCTCTTTCTTTCACTTTATTTCTCATGATGTTTTATATTTTTTGGGGGGGTATTATGTTTATTCACTGGATCTTTCTGTGGGTTCTGTCTCTCAAAAATTTAGTTACAATCATAATTTTAAGGTTTTTGAAATATTTTGGAAACAGCTCCTGGGAAAGCCTGTTCTCATGTTTCCATCTTGGCTCCACCCCTAGAATTCCTATTATCATAAATTTATGGGCATATGTTATCATTTAAGTTTGCAAAAATATAAAATTCCAAGGAAAGAGGTAAATGATTAATGTTTTTTTCTTTCCTAAAAGTACTTCTTTTCCTAAGGATAATAATCATTCATTTCTTTCATATAAGAATTTCTAAGCCTAGGTCTTGATCTTACATAAAATAATAAAAACTCTTAAAATTTAATTTTAGTTTTCACCAACATAGAAGACAGAGAATGTGAAGCATAGATGGAAAATAGTATGTTGCATATGAAGAACAGCAAGACTATCAGTTTGACTGGACAGAAGACTATTTGATGGGGTGTAATGGATAGTAAGACAGAAAATGAAGATTGGAACCATATTGCAAAGGGCTTTAAAAGAAAAGTCATATTGTTGTTGTTGTTCATTCAGTTCAGTATCTAATTCTTAGTGACTCCATTTCAGGTTTTCTTGGCAAAGATTCTTTTTCCAGCTTCTTTTCCAGCTAAGGAAACAGAAGCATATAGGGTTAAATGTTCAAGGTCAAACTCTAGTGAGTGTCTGAAGCTGTATTTAAACTCAGGTCTTCCTGATTCCAGGCTCAGTGCTCTATCTTCTGTGTGCCACCTCCCTAATCAGGAAATGTCATAGGAGTTTGTTTTTGATTCCTGAGGAAAGAGAGATCCACTGGAGTTTATTGAGTCAGGCAGTGATATGGCTAGATCTGTGCTTAAGAAATGCTACTTTTAAGGGTGGCTAGGTGGCGTAGTGGACAAAGCACCGGCCTTGGAGTCAGGAGTACTTGGGTTCAAATCCAGTCTCAGATACTTAATAATTACCTAGCTGGGTGGCCTTGGGCAAGCCACTTAACCCCATTTGCCTTGCAAAAAACCTAAAAAAAAAAATTGCTACTTTGGCAATAGCATGGAGTATAGGGGAAGAATTGCAAGAAACAATAATCCAGGTAAGAAAGGATGAGGGCATGAAATAGCAGAGTCTTAAACATGTAAACATAAAGGTAGGAATGCAAGATTTTGTGGAGGCAGAATCAACAAGCTTAGGCAATATGTAGGGTGAAGGTTGATTGACTGAAAGAATGTTGTTAATCCCAACAGAAACAGGAAACTGTGAAGATGGGTGAGTTTGGTAGAAAAAGAGAATGAGGTTTATTTTAGATATTGAGTTTAAGATACCTAACTATAACATCCAGTTCAAAATGACCAACAAGAAATTTGTGATGCAAGACCAGATCTAGGATATCTCTATTTCTGGACTGATTTAGGGAAATGACTGTCTACTTCTCACCAGCTTTCCCTGCTATTAAGAGGAATAGTTCCATTGAGCTCAAGTTCCTCATTATTTCAATATTATATTAAGTTCAGAGAAAAGGGTAAGATGATAATACTTTTGTCACTGATTTTGTTAATTAAGAATAAAATATCTTTTATCTTCATTATAACATACCTTTAAATTTAATTATAATTTAAATAGAAAAATAATAAATCTTTGATAAAAGGATCAAGAAAATGTTATTTTTGCACTGTTACATTGGCATCTAGCTTTCACATGACAATGACATTTGCAATTACTAGGACAGAGTCTGTAATCCAAACCATGTGCTCAGATTCCAAGTCCACAGATATATCATACTGTTTCTCCTTAAAGAAAAAAAAGTAATGGTGGTTTAGGCATTAATAAGTTTAATTCAGTGGAAAGGAATTCTTTCATTTGAAAAGTTCAAAATGAAACTTTGATTATGTGGTTAATTGCTTTGCTATTTGGAAGATACAATCTTCCAAAGATCCTCAGAATACTGACAAATTTTGCAAGCCCCTGGGCAAATGAGGAGTTTTTGATTTCTAGTATCCCCATCAACGATTTCCTAAGTTGTCAATATGTCTACTTTATGACTTACTTTCTTTAAAGTAAATACTGTGTACTGTTGCAAATAACCATCAGAAGTTTGTCCTAGGTTCCATTTCTATCTCAGCAACTAACCTACTTAACAATCTGAGCATATAATTTGCCTTTCTTACAAAGATACATACAGCAATGTTTTATTAGTGAGTTCCCATAAACTGTTATAGAGAGAATATCAAAAAATATAATTAGGTCTGGGAAGTCCCTCTAAATAGGGCTAAGACGTTTCCAAATTGAGGGGGTGGCTAGGTGGCTCAGTGGATAGAGTACTGGCTCTGGAGTCAGGAGTACCTGAGTTCAAATCTGGCTTCAGACACTTAATAATTACCTAGCTATGTGGCCTTGGGCAAGCCACTTAACCCCATTTGCCTTGCAAAACCCTAAAAAAATAAAAAATAAAAAAAAGATGTTCCCAAATGGGGAAATGAAAGTCTTAGCAGGACTAAGACCCTGACTTTACTATATCTCAAATTCTTTTCTTTAAAATCAGCATGATTTGGGGGGCAGTTAGGTGGCAGACTAGATACAGCACCAGCCCTGGAGTCAGGAGGACCTGAATTCCAATTTGGCCTCAGACACTTAATAATTACTTAGCTGTGTGACCTTGGGCAAGTCATATAACCCCCCACTGCCTTGCAAAAACCAAAAAAAAAAAAAGCATTTTTATTACTACCTCTCTAGCTATTAGAAAGTTAGTCCTTTAGTTCCCCAGCATTAACAGACTGAAATACATATTTTGGACATAAGTAATACAGAAATTTGTTTTGCTTGACTATGCATATTGTTCAATTGGAAGAAGGTGGGAGTAAAAATAAAGTATAAAAAAGAGAGAATGGAAGCTCCTTGAGGACTGGGGCAATCTTGGCTTTTGAATTTTTATTATCAGCATTTGGCATAGTGCTTGGCACATAGTAAGTTCTTGTGTAAAAAAAATTTTTTTTTCATTCAGTGTAAAGCACTAGTAGGATCTGATATAGTTATTTGGGTGGTTCAGTGGATAGAATGCTAAGTCTGGAGTCAGAAAGACACATCTTCCTTAGATCAAATCTGGCCTCAGATTTAGCTGTGTGACCCTGGGCTTGTTACTTCACCCTTTTTGCCTCAGTTTCTGCTGTAAAAATGAGCTGAAGAAGGAAATGGAAAACTCCAGTATCTCTGTCCAAAAAATCCCAAATGGGGTCATGAAGAGTTAGACATGGATTTTTTTTTATTGCTAATGCAGTTATTTAAAACTATAACAAATTTAAGAGAAAATGATGCTTTTTATGCCTTCCCTTAAGTTTGTCTTTTGCCCCTGCTGAAAGCTAAGAATAAAAAGAAATCTCTACTTACTTGAAAAAGTTTGTCGCTTTATTAATTCTCAGGATCTGGGCACTAGTCAGTCTTTTCTGGCCATTCCTGCATGGTGAATTAGTAAACTAAACAAATAGAGATGTTTATTTAGTGTTTTAGCATAACACCATTAAGATAGGTAGAATGCAAAATTCTATCTTCTCATGTTAAAAAAAAATCCAGGAAGTTATAAAATAATCTTAACTTAAAGCTCCAAGTGTAATTTAAGAACATTTAGCTAGAGTTTAATTACAAATATAATGTCTATAATTTGAGGAAGAAATTTTACATTTTTAAAAAATACTTTCTGACCCAGAGTTCCCACTACTAAATGTCTCATCCATTCTAAAATATTCTTAGGACCCCTTTTTGTGATAGTAAAAAACAAGAAACAAAGAGCATATCTATAAATTTCAAGGAACGCTGAACAAATCAGAATATGAATGTAATCTAAGATTATTAAGTAAAAAGATAAGACAAATATGAAGGATTCAGAGAAACATGAAAGAGGCATGAAATGATGCAGACTGAAGTAAACAGGAGCAGGGAACAATGCAGTTAATAACTAAACTGATGTACATGATAAGAATAACAAAAGAAAACTGAACTCCAAGTAACTATAAAGACCAATTTTGTGACCAGAAAAAAAATAATTAAGCAAAACACTCTCCTCTTATCAGAGAGGTGGAAATTATAGAGCAGGATATTATACATGTTGTCAAACATGGCCAGGCACAAAATTAGGTATTTTACTTAACTTTTTTTTTGTTTCATAGAAAGATTCAGTGTTGATGGAGTGGGGTGGCATAGGTAGAAATGAAGGTTTTATATATATAAGTTGAATAAAAGGTTTTTCTTTAAATCCCTTGAATTAAGTAGCCACCAGCTTAGTATTAAAGTGCTTATAGCAATACCTGGGTTTTTCAAAGATTGTGTCCCAAAGAAATTTAGGAAACAATTAATATGAAGCACCTCAATTTTCACTGATACTTTCTAGAAACACTGTTCTAGTTTCCTGGTGCTTGTGTGCCTTCCTTAGTCATGGCTCATACAGCTGACTTTCAGTAACTATGATTTTTAAAAAATTTTTTTTATTTAAGGCAATGGGGTTAAGTGACTTGCCCAAGGTCACACAACTAGGCAATTATTAAGTGTCTAAAGCCTCATTTGAATTCAGGTCCTCCTGACTCTGGGGCTGGTGCTCTATCCCCTCCACCATCTAGCTGCTCCCAGTAACCATGATTCTTTAGCAGCTGTTAAAATGCCATGAGTTAACATAAAGCCAACAGTGTGTTATTAACCAATTTTTTAAAATAAAACTTGGTAGGCCCATATCTGAGGAAGATTGTAGAAAATCTTTCATTGACCTAAAAAATAGCAGTGGGGAAAAATAATTTTCTCAATAGATCCTCATCTCTCTCATTCTTACATCTTGGACTTTGACTATTCTCTTTATTGGGTGTTTTGCTTTGATTTTTTGAATATAATTTTTCTATATTTCTCATTTTTGGGTAATAGCTAAAGACCTACCAATAAGGTAATACTTATAGATACACACATGGAAAATAAATAGGCAATTATCCCATGTAAAAAATGAAGATGTGAAAACTGAGACACAACCTAAAGTATTACATATGAGAAGAAAGAGAAATGTTTGTAGCTATGTGGTGAAGTAGACAGACATTGGCCCTGGAGTTGGGAGGACCTGAGTTCAAATCCAGCCTTAGACATTTAATAATTACCAAGTTATGTGACCTTGGGCAAGTCACTTAACACCAATGCCTAGCAAAAACCAAAAAAAAAAAAAAAGACAAATGGTCCCCTAGGTCAGCAGTGCATTTTCTTCTCTTCTGAAAAAAATTTCTCATTTCATTTAAGTACTCCTCAGTTAATTTTCCTTACTGCAGGTTATATGTGATCCCTTCTGTTGCTGGTGCATTCTCACTCCTGAAATTATTTTTTATATTTTTTTTATTTTAGGTATTTACTAATCTTACATAAATTGTGTGTCTTCCCATGCTCCTATTCTCACCTGGTCTTGAGGGCTGCATTTTTTTTTAATCACAAAATCACTTTATTTCAAAGTTGCAAGAAACATTAATAGCCATCCAACTGTACCCCTATTTGGAAAGAAAAACCCACTACAAAACAGGACAATGAGTAGTGACCTGACCTTTGCTTGAAAACCTCAAGTGGAAAGATACTCACTGCCTCACAAGTCAGTATGATCCTATAACTTCCCTATCAAAAATCTTCAGAGGTTCCCTAAGGCAAACTCTTTAATTCGGCATGTAAAGTTCAAAATTCAGCTCTACTCTATTGTATTACTGCAGTCTACATGCTCTTTATTTCAGCCAAACTGAAATGCTAACTGATCTCACAAACTGCATAGGTCACATCTGCAGAGCAGTTAGCTCCTAAAACTGGGCTATGTACTTCTCTTCTATCTTTTAGAGTTCTCATATTCCTACAAAAGACTCAGCTCAATTTTGTTCTCTCTTCTAAGAGGCATTCCTTGATTCTGCTCCCCCCAAATGTTAGTGTTCTCTCCCTCTTCAATTGTCCTTAGATCATTTTTATCTCCTCTCATTCTTTCCTTCTGCACTCCCCTACTTGTTTCCTTCACACTATACTTATCTCTGCATATTCTGCCACACCAGGAGAACACAACTTCTTGAAGGTCAGTATTATTTTACTTTTGCCTTTGAACAATGACTTGCCCTTAGTAAGTGTTTCCTGACCTGAAGGACCTAAATCAGGGCTGTCCAAAATGCAGAGATTTATGTGGCCAACCTGTGGGTTTACTAAATGCTTTAGTAAGTGAAACCAATTATCAGAGCTCCCACTAAAATGGCAAATCAAAATATATTGTCTATTGTTTCAATAAAAACTTTTAAAAGTAAGGTTAGGTGGCCCTGACCTAAATGAGAGCAATGGTTAGACACAAGCAGCGGAAGGAAAAGGAAGTCTGAGCAATAGTTTTGAGAAATAACCCAATGGATTTGGAAACAGAAGATTTAGGCAGAGATGAGAAGAGAAAATAGGGCTCAGGGAAAACAAGGGTTAGATTCCAAAAATTTGGGTAATTAGAAGAAGGAGTCAGCTTGATCAAAGGACATCAATAGTTTGCTCCCTGATGGCAAGTCTACACTGTCCTGAGGACTTCTGAGTTCACAAATTTACATAAGAGATCATTTTAAGTCATGTGAATGGGAAATGCTAAGTGTGCTCTAATTACAACTATGGCAGGAATATGAAAGTTAGGGCTGCAGTTTCTTATACCTTAGCGACTTAAATTATTATTTTGAAAAGTACAGAAACCTACGCTAATGTCCTCTCCCAATGTCTCACTGTGGTGTAATGGTTATAAGGCTTTGCCACAGTGTAAGCTCTAGAAGATCCTACCCAAGCTGGAAAGGGTTTTAGTACCAGCTTGGACTCCATGAATCAGCTATTTCCAAGTGTGTCTCAGTAAGAGACAGTGCCTTATCACCAAACTGGCCACAAGTGAATGAAGCTTTGGAACATGGTATCAAAGACAATACACTAAGGAAAAGTAGTAGTCCATGTTCATGGAGGTAATACTCATCCCAACCAAAATCACAGATCCTTGAAGGACCAAAAGAGAGAAAAACCCAAATTTATACAGCAAAATTCAGCAATAATTAGTATTGAGAGGAAAATGATACCATTAATGTTTCTTAAATTACAATTAGATAACTCTATGTCACTAGGTAGACAGGAACATGAAATGACCCCCAGAACCATAAATTCTCAGTATTTTAGAATGACTGGTAAGTAGGAAAATTTGAATTACTTAAGTGTAATTACAGAATAATTTTAATAAAGTATTATTTGTTAATTTCAAGTATATCCAATTCAATTCAACAAACAATAAGCACTCATTGGGTAGCAGGCACTGTCCTAAGCAATGTAGCTACAAAGAAAAAAAACCAAAATCAACTCTGGCCATGGGAGCTTGCATTCCCTAAAATGACAACATATTACATAAGAAATATCCTTAAGAGACTTTTTTTAAGCCAATGAGTATTTATTAATAAAAAATTCAACATTAATCACCTACTGTGTTCCAGTGATACAAACAGAGGCAAAGGATGGTCCCTGTCCTCAAGGAGATTATAATCTAATGGGACAACAAGCAAATAAATATGTGTACACAGGAGAAAGGAAATTGTTTTTAATTGTCCATTTTCTTTTCTTTCTTTCTTTCTTTCTTTCTTTCTTTCTTTCTTTTCTTTCTTTCTTTCTTTCTTTCTTTCTTTCTTTCTTTCTTTTTAAAGGTTTTTTCAAGGCAAATGGGGTTAAGTGGCTTGTCCAAAGCCACAGCTAGGTAATTATTAAGTGTCTGAGGCCAGATTTGAACTCAGGTACTCCTGACTCCAGGGCCAGTGCTCTATTCACTGTGCCATCTAGCTGCCCCATTGTCCTTAATTTTTTTTTTTTTTTTTTAGATTTTGCAAGGCAATGGGGCTAAGTGGCTTGCCCAAGGCCACACAGCTAGGTAATTATTAAGTGTCTGAGGCTGGATTTGAACTCAGGTACTCCTGACTCCAAGGCCAGTGCTCTATCCACTGCACCACCTAGTCACCCCATTGTCCTTCATTTTCAAAGAGGACCAATGATACTGATGTCTTGGCTCATGGGTGAATTATATTTAAGTGAGGCAGAGTTGCTGCACAAAGCTGTTATCCTACTCTCCTTAAGAGAATTATTTAAGAGTATGTAAACTGATTTCCAAAAATAAAAAAGCATATTAATTATAATTGTTGCTTAGGTAATATTTGAGAAAAAGGAAAGCTTTTCTGAAGTATTTTATGAAATCCTATAGAAACATTTTTGGCACTATAATTTGCATTTCTATGGGAAATGCATTGCACAGAGTAGATATTTAATAAAAATGTTTATATTTAACTGAACTGATTTGAACTAAACTGTGTTATGTAAAAGCAAACTTCATAAAGACCTCATAACAAGCTGAAAAATAGCAAAGTCTGAATTAATAAAGTAAAGCTAAATAAAGTATATCTAAATCTTAGATATAAGAAAGTACAACAGGTATTTGTTATATTATTTAAATTATCTGACATGAAATATTGTAAATAGTGAAGTAAAATAAACAAATAGGAGATTAAAAAATTAGAACAATAAATGTCACCTCGAATTCATAACTGGGTTGTGTAAAATCTGGTTCTTCCTGGCAAGATGGGATTTCCACTGGCCCTTCTAAGGAAAGAAAACAAAAATTTTCAGTTCTAGCCTATCCTTTGAAGTTTAAAATGACAAATCACCATTGTTTCATGAACATTAATAATTATGCATAGACACCAGATTATTTTTCATGAAGGACCATCACCATTATGTCCTTCCTTTAAAATAGCAAATGTGATGCTGTATATTTCTGAGTGAATTTAAGTGTATTTGAAAATCTGAACTTCCTTTTCTGAGCATTATTCCCATATTTTTTATATATGAGGAATGAATGTGGAATGAGTGAGGAATGAATTTGGCTTAGAAATGCTAGACTCAGTTTTTCTTTTTGTTTTGTTTTTGCAAGGCAATGGGGTTAAGTGACTTGCCCAAGGTCACATAACCAGGTAATCATTAAGTGTCTGAGGCCAGCCAGGGTCAGTGCTCTAACCACTGTGCCACCCAGTTGCCCCTAGATTCGGTCTTAATTTTATCATATCATACCTTGACATTTAATTCTAGCATTATAGCCATGTTTATTTTCAGCATTTATATCTTTTTCTTCAAGTCTTGATGCAAAAATTTCACTTTTGAATTCCTAAGAATGAAAAGATTATAAGTCAAAAATTCTATTATATACTTATCTAACATTTTACTATATAAAATTAACTTACTCCAGGAAAAGGATAATAGTTAAATCATGATACCTACAATCATTTAAGACAATTTATATAGAATAACTTTAAAAATGAATTTAAAAATTCACTACATCTTACCAACTGTTTGAAACCCAGAGATTTATATTAATTACACCACAGAGATAGTTGGGCAGGGCAGAACAAGAAAAATCAGGATTAGTTGTCAAGAAGACAAATGTAGTAAAAGCTAGTCAAAAAAACAAGATGCTACAAATGGTAGGGGGTGGAAAAAACAAATAATATAGGTCAAAGGTTATCAATCTGTGATGCACAAATCCCCAAAGTGTCTGCAGATAAGCTTTATGGATCCATTAAACCTGAATGGAAAAAAATTTACATCTTTATTTTCACTAATGGATATAGGCAACATAGAGCTTGTAAGAAGGGTTCAATGGACTGCCAAAATCAGTGATGTCAAACTCAATTGGAACAGAAGTCACCAATCCATGGGTCTGCAAGGACCACATTTTGGCTTAAGGTAATGTTAGTTATATTTTTAAAAATATTATTTATTTTGTTAAATATTAGCAATTACATTTTAGTCTGGCTTGGGATGCTTTCAGGAATCATGGCTATTCCAGAGAAAAGTCACAAAGTTGGAGTCTGGATTATGAAGTTAAATTGTGGTACATCTGCTTTGTGGACACATCTGAAGGACAGTTTTATGGAAACAGTTTATTGACAGCAAATGATTAGATATCATTCACAATGTCCAGACTCTAGTCTCTTTCTGATCCCCCAGTAAGAGCCTGAATCTTGACTTTTAACTACACACTTGAACTTTGCTTTTTCTTGTGCTCTAGTTCCTGATCCAGATCTTCAAAGATTGATCAGATATGTGCCTCACTGACACAACCAAGGGCAATAGTTGTCTGCCCTCTGTCTTTTTTTTAAAAGATCCTTCGTGGTATAAATAGATAAGTTCCAGAAAATGTGCTGCTATCCAGAATGAGGGAAGGCAAAGTATTTGTGATTCTACATTGAATCAAAGGCAAAAAAAAAACTTTTAAGAAGGTCAATCAGTTCTTAAGTCTGACTTCTTATAAAGATTAGCTATTTTAAAGTGGAATATTTTGGTAAGGTATAGGTGAGTAGTGAGAGGTGAGGCAGGCTAGTCTGGAATAAAAGAAAGGAGACTTTGAATGCCATGTTTAGTTATTTGGACCTTATTCTTTATGAGATGAGGAATATATTTGAACTAGGAAATAATATTAAATAATACTATTAAGGAGATCAATCGAGGGGTTGGTATCTCAAGTGGATTAGAGGGAGAAGAGTAGAAGGGAGGACAGTTACGAAAATAATATAGTATAAGACAAATAGAGGCAGCTTGATGGAACAGTGGCTATAGGAGAAGCACTAGAGTCAAGAGGACTTCAGTTTAAATCTAGTCTCAGATACTTGACACTTACTAGCTATGTGACCATGGGCAAGTTACTGAATTCCAACTGCCTCACAAAAATAAAAAAGACATATAGAAATAAAGGTCAGATCTATCCTGCTGATATTAGGAATAAAAAAAGGAATCGACAGAGTAAAATGACATTGTAAAGGGAAAAAAATCAGCCCTTAGAGATTACCTTTATTATATACTTGCCTGCTTTTCAACATTTTTGAGAATAGTTTCTTTATTATCTTCTTGAAAAGAACTCTCACTTGGTGGCTCATACTGTACCTGAAATATCTTTGTTACAATGCCACTTTCCCTGCAGTCTCTGAAAATTAATAAACAAAAAGTTTTCTATAACAGAAAGGTAAAAAAGACATCTGCTATAAATAAGAAATAATGCTAAATTTATCAATGAACATTTTTAGTTCAACTCCTTACTGAAACACAAAGACAAAAAGGAAATATTGGATGAATTAATTTCTGCTTTCTCTCTTTACCATTTGTTCATGGTCAAATGAAAATATTAATATCCTGTAGCTTATTTTATCAATAAATATTATGTTGCTAATACAAACCACTCATTCCACATTGTGAAAGTTCATTCTTTTTACTGTAATTATCATACAATATGATTCAATAAGGATTTCTTTACTCAAATAAAAAAGGGATCTTTCAAAGTAAGGATTACATACATGATCAAATGGTTTAACTGAATTCATTTTAATATCAACGCCAATATTTTAATTATGGTTAAATCTGATGCCTCTAATTTCTTAGCATAAATATTGAAAGATAAGTGAATTATTTTGATGAAGATGTTAATAGTATCATGAGAGAAAATATTATCTTCTAACTAGAGAATAAATTGCTAGTTTTTGAAGTGTTTGGTATAAGTCGGGGTACTCAAAGTCTATTGACATTATGTCAATTATCATGCCTTTTTATTTACCTATGTGACATTTAAAATTCTAACTCAAGAGCTACTTATGTAATTCAAATAAATTTCTTTTTTATATCTTTTTAACATTCATTAAAATATTGAGTCCCAATATTCTCCTTCCCTCCTGACCCTCGCCCAACAGCTAAGAAGGCAAGGAACATATTGTCAATTATACATGTGAAATCATGCAAAATATTTCCATATTAGCCATTTTGCAAAAAAGTAAAAAACAAGAAACCTAAAGAAAGCAAAAAAAAATGCTTCAATATGAACTCCATAATCTGATGGCAAAGAGTCAAATAAATCTCTCTGAAGTCAAATCTCTCTGAAGATACATAGCATTTATCATCATAGGTCTTTAGCAACTGTCTAATCATTGAATTAATTAGAGTAACTCCGTCTTTCATAGTGATCATTGCTACAATATTGCTGTCACTAGATACAATGTAAAACAAATATCTCAGGCCCCAGTTAGATACTTCGGACCTGGCTCTAATCCCAGGGGAAGAACTGGGCAACAACCACCATACAGAAAGTCAGAGAAATAAGCCTCCATTCTATTCTCTGGTCCTCAGACCAACAAAAGAAAAAAGAAACCTGATTCATCCAATGTGATTTTATTCTGATGTATTCAGAGAAACACATCAAGAAAGATGAACTGAAACAGAGTGAAATGAACAGCCAGAAGAATAATATAAACAATCACTAAAATGATGTATATAAAAAAACCCCATGAAAAGACAGATTAAATAGAATAAGCAATCCAAGTCCCAGTAAACAGATCATGAGAAAATGCCATCTTTCTCTGGTTGATATTTAAGGGACAATCAGGAAGAATGCTGAGTTTGCTGAGAATGGTCTTTTTATCAGTTGATTTTAATTATGGTCTATATTCAATGGGGAGGACAGGAGCAGAAAATGACTACTATATATGTGACTAGCCTAGGCTCACACAACTAGTAAGTGTTTGAGGCAGGATTTGAACTCAGGAAAATGAGTCCTTCTGACTCCAGGCCCAATGCTCTATCCATTTTGCCACCTATCTGCTCTATTTTTGAGCCTAATCAACTTTAAGCTACAGTAGGTGGAATGGAGAAGATCATGTTCCCAAGGAACTAGAGAGAAATGTTTAATACATCTTTGAAGTAAATATCCCTTTGTATAATCTGATGGCAAATAGTCAAATAAAACTGGGTTGCCAGCCACTGTGTCCCCCCCAAAAATTAGGGGAATACAACCAATGATTGACTTGAGCCAATAACAGAGAAAAGAGACAGACCCCTAATTCTTTCAGGGTACCTGACAAATCTTAAGCTACAGTGAAATCATAGATATTGTTCCTATCCATATCTCAGAGCCCAACCAAGAGATGGAGAAGGTCTATATTCCAAAAAGATCATAAGAAAGGGTGAAAAATCCACATGTACAAAAATATTTATAACAGCTCTTTTTGTTGTGGCAAAGAGTTGGAAACAGAGGGGATGCCAATCAATTGAAGAATGGCTAAACAAACTGTGGTATATGAATGTGATGGAGCACTACTGTTCTATAAGAAATCATGAGCAGCTGGACTTCAAAAAAAGTCTTGTAAGGACTGAGACTGAAAGTACTGAGAAGTACCAGAAGAACGTTGTGCACATATATTTTTTTTGCTGCTTTTTGGGGGTTTTTTTTGGCAAGGTAATGGGGGTCCTCCTGACTCCAAGGTGAGTGCTCTATCCTATACAACCTAGCCGCCCAACCGACTATTGTACACATTAATAGCAACACTGAATGAGGATCAACTTTGATGGTCTTGCTCATCTCAACAGTACAATAATCTTAAGACAATTCTAAAGTTCCAGAGAAGGAACTATGGAGTCTGAATTGCAGACCTAAGCTTACAATTTTCAATTTTTAAAAATTGTTTTGTGGTTTTTCCCCCTTGGGGTCTTTTTCCTTTTTTATTTTGATTACTATGGAAATATGTTTAACATACTTATACATGTATAACCTATATTAGATTGCCGTCAGGGGGAAGGAGGAGGAAAGAGAGAGAGAGGGAGGGAGAAAAAATGTGGAACTCAAAACCTTACCAAAAAATGATTGTTGAAAGCTATCTTTACATGTAATTGAAAAGATAAATTATTAAAAAAAAGGAATGTGTGGCTGTGGCATAATGATGACTGGAAAAGAGTTTGATGGGTCTGAGTCTGAGCTAGAAATGCTAAATGTTCACCAACCAGAAGCCCAGGATCTCTAGTTGCAGATTACAGTCTGCAAATAGATCTGGCCTGAGAGGGTGGGGTCAAAGTCAACCATATTACAAAAAACATCCAAAATCCAGCTGAATGTTAAGCTCCTTGAGGGCAGGGATTTTTTTTCTTTTTTGCTTATGCTTCATAGAAGGTAGACACAATAAATGTTAAATTAATTCAACAGACATATGCTGAATATGATTAACATGTGTCTTAATAAATCAAAGACACAGAAAAATAAATCCTGGGGGATAAAAAATGGGTTTTAAAAGTAACTTTAGGCTGAGCCTTGGGACATAAGGAAATTAGCCATAAAAATATACTATTTCAATGGGAAAAAAATAATCAGGTCTGTCATTACCATCAGATAATGGCTATCTCCTTCTTCCTTGCCTTTAAGCTTCCATGATCCTGCGTTCTCTACCTCTAATCAGGACTTTAATCTCCATCTAGAGATCTAGACTACTGATTGTTAAAGATTTAGCATTTCTAGACCAAAGACAGACTCATCATGTTTTTTCCCAGGATCTATGATTTCACTGGTGTAGAGCAGAGCTGTCAAACACATGGTCCACAGACTACATGTGCCCACAAATGCAGCCTTTAGTAGATTAAAATGTAACTGTGAAATATTTAACAAAATAAATAAAAATACAATAAAAGCATAGATAATATTATATTTCAAAACTAAATCCATAAGTAGCCCACAGGGATCATGCTCATGTAGGTTGTTTCTTTTTGAATTTGACACCATTGGAGCAGAGAACTTCCTCAAATGATGCAGACAAACTTTCTTTGAAACTTAGTGAGGTGCCTAGAACAGTGAAAGATTAAATGACTTGTCCAAGTTAACTTTTCATAAGACAGGGGCTGGATTTGAACTCAAATCTTCCTGGCTTTGACCCTGGCTTGCCCTAGAGCTTTGGAAACAGGAATCAAATCAACACTACTATTCCTGCAAAGGAAATATCAGTAATTACCCTAATACTCCCAATGACCAGCCTTTTGATTTCCTTATCAAAAGTCTCCTCCTTGGTCACCCCTCCTCTATCCAACTTCTCTTCCCTTGCGAGAACATAACCTCCTTGAGGCCAGCAATTATTTTGCTTACTTATATTTAAATACACAGCTTTTAGCACTTTTAGTACTTATACATAGTAAGTACTATATCAATGTTTATTTAGTCACACTAAGTTTTGTAGAAATATCATGCTGACTTACCTGGAGACTGCCATAGCTTTAACCTGTATTTTTCCATCAGGAAGAGTGATTGGTCCTGTATACTTAAAAGTGTTATTTTCACCATACCCTTTTCTCTTTAATAATTCAGGTTTGCTGCCATCCAAGGTGTAATATATGTTGACATCTGTGGTATCTGAGAGTCATAAATAAAAACAAATGTCGGAAATAACACAAGTGAGCAAAAATAATTCATAAAGAGAAATAAACTGTAACTGCAGTTTTGTGGGATTTTTAAAATTCATTTGTTATGAAGACTACAGAAAAACTTTGGGGGAAGCTTGTTGGCAAAATAGAGTACCAGACCTTTATTAGCTATGTGGCCCTAGGTAAGACACTTAACCCCAATTGCCTAGGCTAAGACCACCTGTCTTTTCACTGCCATACTCATAAGTTGCTCATTTTTTTTTGTGGTCACAGCTGCAGGAGGACAATTAGGAAAGAATAGCACCAGGAAAACTCAGAGAGAAGAGAATATCTAGTAGGAGAAGGTGGCCCAAAATCTCAAATGCAGTAGATAGGTTGAGAAGGATGTGGACTGAGAAAAGATATTAGATTTGGCATTTAGGAACTCATTGGTAACTTTGCAAAGAGCTTATACACAACAAATATTGGGTGGTACATTGGTTCTACTCCCCCCACCCCAATAGTGGAGACAGCTTCTGGCTCACTTTCTTCCTCCAACTCAACATAGGGCAAATAGCACTCCACCTGGCTTCCAAAATGAGGGTTCCCCAAACCACCAGAAATGATCAACTATAAACATGGCAGTGAAAGGTCAGGTGTTGGTATAGATTGGGCTTTAGCTCCCTTTTCTTCTTTGATTTCCTTCCATGAACAGAAATGATAGAGTAACAAGGGAGAGAGAGAGAGAGAAGTGACCAGTCTCCAAAACAACCTTGGGAATGCAAGATGTCTGTCAGAGCTGATGGGCAGCAGAATGAATATTCTGCAACTATACTTGCCTCAAAGGAGGAGCATGAATAGGAGCAGTAGCCAAGTTCTGTCCTGGCTTGGAAGAAGACAAAGACTTTGACAGAAAGAGTACTGAGTTAAGGTGAAACATAACAAGGCTTCTTTTCAGAAAACTGCTTTAAGTTTCTGGTCATTTTTGATGGTCTTAAGTATCAACCTCCTAGGAAAATATAATATTATAAGTAACAACTTCTTATTGAAGTTTTTGTCAATAAGCATCACAGTCTTATGTTAATTATTTTGTATAGAAAAAATAAATAATTGTCATATAACTAAGCTTTATCATCTATAGTACCTTTGTCCCTTTTTGGGATTTCTACACATAAGCTAAACCTATATTTTAGTGACAAAAGGTCAATGGTTAAAAAAATGTAACCTCTCTGTTTAAAAGTCAGGCCTCTTAAAGACTTATTCCAGATTCTTGCATATACGAATTCAGAGCTAGCTGTCTCTTAACAGAGAGGAAAAGAGCAAACACCAGTCCCAATGGATTCAGAAATAGGTTTTTTTTTATTACATTTAAAAGCTGATTTAGACTGGGCAATGTCAACTCACCAAGACTGCAGTGAATTGTTTGTGTCAATGTTCTATCAAAGAAAAGTAAATAAGAAGTCAACTAAACTTCCTTTACATTGATAACAAAACATTCAAATGTTGAAGGGGAGGGAGAATGACTTTGAGGGATCAAAGTCTCTTGAAAATAAATGCAAAAGGACTTCTTTAAAACACAAATACACAGACACAGACACACACACACACACACACACACACGACACATTTTTCAGAACAACAATATTATAAAAATAAGTAAATTTAAAAGGCTTAAGAAAGGGGGCAGCTAAGTGATGAAGTGGATAGAGCACCAGCCTGGAGTCAGGAGAACCCGAGTTCAAATCCGGCCTCAGACACTTAATAATTGTTTAGCTGTGTGACCTTGGGCAAGTCATTTAATCCCATTGCCTTCAATAAATTTTAAAAAATAGAAAGGCTTAAGGAACTTTCATCAATACAATGACAAACACACTTCTAGAGGTTTACAAAATACAAAATTCTATCCAAAAAAGTGATGGGCTCAGAGTGAAGATTTTTTTTAGCACATAATTAATGTGGCAATTTGTATTGTTTGACTATATATGTTTGCAAATATTTTTCCCCTTCTATTTTCTCAAAGAGTAGGAAGGAACATATTGGAGGGAGAAATCAAAGCTGAAACTTCAAAATCATTTCTGAAGGCATTCATTACTTTTCAAATTAGTCAGCAAGCAACCATATAAACAAGAAAAAAATTTTTTAAAAAACTGATTTTCATGTATCCCTGCTCTCTGCTTTACAGTTATTGCTTTAACTTCATTAATAGAAAAATTAGGAAGTTTTGGTAATTTTTATTATTCTATGTATTTTGTATGATCTACATGTATTTACTTAATATATTTTACTTTAGTGACAAAATAAATGTTATGGAAGAATTCCATATGTGTATGCATTAGGCAACTAGGTGATATAGGTTGACACAGAAGATACAGCCCTGAACCTAGAGTCAGGAAGACCTGAGTTCACTGTAGTCAACAACTTTAAATTCTATTTAATTGTACTATTGTCTAGCTCAGATCTCAGTTGTTTCCCCACAAGAATGGTATGACTTTGACAAATACTTTTCTAAAATCTAGGTAAACTGTAATACAGCATTCCTTCGGCCTACCAGTTTACTAATACAGTCAAAAAAGAAAAAAGTTAATCTGATATACCCCCCCCCTTTTTAGTGACTTCTTGTTGAAAGTATCATGGCTTCTTGTCACCACTGCATCCTTTTCAAAATATATTTCCTATCAAGGTAAATAAAGTCCAGAAAAACAGATCTAACACAAAATTAAAAACAACTTTAGTAAAT